>NC_133655.1:167137589-167455257 GCF_009905375.1 Apium graveolens
TTGTAACAAATTAGATCAGGAACTCTTGTATTCTCTCAAGAAAGAAGCTAAGCTCTTTATCAACAAAGAGCCTAGAAATTTTATAGCAAAACATTCTTAATTTTAATATAAAATTAAGTGAGTTTTAAAAGATATGTGTTCTTTATTATTACATGTTTAATTTCTGCATGAACATAGATCCCTACAAGATTTGATTTACTTTGTTCACAACCTAAACAATTCAAGAAAAGAATTAAAATAGAAAAATACATTCACCCCCTCTGTGTGTAATTCATTACCTAATAAGTGGTATAAGATCCAAATCTGAAAGTAAACAGATTCAAGATCTTGGAAGAATGAATACACAGAAAATCAGTAGCATCAAAATTCCTACATTTGATAAAGCTAACTACACTCTTTGGAAAAACAAAATGTTGCTGATTATCAGAATGGCCAATCCACTCTATATTCAGATTCTCAAAAATGGGCCCTTCACTCCTATGGTTAAAGTTGAAGAATCAACTGATGGTGATATGGTCATTCCAGCTCATTATGCTCCAAAAGACCCTTCTGAGTATTCTGAGCCTGAAAAGGAGAAAGTTTCCCTAGATAGTGGCTTGCAATTGATATTGATAGAGTCACTTGACAATGTGATGTACAACAATATTGCCAACTGTGACACTGCCAAGAAAATCTGGGAAAGGATTGAAATACTTTGTGAAGGAACTGAGGAAGTTAGATATAATCAAAGAAGGATATTGATTTCACAGTATGAGGGTTTCATGGCCAAGCCAAAAGAAAGTATAACTGATGTGTTTGAGAGGTTCAATAAGTTGATAAATGTCTTGCAGCTCCATGACAAATACTATGAAACTGAAGAAGTGAAATTGAAGTTCTTGCTTACTCTCCCTGATCATTTGGAACAGAAAATCTCAGTAATCAGGGAATGGAGAGATTTGAGCAGAATAACACTGAAAGTTCTATATGGAATTCTTAAAACATATGAACTAGAAATGATTCAAAGGAAATTTTTGAGATCCGGTCAAGGACATGTTGTAGATGGCTCAAGTGCTTTAATTGTCAATGAAAGCCAAACATCTAATGATGAGCCAAGATCTCAAACTCCAGTTGCCTCAACAAGTGAGCAAAGAACAAATGATTCACAGGAACAAGTCATTCTGGAATTGGAAGAAGATGAGTTCTACACTCTTGATAAACTGGATGAGCTAGATCAGTCAATGGCCTATTTGGCTAGAAAATTCTCTAATATTAGAGTAAAGAAGACAAGATACTTCAAGGGTAAAAGACAGTCTTTCAATAAAGATAACAGCTGGAAAGGAAAAGGGAAGTACACTTCTAATAGCAAGAATGGTTACAAAACTGGATCTGTTGATAGATCTAAGATAAGGTGCTACAACTGTGATGAATTAGGCCATTTTGCTACAATATGCAGAAAACCCAAGAAAGCAAAGAAAGATAAAGCTTATCTTGAACTGGAAGCAAAGTATGAAGCTCTTCTAAAGAAATAACAAATCAAAGCTTATATTGCAGAGGGAAAGAGTTGGGATGATTCTGAAAATGATAAAGATGAAGAATTTGGAAATTATGCACTCATGACCTTGGAGCAAGGAGAATCATCCTCATCTAAATCACATGTGCCAACTCTTACCACCATTGATTTAAATGTGAGTCAATATAAGGAAACTATAGAGAAGATGAGCACAAAAATGTTTCATATTCACACAAGCATGGTTGCTGCTAATGAAGAAGTTAGCAGACTGAAAAATATAAATGAGAAGCTTGAGAATGAGAAACAAGAAACTGAATTATTGGTGGTGGAGCTTGAAGCTGTAAGACAATAAAATGCTTATCTGAATAACAAGCTCAAGTGTGCAAATAAAATTGAAGCAGTGCAAAGGGAGAAGCTGGAAAAGAATGAAGTTAAATTAAAGTCCTTCAGAAATACATCTGAGTTGGTTGAACAATATCATGAGAAAAATAAGCCATGTTCAAATATTGCTATTGGTCTTGATTATGATGACTTGAATAGTAAGAAGAAAGAGATAGGTGACAAAGGAAAAACAACTAAAAATGAAAATGTTCCAGCTATGCTGAAAAAGGTTGTATCACCTATGTTCAAGGCATGTGAAGTTAACTTCAGTGAAAAAGAGTTGATTATCAAGCAAGAAATTATTGATGAAGATGAAGAAAAGAAAAATACAGAAGCAACTCAATCCTCCAAAACTAAAAAGAAGCTCATGGATAAACAAAGTCCCAAGACACCTGTTAAGGAAACCAAGACTGAATATGCAAGAAAGAAGAAGAAAAATAGAAATGGAAAATTGGGATAAACAAAAGCAATAACTTTGCTTATGTTGCAGATGCTCTAAGAAAGAAATATGAAAAATATGGCTCTACAAATCACCTAACTCACCTTTGTAAAAAGAAAGTTAGCAAGCCAACTGAAGGAGCCCACAAATACAATGAAGCAAATGCAAATAATCTCTACTCTTTCTGTGACAAGTTTGATTGCATCCCCTGTAACTTGAAAGTGATGAAGAGTTGCCATAAACTGAGAGTAGACCTCAAAGAAATAAAAATTTGGGTCTACATCAGATAGGGAAAATACACAACAATCATTGAATTCTATTTTATCTGAAACAACTCATTCTACTTCTACTAAATTAGTTAACAAGAAGAAAGTACCCAACACTGCTTGGGTTGCTAAACACACTTAAAGCTCATTGTGTGTAGGGCAAAATGAAGAAAGTCATATGGATCATTGACAATAGGTGTTCCAGACATATGACAGGTGATAAGGCCCTGCTATCACAGTTTGAGGAGAAGGTTGGCCCTTTGGTGACCTTTGAATACAATATCAAAGGATTCACAATGGGATATGGAAAGATTATTTCTGAAAATATTGTCATTAATGGTGTAGCACTAGTAGTTGGTCTTGAAGTGAATCTTCTCAGTGTTAGCCAATTTATAGACAAAGGTTTTGAAGTTTTATTCAACAAAGAAGAATGCACTTTTATCAGCAAGAAAACTGGTGAAGTTGCTCTGAAAGGAGCTAGGAAAGGAAGCTTGTTTGTTGCAGACTTGGACTCAATAAATAAGGATGAAATTTGTTGCTTCTATACCAAGGCATTAGAAGAACAAAGCAAGCTATGGCATAAGAAGTTGTCTCACTTGAATTTCAAGGAAATTAACATCTTGGTAAAAAAGGAGTTAGTAAGAGATATGTCAAAACTAGAGTTTACTCAAGTTGAAGTTTGTGAAGCTTGTCAGAAAGGAAAAATGAAAAGATCAAGTCACAAGTCAAAAACTGTGAATTCTATAAGTGCTTCATTACAACTTATTCATATGGAATTGTTTGGGCCAGTAAATGTCTTATCTATTTCAAGAAATAAATATGCACTTGTGATGGTGGATGATTTCTCAAGGTACACTTGGGTAAAGTTCATCCATTCTAAAGATGAAACTCCACACATCATCATTGAGCACATCAAGAAGATAGAAAAACAGGCTGAAGATTACAATTGTGTAAAAAGATTGAGAAGTGATAATGAAACATAATTCAGAAATGCAACATTGACTGAATTCTGCAAAAGCAAGGGCATTGTTCAAGAATTCTCAGCTGCTAGAATACCTCAAAAAAATGGAGTAGTTGAAAGAAAGAATATAACATTAGTTGAAGCTACTAGAACAATGCTGCAAGATGCCAAGTTGCCAACAAGTTTCTGGGAAGAGACTGTTAACACTGCATGTTACACTCAAAACATATATCTCATTAACAAGGCACATGACAAATCACCACACTCAATCATGTCTAAGAGAAAGCCTACTATAAAGCATCTTCATGTGTTTTGAAGCAAGTGTTACATTTTGAAAGACAACTCTGAATATATGGAAAAATTTGACTCAAAAGTTTTTGAAGCAATTTTTCTGGGATATTCATTGGAGAGAACTGTGTATAAGGTCTATGTGATAGATCAAAAAAATTATAGAAAGCATAGATGTGACTTTTAATGATGACATGTTTCCAGGCTTGGAATGCCTTGATGAAACTGAAGCTGAAGTCCTTGCATTTGAAAACTTTAATATTGATAGTGATTCTGATGATGAAGAAGAAGTCAATGCATAACAGATGTTGAATGAAGAGATTACTGGACAGGAAAGTCATGGAAATGGAAGATCATCTCAATCACCTGAATTTGATAGCACAAACTCAGGGGGAGAAAGAGAAGAATAATCTAACAGTCATACCAATAATGAAGAAAATGATGAAGGCACAAGTCAACAAACTCATACAAGGAAGTGGGATATGAGTCACACTAGAGAAGCAATTATTGGTGATCCTACTGCTGGTATGAGGACTAGAAGTTCAACTGCTAATGAGTGCCTACATGCATGCTTTCTATCTCAAATAGAACCCAAAAAAACTGAAGAAGCTCTAATGGACCCCGATTGGATATCTGCAATGCAAGAGGAGCTTAATCAGTTTGAAAGAAAAAAAAATTGGGAGTTAGTTTCTGCACCAAAAAATAGAAGCATTATTGGAACAAAATGGGTGTTCAGGAATAAGATGGATGAAAATGGTATAGTTACCAGAAACAAAACAAGGTTGGTTGCAAAAGGCTACTCACAAAAAGAAGGAATTGATTATGATGAAACTTTTGCTCCAGTTGCAAGACTTAAAGCAATAAGGATTTTTCTGGCATTTGCTGCACATTCAAATTTTAAAGTATATCAAATGGATGTCAAGAGTGCCTTCCTAAATGGTGAGTTAGAAGAAGAAGTTTATATGCAACAGCCACCTGGCTTTGAAGATCCATAATTTCCAAATTTTGTGTACAAGTTACTCAAGGTTCTATATGGACTAAAGTAGGCACCTAGAGCTTGGTATGATATATTTTCAGAATTTCTACTAAAATATGGTTTTACTAGAGGTACTATAGACAATACTCTCTTCTACAAGAAATATAAGGAAGATATGATCCTAGTTCAGATCTATGTGGATGATATCATCTTTGGTTCTACTAATGAAAAGCTTTGCCAAAGATTTTCTAAGCTTATGCATAGCGAATATGAAATGAGTATGATGGGGGAATTAAGTTACTTTCTTGGACTACAAGTTAGTCAAAGAAGTGATGGAATCTTCATCAGCCAAACTAAGTATGTCAAAGACTTATTAAAAAAGTTTGGTATTGTTGATTGTTCACCTGCTTCTACACCTATGTCTACAGCAACAAAGTTGGATGAAGATAGAAAAGGCAAAAGTGTAGATATAACAAGCTATAGAGGAATGATTGGATCATTGCTTTACTTAACTGCAAGTAGATCAGACATCATATTTCTAACATGTCTATGTGCACGATTTCAAGCCAATCCAAAAAAAATCACATTTGATGGTTGTAAAGAGGATTTTCAGATATTTGAAGGGGACACCAAACTTGGGATTATGGTATCCTAAGGGAACTGGTTTTGAAGCTGTTGACTACACAGATGCAGATTTTGCTGGATGCATGGTTGACAGAAAGAGTACTGGTGGAAGCTGTTAATTTTTTGGTCAAAGACTTGTATCCTAGTATAGCAAGAAATAACAATATGTATCAAATTCTACAACATAAGCTGAATACATAGCAGCAAGAAGTTGTTGTGCTCAAGTGCTTTGGATTAAAAATCAGCTAATGGATTATGGCCTAGTGTTACACAAAATTCCTATCATGGGTGACAATACTAGTGCTATATCTATAGTGGCTAATCCAGTTAATTATTCTAGAACAAAGTACATTGATATAAGGTACCATTTTATTAGAGAACATGCTACAAATGGTACCATTGAGCTCATTTTTGTTCCAAAAGAAAAACGATTAGCTGACATTTTTACTAAACCTTTGGATGAAGCAACTTTCACTAGACTTGTAGGTGAAATTAGAATGCTTAATTCTTTATCCTAAGGCAAGAACTCAACTAATGTGTTGCAGCAGATTAATTTCTAGTAAATCAAAATTAATTTGATTTAAGTGGAAATTAATTGAAATATGAATTATAAATATTTTAGGAATATCTGCAAATTTATTTTTCAAAATAAAATTTTTAGCTTGGAATTTTTCAAATTCCCAGTAAACTGATCAGTTGTTAATTTACAATCTTAATATGTGAAATTAACACAAGGCAGAATTAAATTGATCAAAAGTATATAGAAAACTGAGTTCTTGATAAGTCTAATTGACTTATCGACAAGTCATTTTAAGACTTCTCGAGTGAGTTCTCGATAAGTCCATTTACTGACTTCTCGAGTGACTTCTCGATAAGCTTAAATATGACTTATCGATAAGTCCTTGTAGAGTTCTCTAGTAGTGCTAATTCACAGAGTTCTCTACAAGTATAATTTCTAGACTTATCAACAACACATAACTGGAATAATTTATTAAATAAATTATTTTTGTAAAATACTTTTGGCAAATTTATTCTAATTTTATTTTGAATTTATTCAAATAAAAGTTGGAATTAATTTAGTCCATTTTTGGACAAATTGGGTATTTATTTGACATCTCGATAAGTCAATTTTTGGTTCTCTATAAGAGTAATCTTAAGTGATTTCTCGATATGTAATTTCATTTTTTAAAATGACTTTTCGATAGACTAATTCCAAACGTCTATTTTTGAGTCCTCGACAAGTCATTTGCTTTTACTATAAATACCTAGACATCTCGATACATATACTTACTTACAACTTTCAAGATCTCAAGTGACCTAGCTTTCAATCCAAAACCGATTTCTCTCTCATTTTCACTCCTTTCTCTCTAATTTCTTTTACCCACTAAACTTCATACTCATATCAATGGCAACCAACAATATTGTACCTTCATCCCCAAGAAGACTAACTTCCTTGCATTTCTGGATGCAAACCAAGCACCTGAGACTTTTCAGTGCTTTGTTAAGTTCCTTTCTGAGACCCACTTTGTAGTGCTCTTACTGCTAATCCTGTGTTGTATTTGGATGTGTTAGGGGATTTCTGGAACACAGCTACAATATGGACGTTTGTGCATGAGAATCAAGCTGCAACCATTGTGATAAACTGCACAATCAAGGGACAACAAGTGGAGATTCTTGAGGATGATGTCAATAAGGCTTTGGGCATTCCTACTGACCAACTGGAGGAGGCTCCAACTCAGGATGAGCTACATGAATTCTTGGACTTCATCAATTATTCTGAGAAGATTAATCTGGCCAGCATGAACAAGAAATATCTAAGGAGGGAATGGTCATTCCTGTTTGACTTTGTGATAAGGGCATTCACATGCAGGAAGTCAGGGTTTGACAATATATCAAGTGTTGTCCGAGAGCTGGTCTACTCAATGGCCTTAAACAAACAAATAAATGTAGGACACTACATACTGGAAGAGCTGAGCACTAGACTCACAATGCCATATGAGTCAAGAGGTAAGGAGATTTTTCTGCCTAGATTTATTATGTCAGCTTTAGATTATAAAGTTAATGACATACATATGCTAGAAGGTGTAAACAGGATACTAATTGAAAATTGTAAGCAAGTATCCAAAATTCTATTTGGATCACTTCTTACTAAGAATAAGGTTCTAGTAAGTCTTAAGTTAACACCTTTCATGATTGAAAGATTTAAGACTTATCCTTATTTTATGCCAGACATGAGATCTAGTGCAAGTCAACCTAGTGCAACAATGGTTCTTGAGCCTGTGAAAGCACAAACACAGGCACACCCACATGAACCTACCCAAGTTGAGCATGTTCCTTCAAAACCTGTAGAAGCTAGGAAACCAACCACCTCATCTTCTCAAAAGGATGAGGTGAGTAAAAAGAAGAGAAATGGGGTAACTTTAGCTATATTAACTGAGAGTGGTAAGGATCAAACAGAAACTGAGTCACCCTTGGTCAAGAGATCAAAGAAGAGTAAGCAAACTGAGCTAACCACTCAAGCCTCCTCTGTATCCTCCCAACAGGATGGCAGTTGTAAAAATGAGGACTAAACAGACTCTAGATGCATCCTCTCAACAGGGTGTATCTATTGAAAAGAGCATTCACCCCAATGCACCATGTAAAGAGTCTGCACAACCTGCACTTGAAGCAATTCAAGTGTATGGTAGGAGAAATAAGGATGGCACACACAGTGAGGGAACATCTTTTGAAGCTCCCTCATCCATTCAGGGGGAGCTGCCAACACTCACAGCTAAACAACAATCTCTCATATCTCAAATTTCTTCTCTACCAACAGCACTTGAATTCAATTCCCAAGTGCAAGCTAACTCAAGTGACTTGGTTCAAGAAACCTTGCTCACCACCCAGATACTTTATTCAGATGGTGAGAGGCTACTAGCTGGGGTAGACCTTGATGACACCATCAAAACCATGAGGGATTCATCAGTTTTTACTGAAGACCACATGAAGATAATAAATGCACCTTCATGTGTAAATCAGTCTTCACAGATTGTAAGGTTTGAGGGTAGTATTCTTGAGGGGGAGCTATCTAAATCCTCTCCCATTCAATTGGAGGTTCCTCATGTAGGAGCAACTCCCCTCAAAACCCTAGCAGAAATTACTTTAGCAGTTGATGCTAAGAGTATAATTGCCAATGATCCTGTCATAAGGGAGGCAAGTATAGCACATTCAGGTGACAGTGTGGTGCAAGACACACAAGGGTTTGAGACTGGTGCACATGACAGTAACCCAGTCAAATCTTTTCTAATTCAATTGGAGGTTCCCACAACTAGTGTGGAACAACTGGTCATAAACATAGAGCAATCTGTGATTAAAACTGTGATTTCAGTCACAGGTGTTTCTAAACCCTCAACTTCACAACCTTAATAACCACACATCCTATCACAATGGCTGCAAAAATCTGGTTCTCAACCTACATCTATAGATGATCTTCTAGTTGAACAGATTTCTGGACTGGCAAATATCTCTCAGCATCTACTCACTTCTGATATGAGCAATCAAGATTATCAATCCATCATGCTCACATACAATGAAGATGTTGAAAAACAGAAGGAGAAGATCATAAATGATGAAGAATAGATGGAAATGTAGATGCATGGCTATCTCAAGATTTTGTGTTGGAAATGGATCAAGTCTTGGCCAGATTCAGGAATGAGTATGTCACAATTCTTAGGAGCAATGCCAAAGTCCTGACTCCATAGGAGGTCTATGATGCAGTAACCGAGGTCTACAAATCTCAACTTAAGGCTTTTCACCTGTTTGGTAAAGCCCTAGAACTCAAGTTGACTGGTCATGAAGACAAGATAAGGAAGACGGTGAAGGATAAAATGGATGAGATCATCCCATCTCAAGTACATATCACCTCCAAGTTCAAGCACTTTGCTGAGCGAATGCCATGGATGAATCTTAATTCTATTGAAAGAGAAGTCAAAAATCTCAAACAATCATTCATCTCTCTTCTTACAGTGCTCCAACAACAAATCACTCACTCAAATGACACAAAGGTCAAGTTGGAGCAACTTTATCAAAGTAGATATGAGCCTTCAGCTTTGCTAATGGAAAGCATCAAACAGGCCGTAGAACAAACTTTTGGAACCTCAACATCTACTAGCTCTTATCAGCCTGGCTCAACTTCTACAAATCTGCAAATTCAATCTCTCCAAAGCCAAGTCTCAGCACTACAAGACTCAAATGCTTCTCTCACTGCACAAGTTCAAGCCTTGACTTCTCTAGTCAAGAGTCAACAAACTGACATCGAGACCCTGGTGGACTCTCACAAGCATCTCCAAATACAAAACTCAGTTGCTTTGGGAGCCATCATGGGAAAGCTCAACATTTCACTGCCTGCCTTATCTGAACAAATTAGGCCAGAAATTCCAACTCCCCTGCTCATGCCTGTTTCCAAGACTAAGGGGGATATTGAGGCTAGGATTACACAATCTAGGGATGTCAAGAAAAAATCTAAAGAGTCTGTTCAGGTAGGACAAAGCTCAAGTTGATGTTCGAAAAGAAAGACTACTAAGGGCTGCAGAAGGACCTAATCAAGATCAGGAATTCAATGACCTTCTTGCAGCACTGAGAGTGTCTCTTCAACACAACTATATGGGTTTCAAGAAAGCTTTAGGCAAGAACATCAATTTTGTAAGAGCAGTGGTGGTAAAGATTGACAATTTTCTAAAGAAAAGAATTGTGATGAATATAAATGATGGTGGTGTGGACAGGTGTCTTCAGGTTACTTTGGGAAATCTCCAAACATTGAGAGCATCTGAATTGGATGTTATGATTGACAAAGTACACCGAGTTATTCCTGAAGACACTCAACTTCTACATGAGCTCAAAGCCTATATATATCCAACCAAGGGAATTTTCTATATATGTCCTTCAACCAAGCATGCCAAACATCTTTATATTCCCAAGCATTGTGTCAGATCAAACTTAAGGCTGCTCATGACTTTACAGTCTGATTTAAAGATCAAGAACAAGAAAGATGAGGATGTAGAGATGATAAAGATCTTGGAAAGATATCTTATAGACTATGACAATATGTTGCCAACTACAAAGTACAATCTAAGGAAAGATGAGGATGATGATAAGCAGAGAGATGATCAAAAACCTTCGGGCTCAAACCCAAGTCAATCTTCCAAGGCAACTAGTAGCAAGGAGAAGAAGCAGGAAGAGATAAAGAATGAGGAAGTGAAGAAGAGAAGTGAGAGGAGAACCAAAAAGGTTCATGATGGCTCCGAAACACATCAAAATCTAAAATTCCAAACACAACTGGCTCAACCCTTAGCTCAACCTTCAAAATCAACCATCTCAAACATCAAACCTTCTCAAACCTCAAATACTAAATTTCTTTACAAACAAACTGCCAACTCTTTCCTAAAAATCCCAATCACCTCAAGCCAGACATCTCTAAAGAAAATCTCAGTTCTACCTTCTATCAAACCATTACATAAAACTCATTTCAATACTATTGGGAGAAAAACTAAAAAGGCCAAGTCTACTAAAAAGGTTGAAGTCACTGAAAGGGCCATCTGGAACTGCTTTATGCAAAATGACTTTCTACCTCTGAATTGGTGCACCTCAGATGAAGATTATTTCCAACAACTAGTTGAAGAAATAGTTAGAGTTTGGGTTGTGTCTCTAAGGGAAGTCAGAATTTACTATGAAGATGGGTCCTTCACCTTCCTTGGCTGTGATTTGCTAGATTCACTTACTTCCACAGAAATTAAGAGAATGATAAGTTTGATAAAGGACAAGGATACTGCTACAAGAGCATGGAGATCCGTTCTAGCTGAATGGTTGATTATAAGGGAGGAAACAAGAAAAAGAAATGAGGCTGAATCTGAGGAAATAAGGAGGAAGTATGATGAAGAAATAGAGATGTTTATAAAAAGATCAGAAGAGCTCAAAGCCAAAGGAATGAGCAGAATCTCTAAAGATGGGAAATTTCTAAACATCAAAGCTGGTGGATTCTAAAGATTTAGGATTGATTTGCTAGACAGTGGTTATCCAAAGGCAGAAAGAAAAAAACTTGTAGAAGCTCAAAGTGGAACACCTATTATAGAAGAACTTAAAATTCTTGATCACTTGAAGGATCTACTTAGAGAAGAAGCAGATACAAAAACTGTCTTTACCTGATATTTGTAACCATTAAACTTTGTAAATGTCCTAATATATAAAAGTTGTAATTCTGTCAAGCTTTGTGTATTTATTTTATTTTCCATCATAACTTGGGGTTAGTCTTGTTAACATGCATGAATTTGTGTTAAGCAATCTTCTCACAAATTGGGGGAGATTGTTGTGCAAGACATGCCTGTACCTTAACAAGACTAAGTCAAATTGACAACCCTAAGTAAGTTGTATTGTAATCTTAGTTTGTACTTGTAACATTTAAAGTCTTTAAAAATGTAAAAGAGCATACGGGAGTCTTTTTGTTTAAACAGTATCAAGCCTAAGGATTCTATCTGGAAGAAGATCAAGAAGATCATGCCTCAGAAGAATTTTGAAGAAGTTTAGAGTTGAATAAATCTGTTTAGATAAAAAAATATTCTTAGTCAGGATCTTTACAAGTCACAAATTTAGTATTATAGAGAAATCACTCGAGAACTCCAAATGACTTATCGAGAAGTCAGAAAAGCTTATAGAGAACTCACAGAGATATCGACAAGTCAAATTGAAGACATGAAGATTGGAGATATTGACAAGTTTTTTCTTCACTAGAGAACTCAGAGTTATCGACAAGTCAACATTCATTAGAGAACTCTGAGTTATCGATAAGTTAAATTCCACCAGAGAACTTAGAGATATCGATAAGCCAAAATTCACTAGAGAACTCTGAGTTATCGACAAGTCAAATTTGACTAGAGAACTCTGAGTTATCGACAAGTCAATAAACCACTAGAGAACTCAGAGATATCGATAAGCCAAAGTGAAGAAATGAAGACTAGAGATTTCGACAAGCCAAATTCTCTTATAGAGAACTGATATACCTCTACAATTCAAATTAACTGTAGAGTACTATAGATCTCGATAAGCCAATTTACTTATCAAGATGTCAAGTTCTCTATAGACCAAACTGGAGATCTCGAGGTTAAATCGCAAAGTACAAAATTGTAGATCAATTCAATATTCAAGATTAACAATCAACAAACAATCCAACCAGCTGGATTGAGAAGTCTACAAAAAGCAGCTTGAACAGAGTGCAAGATCAATGGTGAAGATTAACTGAAAGAGGAAGATCAAAATTAACACAGTGTGCAAGGATTTGCTAAGCCAGAAATGGAAGATACACTTTTCCTAAAATGGAAATGACAAGTAACAGTTTACTAAAGTAAAAAGCAGTTTCTTATTATACATTGTGTAAACCAGAAGTAAACTAAATTATAAAATTAACACTAGTCCTTTGTGAAGTTGTAACAAATTAGATCAGGAACACTTGTATTCTCTCAAGAAAGAAGCTAAGCTCTTTATCAACAAAGAGCCTAGAAATTTTGTAGCAAAAACATTCTTAATTTTAATATAAAATTAAGTGAGTTTTGAAAAATCTGTGTTTTTTATTATTGCATGTTTAATTTCTTCATGAACATAGTTCACTACAAGATTTGATTTACTTTGTTCACAACCTAAACAATTCAAGAAAATAATTAAAACAGAAAAACACATTCACCCCCCTGTGTGTAATTCATTATCTAACAGTATTTTATGAGGACAACTAGTCCTCACCCTGAGAACAACCATTAAATCTCGAAACTCAACAACACTAACATTAATTGTAATCACAACCCTAGTTTTTGTTTCACAATATTTGGCATCGTCTGTGGGAAGACAATAATAAGCATGGTACTTAAACGGAGCAGAAACAACAAATGAAATTGATGATCCCATCCCAGCGCAAACGGTCTTATCCACAGTGGAGATACCCCCACACTCGACCTACGCCACCACCGATGGAGGAACTCTTGTAAGGGCATATGAGACTCAAGCTCAAGGGACGAATCCCCCGATCCAAGATCTGCCCCTAGGGACGAATCCCCCAGGTTCTGAAGGGACTAATCCCCAACTTCAGCAACTACGATAAACCTTCAACCCATTGGATATAAGTACTCAACGATCGTGATTCCATGGACTACAAACCCACCTTACGGGATTCCTCTATACCCAAAGGTTGGAGGAGTAGTCTCTCCAGTCGAGGCGAAGGACAAGGACGGATGCCCCAATACATTCGCGGCTTGGCTCCCATCCCTGATAATCGAGAATTTTCTGGACCCTATTCTGCTATAGACTCCGACTCATCAGATGAGGAAATTGCTCCAAGGAGGAGACACTCTGATAAGGAGCCAATGCCGAGTGGTTATCAACAGCCTAGGAGCATCCAAGGGACGATTCCCCAAGATGTACAAGAGAGGATTATGGCTCATAAAGTTGAGATCCAAGGGCTGAAGCGTGATCTAGAGATGCATCAGACACCAAGACCCCAACCTGTAGCAAGACCGAGGGATTTTCCTCCCGTCATAGATCTAGAAGGTCCAACGCCAAATCAAAGGGTTATTCCCTCAGGAGCTGACCCTAATGACCTAATGCCCCTAGGAGATCCTGACCCACCATTCACCGAAGAGATAATGGATGCCCATATCTCAAGGAAGTTCAAGATGCCCTCCATCAAGGCATATGATGGTATTGGCGATCCCGCAAATCATGTCAAGACGTTCTTCAATGCCCTGTTACTGCAGCCCGTGAACGACGCTATTAAATGTCAGACCTTTTCCCAAACTCTATCAGACATGGCCCAGAGTTGGTACAATTGTCTGCCCCTAACTCAATTGGGTCTTTCAGAGGACGAAGCCAATCCATTATCAAGAAATTTATTAGTGGCAGAGTGCATGAGAAAAGTTCAGCCTCTTTCATGGGTATTGTGCAAGGAGTGAACGAGTCCTTAAGAGACTACCTGAATCAGTTCTCGAAGGAAGCCTTAATGGTCCCGGATCTTGATGACAAGATAGCTATGATAGCCCTGCAAAAAGGGACTAAAGATGAGTTCTTTAAGCTGTCTGATAGGGATAAATAAATCCTGATTATGTAATTAAATATTACAGTAATTATACATGATTTGGGCTGCTAGGCCCAATAAGAAGATGTATGACATTCAGACCAAAAAGGTCAACACATTGATCAGGCCTGATGGACCAGATCAGGCCTGATGGAACAAAGAAGGCCCAAAAACCCTGAATATTAATTAATTTTGTAATTAATTAATAAGAGAAAAATCAGCTATTGAGAAGAGTCCCGATAAGGACATAAATCCTTGCAGATTAACCTCAAAGGGACCTAGAAGGATAAGGAATCAGTTTCCTACTATTTAGGACTCCAAAGTCCATTCTAATTCTGAGACTTGGCTACCAAGTATCCTATACCAAGTCCAATTCAAGGACCACCAATGTCTATATAAAGGGTCTTACCCCTCCAATCAGAACTACATTTTTTGGCTTGATTATCTAATTCACAGAGATACGTAGGCATCTCGTAAAGGCAGAGTTAAGCTACGAAACACAAGAGCAGCCATTAAAGGCCTTGAGCTCCCGAACCTTAGCAGTAAATACAGCAAATAATAACCTTAGTTTTTTATCCATAACATTTGGCGCCGTCTGTGGGAAGCACAACAATAACCATGGCGAGAACATGGAGAACAGTTAGAGCCCTTGGAGGAGGAACACCAACGGGGATAACCAAAGTCATTTCTTCAACTGTGGAGGTGCCTCCTCACTCAACCTATGCAACCACGCAAGGAGAAGCCCAGATAGGGGCAACTGAACCTCAGCCATAAGGGACGGTTCCCTCGGCTACTCAAGGTACAAATCCTCAAGTTCAACAAGTACATGCACCTATGAATTCTCGACCCATTGGGTACGAATATTCGACTGTTGTTACTACTAACCCCCCTTATGGGATGCCCCTTTACCCCGAGGTTGGAGGAAGTGGACATGCTGGACGTAGTGAAGCACGAGGGCGTTCTCCCCCATACATACGAGGTTTGGCTCCTATCCCTGAGGATCAAAAAATTTCTGGTCCTTACACTGAGAGAGACTCCGAATCTTCGGATGATGAAGTAGCCCCAAGAAGAAGACGTGCTGGCAAAGAGCCGATGGCTGATGGTAGCCAACGCCCTCAAAGCACCCAAGGGACGAATCCCCAAGAAGTGCAGGAAAGAATCAGGGCTCACGAGGCTGAAATTCAAAGGCTGAGGCGTGACTTGGAGGCGCACCAAACCATCAGACCCCCAGTACCTCCTAGGGGGAGAAATCCTCCTCCTATCATAGACCTGGATGGTCCAGTGCAGAGAAGGGCTGTTGTCCTAAGGGCTGATCCAAGCAATCTTCTTCCCCTTAGAGATCCTGATGATCCTACTCCACCCTTCACTGAAGATATAATGAATGCCCATATCTCAAGGAAGTTCAAGATGCCAACTATAAAAGCTTATGACGGCACGGGAGATCCCGCTAATCATGTTAGAACATTCTCTAATGCGCTGCTGTTGCAGCCCGTGAATGATGCTATTAAGTGTCGGGCCTTTCCTCAAACCCTGTCGGGTATGGCTTAAAGGTGGTATAGTCGTCTGCCCCCGAACTCTATTGGGTCATTCAGAGAATTAAGTCAGGCTTTTATTAAGCAATTTATCAGCGGGAGAGTATATAAGAAAAGTTCAGCATCTCTTATGAGCATTGTGCAGGGAGCAAAGGAATCCTTGAGAGATTACCTGAATCGTTTCACCAAGGAGGCTTTAAAAGTCCCAGACCTTGATGATAAGGTAGCCATGATAGCGCTGCAACAAGGAACTAGGGATGAGTTTTTCAAGATGTCCTTAGCCAAACGCCCCCCTGAAAGCATGTTGCAGCTCCAGTATAGGAATAAAAATGGAAGAAAGAACTTTGAAGATCGTAGGAGGGACTAAGATAATTAGGGGCGGAATCCCCAGCCTAGGGGACCTGTGATAAATACGATCTTCGGAGGACCATGACCCCGAGGGCCTGTGATAAACACAATCTTTGGAGGACCAACTGCTGCTGGGTTATCCAAGAACTCCAGGAAAGCATATGCCTGAGAAGTTATGCATATTGTTGGGGAATCCCCGAAGAGGGCCAGGACAGGAGTAACAATGTCTTTTGATGATTCTGATCTGGAGGGTGTGAAATTTCCCCATGACAATCCGTTGGTTATAACCCCGATAATAGGGAACAACCCAGTGAGAAGGGTCCTTGTGGATAATGGTGCTTCAGTGAATATCTTGCTCCATGATACCTTTTTGAGAATGGGATATAATGACTCCTAATTGACCCCAACCAACATGCCAATATATGGGTTCGCGGGAGTGGAGTGCCCCGTAGAGGGGATAATCAAGTTGCCAACAACCATCGGATAGGAACCAAGGTAAGCCACTCAGATGTTGGACTTTGTGGTGGTAAAGGCTAGTTCGACTTACAACGCTATTATGGGAAGAACAGGGATACACGCCTTTAAGGCAGTCCCTTCTTCCTACCATTCAATTATGAAGTTTCCAACCCGGGATGGGATCGAAGAAGAGAGAGGAGACCAAAAAATGGCTAGAAGCTGTTATGTAGCCTCTTTGAGGGCAGATGGAGTTGGGGGGCAGGTTCTTCCTATTGAAGATCTGGATATCCGAGAGAATTATGAGAAAAGAGGAAAGCCAGTAGAAGACTTGGTTTCAATTCCTTTATCCCCCGAAGATCCTGAGAAGGTGACTTTTATTGGAGCAACGCTCGAGGAGCCCCTTAGAGGGAAGTTGGTGAAATTTTTGCAAGAAAATAGTGACGTATTTGCATGGTCAGCAGCTGATATGCCAGGCATAGACCCGGAACTGATTACTCACAAGCTGAATGTGGACCCAAATCGGAAGACAGTAAAACAAAAGAAAAGAAGTTTTGCTCCAGAAAGGCAAAAAGCTATAAAACAGGAAGTGGAGAAGCTCTTGGAGGCTGGTTTTATTGAGGAGATTCAATTTCCAGAGTGGTTAGCAAGCCCTGTAATGGTGAAGAAGGCCAATGGAAAATGAAGGATGTGTGTGGACTTTACTGATCTAAATGATGTCTGTCCTAAGGACTGTTTCCCATTACCAAGGATCGATACTTTGATAGATGCCACTGCTGGGCATGAAATGCTGAGCTTCATCGATGGATTCAGTGGATATAATCAAATCAAGATGCACAAGGATGACATTCCAAAGGTATCATTCATCACTGACTTTGGTGTTTACAGTTATCTAGTTATGGCATTTGGTCTTAAGAATGCAGGAGCCACCTATCAAAGGTTGGTAAATAAAATTTTTAAGAATCTTATTGGCAAGACTATGGAAGTTTACGTCGATGACATGTTAGTCAAGAGCCTGGTAAAGACTGACCATATAACCCATTTGAGGGAAGCTTTTGAGGTCCTGAGGTACCACAAGATGATGTTAAATCCTATAAAGTGTGCTTTCGGAGTAGGGTCTGGAAATTTTTTGGGATTAATGGTCTCCAAGAGAGGGATCGAGGCTAACCCCGATAAAATAAAGGCAATCCTGGATATGGAACCACCAAAAACTGTCAAGGATGTTCAGAAGCTCACAGGAAGGGTTGCTGCGCTGGGACGATTCATCTCCAAGTCAGGAGACAAATGCTTGTCATTCTTCAAGTCACTAAAAAACATTAAGGACTTTGTATGGAGTGAGGAAAACCAAAAGGCTTTCCAGGAATTAAAGAAATATATGGCCCAGGCCCCGTTGTTGGCCAAACCAGCTTTGAATGAAGTTTTATACTTGTACTTGGCCGTTTTAGAGAGTGCTTTGAGCGCTGTGTTGGTTAAGCAGGAACTGAAAATCCAGAAACCCGTATACTATGTCAGCAAAATTCTGCATGGTGCTGAGTTGAATTATTCAACTATTGAGAAATTTGCTCTAGCCTTAATAATGGCTTCAAGAAAATTACGTCCTTACTTTCAAGCTCATCAAATTGAGGTACTAACAAATCAGCCCCTGAGAAATATCATTCATAGTCCTAAGGCTAGTGGGAGGTTGATCAAATGGGCAATAGAGCTGGGAGAGTTTGACATCAAGTATAAGCCACAGACGGCAATAAAAGCCCAGGCATTAGCTGACTTCGTGGTGGAATATACCATACCCAACCCAGAAGTCGGGGGGCAGGAAGATTACATACCTCAGGATAAGGAAGATAAGGGGGATAAAGAGACGGTTAATAAGGAAAAAGAATACTGGGTTCTCTATTTTGATGGAGCATCAAAAACGAATTCAAGTGGAGCAGGTTTGGTTCTATAAAGCCCTGATGAGTTCTTAATTGAGTATTCCATGAAGTTAGACTTCTCAACCATAAACAATGAGGCAGAATATGAAGCTCTGATAGTTGGTCTTGGCTTAGCAGGGACACTTAGAGTCAAGAACTTAAAAGTCTGTGGAGACTCGAAGTTGGTCATATCCCAGGTGAAGGGAGAGTTTGAGGCAAGGGATGATACGATGGCTAAGAATGTCTGCCTAGTAAGGGCCGTGATGACCCAATTTGATGAATGCCATGTTGAGCACATTCCAAGGGAGGAAAATGCTAAGGCAGATGCATTGTCAAAGTTTGCTTCATCTGAGATGGACGAAAGTTCTGGAAGTGTATACTATCGCGTTTTGAAAACACGGAGCATTGATGTTAAGCTTGTGGCTCCTATAGGCCTGGGGATATCATGGATTGATCCCATTAAGGCTCACATTCAAACTGGCTGGTTACCAAACGATGCTACTGAAGCACAAAAATTGGCTGTTCGAGCACTAAGATACTCTTTGATAGATGGAATTCTGTATAAAAGATCCTTCATGGTTCCCTACTTAAGATGTCTCAGGCCCGATGAGGCTCTCTTGGCTCTTGAATAAGTACATGAAGGCATATGCGGGCAACACTTGGGGGGCAGGGCCTTGGCTCATAAGATAACCCGTTTCGGCTTCTATTGGCCAGAAATGATGACCGATGCCAAAGAATATGTGAAAAAATGTGACCGTTGTCAGAAGCACGCACCAGTTGTGAGACAACCCCCCGAGATGCTGACCTCTATCAACTCGCCCATCCCCTTTGCTATGTGGGGAATGGATATACTAGGGCCTTTCCCTATGGCCACGGCACAAAGGAAGTTTCTGATTGTAGCCATTGATTATTTCACTAAGTAGATTAAAGCCAAACCCTTGGCCAAGATCACAACTAAGCAGGTTACACAATTCCTGTGGGAAAGTATTATGTGCCGGTATGGAATTCCCCGCATCCTAGTCATTGACAATGGAACACAGTTCAACAACGAGGAATTCAAGAAGTATTGTGAGGAAAATGAAATTGAGTTACGATTCACATATGTGGCTCACCCGTAAGCCAATGGGAAAGAGGAAGTGGCAAATCGAATAATTCTGGATGGACTAAAGAAGAGGATCGAGAAGTCAAGGAATAACTGGGTGGATGAAATACTCCCCATACTATGGGCCTATAGGACTACCTATAGAGTCACGACTGGAGCAACTCCCTTCATGTTAGCATATGGTGCAGAAGCAGTTGTTCCTGTAGAGATATCATATTCCTCCCCCAGGATTCAAGCTTTCAATGTTGAGGAAAATGAAGAAGGGCAAAGGTTAGCCCTGGATCTAATTAATGAAGTACGAGATGAGGCACATGCGAAGATAGTGGAATATCAGAAAAAAGCTTCATTCTACTACAACCTAAGGGTTAAAGAAAGGTTCTTCAAACAAGGTGACTTGGTCTTGAGGAAAGTAGAAGCTTCTGGTGTAGGACAGAAAGGGAAACTTGCCCCAAATTGGGAAGGGTCGTACAAAGTCAAGAGCGTTCAGGGTAGAGGAACCTACAAGCTGGAGACTATGGATAGTTTTGAAGTCCCGAGGACTTGGCATGCGCAAAACCTGAAGGTTTACTATGTGTAAAACAGTTGAAGCACGATTCTCACTTGTCAGAGTGACAAGTAGGTTTAAAAGCACCTTGAAGCTTTGCTTGCTTAGGATTTTTTCTATATAGAAGATATGTTTAGATTTTATCAGGGTTGGATCCATTTTATGTAAGGTTCAAGAATACCGAGTTATAATATAAAGCCTTCGACTTAATTTTAGCCTATTAGATTGATGCATTGTGAAAGATAAAACCAAGTTATAAACTTGAGTTTGAAAAATCGAAAATACGACGATACTTGGGCAAAATATGACTGAAAATAATAAAAGTCAATTACAAAGTTCAATATTGTTTAAGAAAGAAGAAATACATAAAAAACTTAGGCCTTGGAAGGCTGGGATTCTTCGGAACCACTATCCGAAGTCTCCTCAGATGTCTCTTCAGTCGGTCCCTTAGAAGTCCCCTCGAAAGTCTCCGCAGAGGTTCCCTCGGAACTATCTTCGGATGCTTTGGATGCTGCAGGAGACACTGGTTTAGGAGATGCTGTCTTTGGAGGCTCTTCTACCCTGGCCTTCTTTATAACGGGCTCAGGCTCCTTCTCAGAAGAAGATTCCTCCTCTTCAGAGCTGGACTCGAGCTCCTTCCTCTTTTGGCCTTGGCCTTGACTCCCCGATGGGCCATCTTTAATCAAATTGGCAAGCTTGTCTGCAACGCCCCCAAGTGCTGGAACCCGCACAGGACAAGGGAAGGAAGACTGTTCAAGGACTTCTGGAAACTCGTCCTGAATAGCCTCCACCGCGGCGTCCCAGCCTTCCTTATTGCTGACTGGACGAAGGAGGGCATCATGCTCCACCATTAAATCCTTGAACTCCTGAGTGTCCATCCAGCCGTCAAAGGCTTTATCCTTTTGAGCATTGAGGATAACATTTTCAGCCCGGGCCGTTTCCAAATCAGAAGTAGATGAGGCAAGTTAGGCTTCAAGGACCTCTATTCTTTGGTTGGCCTCCTCCAGCTTCTTGTTCGCATCCTCGAGGCCAACCTTCCAAGCCTTGGCTTGATGAATCGCCCCTTGAAAATGGGCGTTCGCCTACAAGAAACACAGCAAAAGTAAAAAATGGGAAAAATCAAAATGGCAACTATGAACGGCTAAGGAAAAATACGTACCGTCGCCAAAGCCTGAGCTCCGAAAAGCTCGTTACCCTCCAAGTCCTGTTGAAGGACAAAGTCTTGATAGTCGATCGGGGAAATGGAATGCTTAGACCATTCCTTGGTAAGCGCTGTGTTGCCGACAATCGAATCCTTCCCCGGATTCCCCAAGCAGGTTGGAAGTAAGATCCTGGTTTTTGCTTGGTACGTAAAATTTGGATGGGGCCTTCTTCGTCTGGTTCCATTGCCTGGAGTAGGAACTCCGGAAAACGATCCCCAAGGCGCGGGTCTTTAAAGACCTTTCCAGCACGCTTCATCCTGGTCATTTCCAGGTCTTTAGGCTTTGTAGCCTCTTCAATTTTCTCAGCCACTACAACAAATAAGATAAGTGAGTTGAGAAGTTAGCAAAGTAGAAGATAGAAGGAACGAAAACAACTAGATAAGGAAGGAAACGTACTCTTCTTAGGGACGGGAGAAAGGCCGCGTTCTACAAGAACGGTCTCCCTAATAAGATCCCAAGAATGGGAAGTCCCATTATCTTGTGTAAGGAGGTTAAAAGCTTTGGTCTCCTCCTCAGACAAAATTATATCGTTTGGGCTCCCATCTACGGCTAGCCCAAAAGATGAGCGAAATAGGGTGCCCCAATCGCCACCCTCCCAGACGACGAACATAAAATCTTTCTTCCACCCCAAGTTGTTGTCAGGGATGGACTTCCCGTTCACTATGTGGGGAACGGTTGGACGCTAGTTTAAAGAAACCCACTCCGGATTCTTGTCAGGACTGTTCTTGAACTGGAAAATCTTTCTAAAAATAGCAATAGAGGTAGAGACATTGTGCTTGGTGCATTGCGACAGATAGCACAAAATCAACCTCCAAGAGTTAGGAGGGAGTTGGCAAGGGCTGATGCCCACATCAGCTAGCAGAATAGGGATGAATGGGTGAAAGGGGAGTCTAATACCTGCCCTTAAAGTATCCCTGTAGACGCATAGTACGTCTTTTCTCCACTGACAGGCCCTGTCGGCCGGACCTGCAAGAACTAGCTTGAAAGGATCCTTGATTCTGAAACAACCGCTCAACTTGTCATTCTTTGGACCCATACTCTTGCTCGAGCTTATACACAATCACCCTTGAAACTTCCTCGACAACGAAAATCAAATCTGGGATTTCATTCTAGACCTCATCGTTACTAGAATCCATTTCTATACCACAACCTTCTTCGTATGGGTAATACTACTCTTTATCGATAAGAAGGAATAAATATATCATAGGTAAATGTTCGGCTTAGTCGGTCTATCATTAATAACTTATACATCACCACGACCCGATTAGTTGTACTCAATCTCAACATCCATTCCAATACAACTCTCACAGTTGTAATCGACTCTTTACTCGCAGAATCATTGCTGCATTACTATGGTCCACCGCTGACCTACTGTCGTCATTCGTTTTCCATGAAATCTTAATAGCTAACCATACGGAGTCCATACATGTCGTATAGAATTCTTCTAAGGAGGTAACATAATCACCATTCACGATTCATGAAGAACATTCCAGATCCTGACGTACATACATGACATTAAGCAGATAAAATTGCAGAAGAATTTTAATCAAAGCAATGATAGCAGGTTAATACCATTCTTAATCATATACCTTCAATAGAAGACTTAACTCAAAGGTTTGTTTAGTTCTTTTTGAAACATGGTCCTGGCTTATTCTCAATATAGGACCTTCTAGGATAGATAGCCCGCTCATGGCGATTACACGAATTAAACCTTTACCAAACTACTATTACGGTTGGGTATTGCACAGTCATCAAAAGGAATGTCAATCTTCCAAACCATAATACAACTTTCACAGCTTTAACCATCATCACTGTATTCTTTTGGCACAAGCGCCTATAATTATCTTCTTACACTTAAAGTGTCAGCCACCTCTTTGGCCCTTCCTGATAGTAATATTTCCTTACAATCAATGTCATTTTAACCACCTTCACTAAATTTTCAACCTCATTTCCAATCACTGCTTGAGTGAAGATGTTTTCCTTAAAATCTGATGAGTAAAAAAATACCCCCATTTTTTTCCATAAGTTATTGCCTTAGTCTTTAGAGGTTAATCACTGTCACGATTGACTCTCAATCATACTTAGAACATCTTTTATCTTAGGCCGTAATTGCCCTGAACAATTTCGACCTTTACTGGTTCGATCCATACTTTCCCGTGGTTTAATACGTGCCCCACTTGGCATCATTATAATTACGTCATATTTCCTTTATCAACATTTTTACTCTTGAGAATTTTGAATATTACCTTTCTCCTTGTAAAACCTCTAAGGTTATCCTTGAATCGTTCCTCCTGTATTCCCTAGATACAGGGCATATCAAGATACCATTTATTAATACCAGAATCATTGTCTATATACTTCTGAAAAATTTCTCCATTGATTCTTACAGGTTGTTATTACCTTAATCCTTTCCAATTCATACTGTCAAAACTCATACTATCCCTATTAAGGGTGAAATGCCAACCTTTATGCATTCCCCTAGGATTCATTTTAAGTTACCGATGTTCTATCCTTAATTCCACCTTTAAAAGGTACATGCATCCTTCCATGGATAAATCAAGTCATATATCCCTGATAAGGGTGCCTTATTCAATCCTTCCCACCTCGATAGTATATGCCTAATTTGACAATAACATCTGTATTCAAAATGAGGTCAATCAATATGGCCTCAAAAAGATAACTACGGTTATCTACTTTTCTTGCTTGATTTGGTAACGATAACAAGGATGTTCTGGAAGATATTGGTCGTGTTCAACGTGAACTTCTTAATAATTCCATATTTACTTTTGTTGTTTATTTCAACAGTAATCTCAATATTGGGATATCTCTCATACCTGACGTCTCCCTTCCTGGGTATCAAGCCACTGGTCTTACACTTCACATTCTTGAAGGTCACTTCTTTCATCCAATTTTCCTAATTTCTTACTTCCTTGTCTCCTCAGTCTATCCGCGTCTCAATATTTATCCTTCGAACTATCTCAAGGTTTCCTCAAATCCTCCCAACTTACAGGGGATAAAATATATGTATCTCTTATGCCTTCAACCATCAATTTAACTCATGGTGAATCACCCTCATCCTGATGATTATATACTTTTCTATTTCTATTGCTACGAGTCTTTAGGGTTTCCTCATACCCAACTTCCTTATCATTCCTCAAACTCTATTGCCTTTATATTCCTTTCCACTTCAGTTTCTTTTTATTTTCCTTTCTCTTATCATTATTTCATGAACCAACACAACATAAGCATTGATTTCAAACATCCCGTCATTCTGGATTCGTGTCTTCAGAACGAATCTTGACAACTTTTACAACTTAGATTCATAATTCATCATACTCGTCCGCCTTTGTTCTGGCTCTAAAGCTTTTACACTATCTCCATAACCTTGGGAAGTACTTTCCTGAAAACAATTGACTGAACTTTAATCAGTTTATTGTAACCTCTGGCTCCGTGCCTTCCTTGGACTTTCACCAGCGGGTGGCCTGTCTCTTAGGAGGGTAAGTGACAAAAACAGTCTTTTGTGATTCGTCAATCATTTAGAATCTCAAATGATTCCTATATTTCCTTTAGCCAGGCTCTTGCCTCGACTGGGTCAGCTTATTTCTTGGAACTCTGAGAGCTTAGCGACTTAAAGGTCCTGAAAGAATTTCTCACCGCATTGTTTCCTCAGGGTGGTGGTTGGGGATAATAGTCTAAGTACTGTCTAGAAAGGTCCATAAATTTTCGTATAGGAGTACCGTCTCGGGTCTCCTTTCCTTACTCGACTTCTGTTTCCTTAGTCTGAACATTCCCTCCTCCTCCCCATAATCGGGGTCATCCTACATATTTTAAATCCTCATTTTCCACTTCATCATGTTATGGGTTCCTTCTATCTTGATGGCGACCTCCCTGACTATCACGTTCAGGGTTTGCTCTAAATCTTATTCCTCAAACTAGCTTTCATCTAAGATCTCATCTTTAAGCTCTTGAACATTTGGAACCCAAATTCTGTAGGAATACCTCATTATTCCCTTATCATCTTTCTCGGTATTAATCTCTTATCTATTTGTTGGCTCTCTGCCTTCATTCATCACTTTTTCTGGCACAATCTGTTCTTTTCCAATAATTCGGGCTGTATTGCAATCTCAAACAGCTTTTCGGTATCGGCTCCGGTTACCTTCACTTCTATTTCCATTTTCTCAAAACCTCTTATAAACTCTCTCAAAGACATTATCATCTTGAGTCTCTCCTTTTTACTAAGGGCATCAGCCACCACATTGGCTTTCCCCGAATGATAAAGAATCTCATAATCGTAATCCTTGATTAGCTCTAACCACCTTATTTGGCGCATGTTGAGCTCATTCTGCGTGAAAATGTACTAGAGCACTTATGTCTTACGTAAATCTCGCACTTCTCTCCATACAAGTAGTGCCTCCAATCTTTAGGGCAAAACTATTGCCACGAGCCCAAGCTCATGGGTGGGGATATCGAATTTTATATTCCCTTAATTTTCTTGACGCGTACGCGAGTACCTTGTTGTGCTGTATAAGAGCACCCTAATTCCTTATGCAAAGCGTCAATACAAATCACAAAATCTCCTTTTTCCATCCGGCAATGCCAACATAGGGGCCGTCACCAACCTTTGCTTCAGTTGTTAAAAGCTTTTCTCGTATTTATCTGTCCATTCAAACTTCTCAGTCTTACGAGTAAGCCGCGTTAAAGGGGCTACTATCTTTACAAACTTGAACGAACCTCCGGTAGTGACTGGCCAATCCCACCTATGGTAGTTTCCCTAACCATGGTCATCAATTCCTCAATGGTCCTTTATTCATTCTTGTTAGGATCCTCCACGAGATCCTCCTCAGCAACAATCCCATCTAGGACAACATCCTCAACCACTACATCCTCAATATGAACATCATCCGGTCCTGCGTTAGGACGCTCTATTGGATCCACAATCTGATCTCCAATAACTAATGAAACATCATCGCGTTATTGCTCCTCAACCTCAGGGTTCGGAGTCCCGCTACCATCTACGATAACGAACTACGCTTCTATCACGATATTTATAAGGGTTCCCATAAGGGTTTTAATTGTCAGTTCTACGTTAGGTAGCCCGACTATGAACTTGGCAAGAGTTCTTATTATCTTAGTGAACTTATTATTTTAACGTCAGATCATCTCTGAGGTTTATAACGCTTGGCTCTGATACCATTTCTGTAACACCCCCAAATCCGGGGTCGGGGATTCGGGTTGTCACGAGTTCCATTTCCCTTAATAACACCCAATCTAAATAAACAATCAACTACTCCGTATTGTGACCCCACAATATACACACACGCCACAAGTTATAGTCTCAGAGATGAATACCAAAAAAATAACACAAGTCATTTTATTCCACATAATAAGCCATTACACCTCAAGAAGGTTCTGAATAAATTTACATTTCTTTGCCATTATTACAATTCATATTATACATAAGTCTGGTTCATAAATAGTTGAAAACCTAGCCTATTGGTAGCTCCTACCTCAGCTACGGCGACATCAACGCTTCCAAAAAACTGCGGAACGTTTTCTAACCGCTTGCGAATTGGAAGCTTGGTCTTGTTCATCCTTTCTATCTGTTGTTGTGTGATGAAAGAAGAAAGCAAGGGTGAGCAACAAGCCCACCAAAATAATATGTATAATGATTAACAATATATGAGCATTCTCATAGTACTCATGAAAGTCTTGGTCAAAAGAAATGAACCAAGCTGATATCTTAATGCGACCAAGTCCCAAAATATTCAGTATATATATACATATATATACTTTTCATAATATTTAAAATCCTCTGACATGTATAACATCCACAGAGTTCAGTTTATAACAGTATAAAAATATCGTTGCAAGGTGATCTCATATATCTACCCTTGTCTCAACGTTTTTGTGAAACCTTTGTCATTCATAAGACAATCATTAACTAGATATAAGTTTAAAAGATGAAGTTACAAGATACTCCAATATACTTATATCTTTTCTGAATACTACTTGAACTACCACCGTTCAATGTATAAATAGTTCATCCCATAGATTAAGCTACAAGACAAAACTTGAATAGAATCAATCTTTGAAATATTATTGAATGAAATGAAGTTACGAGATACTTCATTAAGTCCCGATATATATATACACCTATATATACATTTCATACACTCCTTGAAAACCTCTGTTATGAAAATTATAAATAGAGTTGCAATATCCAATGAATTTGGAAAGGAGAAAACCTTGGCATAAACCTGATATCTTGCTGATCAGGCAAAGATACCAATAAGTAACCTTTTCTACTAGTAGATGGACGAATTCCCCACTGGTCATCACCCTGGTCGCAATAGGACCTTATGCTGGACTGCCACTCAGCCACTTACGCATTTGATGGACTCCCACTGAGCCACTTACACTTTTATGGACGCCCACTGAGCCCATATTGCTTATGCCGACTCAATATATGGACCTACTTCCCGAACTTTGGGTAAGTAATCAATTCATTTATCAAAACAACAACCTCGTTGTGAATATAAAATACACCACAGAGCCGGATCCCTCAGGTTTTGAGCGAGTATTTAAATCCCCTTCGAAAGGAGGATCTTAAATATAAAAATGAGTTTTGGGATCCGCTCTAACTTTTAAAATCATTTTGAAGACTCGCAAAACATTTTTAAGAATGTTTGGAGTGATGCTGATTTAATAAAATAAATCAGTCCCAAAATATTAAGAAATATCTGAATATTATTATTTAAATAATATTCTCATAAAGAATAATCTTTATAAAAATAATTGAAGTAGAAGTTTTAAAACTTATACTTGCAATGAATATTAAATAACCAAAGATATACTTATACGAAAGTACTATCTTTATTTGAATAATCAAAAGTGAGTTTGATCATCGACACATTATTCCTTAATAAAATAAAGAATAATAATTAGTAATTAATCGGAGTCATAAGTCCTCGAATGAATATTCAAAATAATATTCATTAATAAAATAAACGGGGTCATAAGCCCTCGAATGAATATTCAAAATAATATTCAATAATAAAATAAACGGAGTCATAAGCCCTCGAATGAATATTCAAAATAATATTCATTAATAAAATAAACGGAGTCATAAGCCCTCGAATGAATATTCAAAATAATATTCATCAATAAAATAAACGGGGTCATAAACCCTCGAATGAATATTCAAAATAATATTCACTAATAAAATAAACGGGGTCATAAGCCCTCGAATGAATATTCAAAATAATATTCATTAATAAAATAAACGGGGTCATAAGCCCTCGAATGAATATTCAAAATAATATTCATTAATAAAATAAACGGGGTCATAAGCCCTCGAATGAATATTCAAAATAATATTCATTAATAAAATAAAGTTATCGAATAAACCTTATCCGAATAATAGTTTTGAAAACTATTCATATATATATATATAAATATATATATATATTATACTCGGGAATATCGACTCCCGGTTTTAGAAAAATGTTCACCTTTGGGTCCCCTATACTAAGGGTATATGCAAATTACCGCTTATCTCTAGCATAGGTATTATCAACAGAATCAACAGATATATGTATCAAGAATACGAAACAGGCATGCATATATACCATATCACATGCTACAATATATCGCAAGAATTTGCTAATTAACCATGATGCATCTATCACAAGATAATGCATATACATATGTATACATCACAACAACAGTATAACGGGTAGAAAACTTGCCTGAGTGCTCCCGGATAGACTTAAGCTTAGAGTGGGTACGATAACCTATGAACAACAACATAAGTCGGAATTAAACCCCGGTCGCTTAAGAAACTAGACTTTAACCAATTGAACCCTAACGTTCGCTTATGGTCACTCCTACGCTTAACGAATCACCTAAGTCGTTTGAGTACCCTCGGCTCCATCATTTTTAATAAATTAACCATTAAGAGTTTTAAGGCGATACTTTCGTGAGTGCCTTACCAACTGCCTAATACACTTTACATAATTGTTTCATATCCCAATTAGTCATTTAAAGTCCTTAATCAAGGTTTAAAAGTAAGGCGAGGGGTAATGGTTCGTTCGTGAAACGCCGCTACTTAAAACAGTCGTTTCTCATCGCTCGTAACTCGGATTTAGGCGAACGACATATCAAAACGAATCTCGTAACATGAACTATCTAAAAATGGCAAAGGTTAGAATCTTACAGTGAGTTAACGGGTCCTAAAGTTCAGAACAGAACAGTTAAGGAAAATCGGGCATTATGACGGTTATGTTTACGCGATTTCCAATTTAATTATCACTCTAAATTCTCATCAATTCACTCACAACCACCAACACAACAATATTCAACCATCATACTACAACTCAGTCCCGATCTACAAATTTTACCAATTTATCCAACCAATCAAAGACCCAATGTTCAAATCCAATACAAATCCACCAAAACTACTTATAATCAAAGATCAAGCCTTAATACTAACAATGCTTCAATAAAACTTAATGGAATCATAAAATCAAAGCTAGGGTTTGAAGTTTATACCTTCCTTGGGAGGTGTTAAGTTGCTAGGAAACCTTAGGGAGCCTCCTACAAACTTGATCTTTCCAAAGAAATCAAGAACACAAAGTTAGGTTTTGAAGTTTCTAAAAGTCAGATTTAAAGAACTGTAAATATCAGGGTCTTACCTTGATTATTTGGAAGAGACTTGTGAACAAGAGTTGTAGGCCATCTCAATACCTTTCCAACGAGCTATAGAACACATCATTTGAGTGAGTATTGAAGGAGATATGGCAGTTTGAAGTTGCTGCTCTGGTTTTGGTCGAGAGCAAGCTTTCAAGGGGGAGAAAGTGAAATGCTTCTTGTTTTGCCCTTTGACTAATTGTGTGGTGAATTACTTGGTTGCTTCTCTTTTATTTTAATTAACCATATTTAGAATTTACCATGGTTAAAAACACTTGGCTAATATTCCACCAATTCAAAATATCTACTAGGTCATGCTTAGGTCATCTTGATTATGTCATCCTTTTACACTTGTTTCCTTCTTATTGGTATGATGACATCATCACCCACTAACCTCTTTTATTAACCCCTAATTACTTGGCTAATGACCGCTGATCTGTTATACGGTTCGCTTAACTTTCGTTCTCGTTTATCGTTTGAGAGATCGTACCCGGGATCTTATTACTTGGGTTCCCTTAACCTTTCTCAATACATTATATTCCTTTTATGATCCTCTCTTATAATCCTTGAATTTAAATCCTTTTAATCATGTTACCTTATACTCAATTCTTTCGGTATCTGGTGGATTTTCGGGAAAAATCAAAGTGTTCGGATTTGGATTATGACGATCTTTACATACACTTATTTATCATATAGAGTACTAATACGGTCTCAGAATAACAATAAAAGAACCCCTACATAGTGTGGCATGAAAAGTTTTCTTATTCAGCATAATCGGCAAAAAGCACTATTCATAAGGGTTTCAAAATTTTCAAAATTTGGGGTTATTACACTTACTGTTATTACTCTGAGATTCTTAACAGAAGAAGAAAGAAGAAGAATTTAGAAATGAGAAAGTGAGGAGCAGTAGACTCTACTCACTCCTTTATATAGGAGAAAAAGTGAAGTTGAAAGGACAAAAAGCCCAGTAAGGATAAAGGCCCAAAGAAAAAAGCCCAGAAAATGGAACATTCCAGAATATTCCAAGGAATTCTAAAGAAATTAAATAAAAATTCCCGAAAAATTCTAGAGAATTCTAAAGAGGGTGTTTTAATATATTAAGCCCAGATTAATAAGAGGCCCAATGGGAGCTAAAAAGCCCAAATCCAATTAAGATTTGGAAAAATAAAAAGCCCAAATCCAATTCAGATTTGGAAAAATAAAAAGCCCAAGTCCAATTAAGATTTGGTAAATAAAAGGCCCAAATCCAATTAGGATTTGGAAAAATAGAAGGCCCAAATCAAAGCCTTAAAAAAAGATAAGGCCCAATCCAAATTGGATAAGAAGGAAGCCCAATAAGACCAGGATTGAGGTTGAGTTCCAAGTCGTGAATTCTGCTCGAATTCTTTCGAACAGACACCCGAAAATTACGGGTATAAGAGACCAGGATTCAGGTCGAATTTCAGCTCGTGAATTCTGTTCGAATTCTTTCGAACAGACACCCGAAAATTACGGGTATAATAGAACTGGATTGAGGTCGAAAGCCAGACCAGGATCGAGGTCGAATTCCTGAATCAAGCACTATATTTTTCAAGAATGGGATGCAGAAACCTAGACTAAAATCCAGGTCGAAGAATCGACTAGGATCCTGGTCGAAAACCAGGTCGAGAATCCTAGTCAAAATCTAACGACCGGGAAGCAAATGAGCACAAGGGTCTCGACTAAGATCTAGGTCGAAGTTTCGACTAGGATCCTAATCGAAACCCAGGTCGTGGATCCCAGTCGAAACCAAACGACCAGGAAGCAAAGAAAGACACTAGATTTCGACCAAAATCCAGGTCGAAGCTTCGACTAGGATCCTGGTTGAAATCCAGGTCGTGGATCCTAGTCGAAGTCCTTCGACCAGGATTGGAAAGCTGGCCCAAAATTCGACTAGGATCCAGGTTTCGACCAGGATTGGAAAGCTGGCCCAAAATTCGACTAGGATCCAGGTCGAAATTTCGACTAGGATCCTGGTTGAAAAAGGGCTGAAAATTTGAGAATATTTGTAAAAAATTGCAAAAAAAATGTGAAAAAATCTCTGAAAAAGGGAAAATTCCTAAAAATAGGGAGAAGGTAAGAAAATAGAAGAGGAAGTTTTTAAACGATCCTGAAGCCACGTACAAGGCAAATCGTTGTAAGTGTGTAGGTAGCTCCACACTTTACGTAAAACGATACCCTGAAAGGGAATGAATGAACTTAACTTTTACGAACTTAACTTTTACGAAATCTTATACGGTTTCCCAAAAGTTGGGGGCAAATGATAGGGATAAATAAATCCTGATTATTTAATTAAATATTACAGTAATTATACATGATTTGGGTTGCTAGGCCCAATAAGAAGATGTATGACATTCATACCAAAAAGGTCAACACATTGATCATGCCTGATGGACCAGATCAGGCCTGATGGAACAAAGAAGGCCCAAAAACCTGGATATTAATTAATTTCATAATTAATTAATAAGGGAAAAATCAGCTATTGAGAAGAGTCCCGATAAGGACATAAATCCTTGCAGATTAACCTCAAAGGGACCTAGAAGGATAAGGAATCAGTTTCCTACTATTTAGGACTCCAAAGTCCATTCTAATTCTGAGACTTGGCTACCAAGTCTCCTATACCAAGTCCAATTCAAGGACCACCAACGTCTATATAAAGGGTCTCACCCCTCCAATCAGAACTACGTTTTTTGGCTTGATTCTCTAATTTAGAGAGATACGTAGGCATCTCGTAAAGGCAGAGTTAAGCTACGAAACACGAGGGCAGCCATTAAAGGCCTTGAGCTCCCGAACCTTAGCAGTAAATACAACAAATAATAACCTTAGTTTTTTATCCATAACACTGTCCCTAGCTAAGCGACCCCCTGAAAGCATGTTACAGCTCCAAGATAGGGCAGGAAAATACATCAAGGTGGAGGAAAGAACGAAGAAGACGGTGGTAAACAATGAACCCACTAACAACAAGAAGCGGAAAATGGACCAAGAGTACGACAACTACCACCAAGGTTCACTGAATACACAAGGTTGAACGCGCCGAGGAGCCAAATACGGATGGAAATTGAGAAAGACAAGGATATCAGACGGCTGAAGCCACTAAAGGGTAGACCCTGAGAAGAGAGACAAGAACCAATTTTATAGGTTCCATAAGGATGTTGGTCATGATATAAATGACTGCAGACAGCTCTAGGACGAGATTGAGTATCTCATCCGACGAGGAAAATGTGGGAGATTCATTAAGGGCGATGATGACGAAGGCCGCAAAAGAGATGATGATCAAGGGGGTAATGTTAAGCAAGATTGCAGCTGTACGTATAACTCAACAATACTGGTTTGGATAACTCAACATAGAACAAGGACTTTGAAATAATCTGTATTCCACTAAAATCAGTACAAATTGTTTATTGGGCATATACACAAAGGTTTTGGTAGATGCAATGAAGAAGACGTCAACAGTAATCCGTATGAAGTTCATTAATATGTTCAGGCATCGGAGGAATAAGGTTGGAGTCATTTGAAGAAGTTATCAGGATAAGTGTGAAGACCTCAAGGATTCCTAATAAAGTTGTTTATACTTGGTAGAAGACTTAAAAGTGGTTTGTACGAGTATAATACGAAGGCCTGAGAGCTGAACTAGTCGTCTGTGAACCAAACCCTTGAACTAGACGTCATAGGACTACAGCCCGAGAATTTACAGGATTTATTTTAATCAATGATTGATTTTTTATTAAATCAATAAATGGAAATCAATTCATTTATTTAATTTTACATCAACAATTGATTTTTAAATAAATAAATTAATATTTAATTTTTTAATTAATTAAATAAATGAAATCTAATTCATTTTATTTATTTATTTAATATCAAATGTTTAATTTTTTTTAATCCTGAAAATTCAAGCCTGATTTCTTTACATGCATGCAGTCATTCGGTTATTAATTAAATGAAAGAAATGCAGTAACATGCATGTGTTTGATTATCAAATGAACAAAAAGAAACCAACAATGAGTTTGCAAAAAGAATACGGAAATGGCAGGGTGAGAGTAAATAAAAGAATCCAAGTTATTTTTCGAAGAAATGGCAGGTGTTTGCTCTGTTTAATTTATTGTGCAAGTAAGGCGCGTGTACAGGACTTCGAGGTTGCCATTGGTCAGTCACTCGCGCGTGGATGCAATCGCTCGCCTTGGTTCTGTGAAACAGCGCATGTAGAACAAATCCTTGCTGGTCTACTGTTGTTTGTTTGACAACAAAAGAAAAAGAAACCACATGCTGCCTTGTTTGCTTGGATTTAAAAAGAAAGAAACGAAGTGTTGTACTACTTCTCTAAGTCGCAGGTTAGGACTCAGGGAAAAACAGAAAACAAAGGCCTGACTCCTTGCATATACCCATTTGCAAGTTAACAAAAAAAAATAAGGCCTAAAAAAAAGAAGTGAGGTCGCAAGTTAGTGTCTACTAGCAATATCTAGTCGCGGGTTATGAGTTAAACAAGAAAAACAAATGCAAGGGTGCTACTCCTAACTTCTCCTGGTCGCAAGTTACAATTTTATTTGCAAGCTGTATATTTAATTACTTGGTTCTGGTGCAGCCACGTGTCCTTTTTCTTACTCCATCCTATCAATCTATATAACCAAATAGATGCAGATTGCATTTGTATCTCTCCATTTTTACAAAGTGCGAAGCTCTTGAAGTTTTATCTCAACACTTATTTGAAAGCTTGATTTGACAAGGAGAGGTCATGTCCAATTTGATTCACACCATTTAAAGCCTTACAAACTTGTAACACTCATTATTTAAAACTTCTTTGATTATATTTAATATCATTTGATAAAGAGCTTTAAATTCTTGGAGTGATAGTTAGAACCCTAGATTGATAGTTATTGTTTTTGGTTCTCTCTATATTTGTTGCTTCAAATCATTTATATTCAGAGTTGTAAGCAATCCTTTACAGTTTAATTTCTTAATAACAAGAATTATTCCATGAATCTCCTTGTGTTTGTTTATTTCGTTTTCGAGTTTTATTTTTCGATGCATTAATTGATGAAAAACGAAGAACATACATTCACCTCCCCTCTATCTGTACCTTTTGGACCTAACAATTGGTATCAGAGCCAGGTTCATCAATATACAGATCTGATCCATTAGATTAGCAGGTTTTGTTGTTGGTTTTTATTGTACGGAGTCTGGGAGTGCTTTTGGTGTGTAAATCTGATTTGGGTTGACTTGTGGTCGTAGTGTTCTTGATTGTTGTGGATTGGTTGATTGATTGGTATCGGTGGATTTTGACTGTTTGGGTTATCGTATTTTGAGACGTTATATTGCAGAATTTTTGTAGATATGAAATTATGAGTACTTGGACAGTTAATGGCATCAAGGTTCTTTCCTTCAGTAATGTCAGTGAAAATAGCTATAAATTATGGAAGAAAAAGATCACTTTATTTATTTTAGTAGTAAACCGTAATTACAAGGGAATTTTAGAGAATGGTCTGTTTGTACCAAGAAAGGACATTTCTGTAACTATAGATTCAGACAGTAGAGTTCCTCAAGAGTTTATCGCAAATGATTCGTCTGAATACACTGATAGGGATAAGGAATTAGTTTCTTTGGATGCAAGTCTTCGATCAATTTTAGTTGAGTCAATGGATTCCAACATGCATCATCGAATTAAGGATTCTGTCAGTGCTAAACACATGTGGGAAACCATTGAAGCTATAATGGAGGGAACTGAAGATAAGAACATATTGAATTTTCTTATATCTAAATATAAGGAGTTTCAATCTCTTTCCGGTGAAAGTATCAAACAGTTGCTTGGAAGGTACACCCAACTTCTGGATGAGATGAGTACGCTTGGGAATATTTGCTCACAGAAACAGATAAACAGAAAGTTTATTCTTACCTTACCCAGTCATTTGAAAAATAAAGTGTCATCCAACAGAGAAGGACTGGATTTCAATACAATGTCACTTGATGAGCTTTATGACAAGTTGAAGACCTATGAAGCTGAGGAAAAGAAGTGAAATGTCAAACATAGGTCTGAGACAGTGAACAACATGAACAAGACCATAAATGAGTCAACATGTCCCGTAGCAGAGGAATACAGAATTCCTGAAGAAAATGTTGAAGGATCACTGACTTCGGAAGCTTCTACAAGTGGATCAAATATGACTGGAAATGAAGAAGCTATAAATGACTATTATAATTTGGAAGAACTTGAGAAATTAGAAGATCAAACTATGTTTGAGATGACTTCTAAATATAGTGCACTTAAATTAAGAAGAAATTCCAAATATAAGGCTAAGTCATCTAGTGGAGACAGTCAAGATCTTGAAGTTGGAGAATCTACAAAGTCATTATCCAGTGAATGCTGCAAGGAATAGTTGATTGAAGGAAGTACACAAGAATTGTGTGATGATAAAGAAAAGGGACACTTTAATAGTGAAATAGAAGAGTCCGCACAAGCAAATGAGAAAGAAGCTTGTCTGAGAAGGAATGAAGATGGACAGAAGAAGCATCAGGACACAGAATTATTGAGTAATGAAAAGCACTGGAATGGTACAGATGTAGAGGAAGAAGAATACAATGATCCAACATCAATGGAAACCTCTTCATCGCAGGTATCTTCTGAGACCACTACTAACATATCCTGGAATGATTGCAAATATTGTGAAAATGATATAAGAGTGGAATTGTTTCAACTTCATGCTAGTGTGATCAGCTTTAAAGAGGAAATAAATAGAAAAAAATGTAAAAATAGATTGTTGCTCACTAGACAAGAAGAACTAGGCCTAATTACCGTTGAATTAGATAATCTTAAGAAACGTAATGAATGCCTAGAGAACATGGTCAAAGCCAGTGAGGATTTAGATGATGTCCGTAGGAGTCAAATAGCTGAGTTCGAATCTAAATTGAAAGATTATTAGAATTCTGCTATTAGTGCAAAGAAAATTATTGACAACCAAATCAATAGAGCCATAATTGACATTGGATCCAGTGATGTTGGACAGAAATATGTGATAGAATCAGAGAGTGTTGATAATGCTATATCAAACTCTTCAGATATATCACAAGCTTCTGAAAATGCCAATAATTTCTTATGCAAAAAGGCTACTCCTGATTCTTTCAATGAAGATAAGGTGCTTGTTGAGGACTATATCTCAAGTGAGGAAGAGTCAACTGTAGAGTCATCTGAGGAGTCAACTTCTAGTGATGAATTTAATATTCACTTAGATGATAAAGATGATCACAAGGCTAAAAAGAAGAACAGACGCAATAGAAATGGGAAGTTAGGTGTTAGCAATAAAAGTGAAGATCTGCTAAAACCTAATTCTTCTAGGAAGTTATGCTTAAAATATAATTCTGCTTCACATCTTGCATATGCATGTACTGTGAGTAAAGTATACAAAGTTAAAGTTCAGAATAAGCATAACATGCCTACCATGCCTAATTCTCATTTTTCATGTCATAAATCTAAATGTATGCCATATGCTTTTAATACCTTGTCGTCTTATCTTAACTTGATGCATTTTCCATCCACTACTTGTAAGCATAATGATAAGAACATGAGTAGAAAGAATGATAGGGCAAAGACTGTCAGTCCTCCTAAGGTTAGGAAGGAAACTCCTACTTGGAAGCCTAAAGGAATTCTTAAGGCTTCTAAAGAAAAGAAGGAGTCAGTCGATGAGAAACAAAAGCATGTTAAATTTGCATATGATATTGTTCAAACTGTGAATCTCTCTAAGTTCCCCGGACCCAATTTAGTTTGGGTACCAAAGAAAACTTGATCCATAATATAGTCAGGGCAAGCAAAAGTGAAGCGAACCATGTGGACTGTGAACATTGGATGTTTAATACACAAGAGTTAGTTGGCCAGGTAGTAACCTTTGGAGATGACAGCAAAGCAATCACTACGGGATATGGTGTAAAATCAGGAATGTCATCTTTTACTCAATATTTTAAACTTGTTGAATACATGTTGCATTTATTTATTGTCTTTCTACTTTAATAGTTTGACTTACTGACCTTGAAGCAATTCAACTTTATTATTTGTTCCATAAGTCAAATTGTTAAAGTTATAGCAGCATCACACCTCTAATGATTTATTCAGTGGTTTGTGATGAGATTAGCAGCATCACACCTCTGATAATTTATTTCAGTGGTTTGTGATGAGATTAGTAGTATTACACTATTGAGAATCTTTTTTAGTGGTTAGTGGTGAGTTTCATAGCATCATAAACTCTTGATAATTCATATCATTAGTTGGTGGTGATATTTGAAGCACCATAAACTTTTGATAAATCTAGTAACAATTCTTGTTGATAGTTTTATCACTAGTTAATGGTGAGTTGTGTAACACTATATAATTAAATATATTTGTTGACAATTTTGTTAATATTTTTATCACAATATATTGGTGAGATTTTTAGTGAATTCTGTTAAAATTCCTTTTTCTGAAAAACTCACTAAGGTCAAAATCAGTTGAGTAGCATAGTTGAACATAATTCAATTTTCATGGAGTCTAACAATTAATGAGTTCTTGATTGAATATCATAATTGGTAGTAGACTTAGTGGATAGTGAGTCATATTTGATTATGCTATTGTATTTTTGTCATTATTAACATTTAATGACAACAAGCTCCCAAGTAATCAGTAGGAAGATAGCTTAGACAATATAAATGTTGAAGATCTTTCCGATGATGAAGAAAAACCTGAGGTTGTTCCAAATGAAGATGTAAATGTAAATGATTTTGTCAATGATCACGATTCTGATTCAGACTTTGATGGGAATGGTCCTGAGACAAGCAAATATATTGAAACTATTTCTGGAACTAGTTCTTAAGATTCAGATTTTGAAGGATGAATTGATAGTGGTGATAATGGAAGTGGTTCGGATGCAAGTAATGATAGTGGAAACTGAAAGAAGTACATTCATACCATCTTTGGAACCAATTCACAAGCTTCAGATTCTATAGATCATGTTGATAACAACTCAGAGGGAGCAAAAGAAGAAGAACAAGGATCTACTAGTCAGACTCAACTTATTTCTAGAAATGCTGAGTCATCAAGAGCTAGTCTACCAAGATGTAAGAATAGAGTAAAAACCATCATTGGCATATGATACTCAGTAATTTTGATACTGGAGTAAAGGCTAGAAGATCAGAAGAAGAAGAAGAAGAACAAGGATCTACTAGCCAGACTCAACTTAATTCTTGAAATGCTAAGTCATCAAGAGCAAGTCTATCAAAACGTAAAGAATGGTAAGTAAGTTATATGCTAGTGGTAAGTAAGTTAGAAGTTTTGATGCAATATATGAGTTGTTTGGATGTTTACATGATATATGTTTACTTTGATAAAAATACTCATAATATTGATATTTATTTTAGCACACACACACACATCTCAATATTGTTTGCACTTTGATCTAAGACCCTGTAATCTCAATTGTGATCTTATCATAACTCTGATTTATAGGTTTAGATCATGCTTAAGATTCTGTGCAACTAAATTGAATACTATGATTAGATTCACAGTGATTAAATCACATTTTCTGAGTAATTCTGTATGATTTTTGAGCTTCAGATCCTAGGAAACTTTGACAACAGATTCCTTGGTCACTCTGATTCTTTTTTTATTCTAGAATAACTCTGTTTATCTTGTGCTAGAATAAATTTGTAACATAACTAATGATTGGTGTGATATGTTTATGTCAGGAATAGTTTTAATTGGTTTAATCTTGTGATTGACTAATTAGTTGGTACATACTTGTTGAATGTACTATTGGCATAAATGGTTAAATATTTGACTTATATGTTGATCCTATGTGTAACTCTAATGATCCTCCTATGCTTATACTCTGTTCTGGATATTAGATCCTGATATATTTCTTATACTTTGATTACCTTATGCAAGTCTTCTAAGCTTAGAACAATGTTCACTCCCGTTCCTCTATATTGTTTATCTGTATTGGACTAACTTGAACTGTTTTGAGCTAATGATATTTGATTGAGTAGCATTGTCAAAAGAATCAGAAAGCATGATCATCTGAGACATTCTTCAAGAACCCATATTGTGGTAGGTAAAGGTAAAATATCTCTGGTTCTGAGACCACTATGTTCTTGATTATTAAATTCTATGATATTGTACTTCAGATGTTTGTGATCTTCAACACCCTCAGTGGTTTTAGGAACTGACTATGAGCCTATCAAACCTCATAGGTTCTAACCCAAATTATTAGAATCAAACACTTCTCAAATAATATTCCATTACTTTACTCTAATATATCCCCCATATTTGTTCTAATTCACTTAATTTTCTTGAGATATCAACTTAGTGATTAGACAAAATTTCCACTTGGTATTGGAGTTGTGTTGAGAATGAAGGAGATAGTGCCAGGAAGCACCACATAACGAAGGAAAAGTCTACCCTACATCTCTGTCTCTCACAAAGAAGTGGATTATTTATAACCTGAGACATATGTAAGCCCATTTGTATTCTCTCAAAAGGATAAAAAAGGCATATAAACAGTTACTAGATGCATTCTACCAACAGAATGTTATCTATTGAAAATTCTCCTGTCATCCAAGACATCTGTATGAGAGTCACTACCCCTTGATTAAAATATTTCCAATGCACATGTGAGATTCACACACACAAGGAAGGTAGTGACGAAGCAATCGTTATTAAACCATATCAAGGTCAATGGCAATGGTTGAAATACTGGATCATGTTTCTGCTCTTTATCTCTGATATTGAATGAAAACATATGATCCTGGAAGTTGCTTGATCTTAATTCTCAGATCCTAGTCTTTGATATGAAAAATGATCTTAGACTCTGATCTTTGGATTAAGGATAAGATCCTAAGATCTGGGGCACATTTATCTATGCTCTGATAAGTATGAATTTATGGTCTTGGAGACTCTGATAAGTCTTCATAGACTTCAGAAGAAATCTTTGATCCCTAATGGCATATCATTGATTATTGGTTATCTTCCCAGAATTCAAATATGGAAATGATTTTGACTTAGTCAAAGTTGCAGCTTGTTAATAAGGATTCATATATTATCTGATGAGTTTATGAGGTATGCTTCTTCATGGAAGTTGAGGGATATCAGGTTTTCTGCCACATAAAAGAATCCTAATTTCCCCTCTCGGAAGGAACATTTCTGAATCTCTTGACTGAGAGTTTCCATCCTTGAAGGTGGAAGGCAACTATTCTATGAAAAGGATTTTCTCGCAGGTATACTTGGATGTTTGGAGCTTTGAGTGAGTGACACACTGTGAGACTGAGTGACAAACACTTGAGTGTAGAGTGGAGTGAAACACAATATGAGATCACTAAACAGAAATCACATACTTGCACTGTGAGAAGTGGTTACCAAATAATCTCTTCACTTGTTTTGTTGATCCTAAGGTTCTACTCTGATATATTTTGAAGGATTAATTAACTAAGGGGGAGAGATTATAAAGAGATTATGAACCAATAGTCTTTGTGAAACTAAGAAGAGGGATTTTTCAACTTTATTGTACTAAGGAGGGGATTATTCATCTTAGGGGGAGAGATCATTGGGTTTCGATTCTAAGTTCCAAAATATTTTATGTGCTTTATGGTAAAATCTGAAGATTATTGAAGACAGTATTGGGAAGATGTATCAATTTGCAACTTTACATAAGGTAAAGAAGAATGTGTTCTCTGCTGAAGCTGAATGTGTATAGAAGATGTGGTAGATATAAGATAGTATTATTTCCAAGTCCAGGGTTGAAAGTTGAAAGCTGATTGAAGATTTTTGGTTATGTCTAGTTGAGTTATCCTCCAAACTGTGGCTTCTCCATTATTATTTGACCTTCAGGTGTATCAGTCAAATAGGGGGAGATTGTTGAGCAAGGTTGAAGTTGTACATATAACTCAACAATACTTGTTTGGATAACTCAACATAATACAAGGACTTTGAAATAATCTATATTCCATTAGAATCAGTACAGATTATTTATTGGGCTTATACACAAAGGTTTTGGTAGCTGCAGTGAAGAAGACGTCAATAGTGATCCGTATGAAGTTCATTAATATGTTCAGGCATCGGAGGAATAAGGTTGGAGTCATTCAATGATTCTTAGTGAAGTTGGTTATATTTGGTAGAAGACTTAATATTGGTTTGTACATGTATAATACGAAGGCCTGAGAGCGGAACTAGTCGTCTGTGAACCAGACCCTTGCACTAGACGTCAGTGATCCGTGAAAAGAAACAGAGTATTATTTATAAGAAAACCCGGAGATTAGAAGGCTTGAAGACACAGAGGAATACATCCCGAGAATTTACAAGATTTATTTTAAGCAATGATTGATTTTTTATTAAATGAATAAATGGAAATCAATTCATTAATTTATTTAATTTTGCATCAACAATTGATTTTTAAATAAATAAATTAATATTTGATTTTTTAATTAAATAAATAAATAAAATCTAATTCATTTTATTTATTTATTTAATATCAAATGTTTAATTTTTTTAATCCTGAAAATTCCAGCCAGATTTCTTTACATGCATGCAGTCGTTCAGTTATTAATTAAACAAAAGAAATGCAGTACACATGCATGTGTTTGATTTTTAAATGAACAAAAAGAAACCAACAGTGAGTTTGCAAAAGCATAAGGAAATGGCAGGGTCAGAGTAAATAAGAGAATCCAAGTTATTTTTTGAAGAAATGGCAGCTGTTTGCTCTGTTTAATTCATTGTGCAAGTGAGGCGCATGTACAGGACTTCGAGGTTGTCATTGGTCAATCACTCGCGCGTAAGACACAATTGCTCACCTTGGTTCTGTGAAGCAGCGCGTGTAGAACAAATCCTTGCTGGTTTGTTGTTGTTTGGTCGATAATAAAAGAAAAAGAAACCACATGCTGCCTTGTTTGCTTGGATTTAAAAAGAAAGAAACGAAGTGATGTACTACTTCTCTAAGTCGCAGGTTAGGACTTAGGGAAAAACAGAAAACAAAGGCATGACTTCTTTCATATATCCATTCGCAAGTTAGAAAAAAAACTAAGGCTTCAAACAGAAGAAGTGAGGTCGCAGGTTAGTGTCTACTAGCAATATCTAGTCGCAGGTTATGAGTTAAACAAGAAAAAAAAATGCAAGGGTGCTACTCCTAACTTCTCCTGGTCGCAAGTTACAATTTTATTTGAAAGTTGTACATTTAATTATTTGGTTCCAGTGCAACCACATGTTTTTCTTCTCTCTCCAGCCTATCAATTTATATAACCAAATAGATGGATATTGCATTTGTATCCCTCCATTTTTACAAAGTTTGAAGCTCTTGAAGTTTTATCTCAGCACTTATTTGAAAGCTTGAAGTGACAAGGAGATGTCATGTCCAATTTATTTCACACCATTTAAAGGTTTACAAACTTGTAACACTCATTATTTAAGGTTTCTTTGATTACATTTAATATCATTTGATAAAGAGCTTTAAATTCTAAGAGTGATAGATAGAACCCTAGATTGATAGTTATTGTTTATGGTTCTCTCTATATTTGTTGCTTCGAATCATTTATATTAGGAGTTGTAAGCAACCCTTTACGGTTTAATTTCTTAATAACAAGAATTATTTTTTGAATCTTCATGTGTTGTTTATTTCGTTTTCGAGTTTTACTTTCCGCTGCATTAATTGACGAAAAATGAAGAACATATATTCACCCCTCCTCTGTATGTACCTTTTGGACCTAACAGGTAACAACAGAGGTCGAAACCCACAGCCCAGAGGGCTAGTGATCAATATGATCTCCAGAGGGCCAACGGCCGCCGGGATAACAAAGAAATCCCGAAAGGCTTATCCTAGATAGGTGATGAATATAGTCGGAGACGCACCCAAACATGCTAAGAATGAGATGACGCTTGAATTCGGTGACCCCAACCTCGTTGGTTTGAGATTCCCTCATGATGATCCCTTAGTTATCACCCTGATAATTGGGAATTGTCCTGTCAAAAGGGTCTTGGTTGATAGTGGAGCTTCCGTGGACATTCTTTTTCACGAGTACACTGACCCCTTCTGATGCACCCATGTAATATCCGGGACATAACGTGTAATAATGTTTATCGATAAATGATTATTATGTGATTATTATGTGATTTTTGGTAAATTATTTGATGATTGGTATAGATATGTAGATACTTATATGGGGTAAAGTATAAGTATGCTAATTTTATTATTCCCAGAATAAAATATAGATAATTGTGATATTTTTCTCGTAATTTTTGAACTGTTACATGATTTTATATTGATTTATGAATTTATTAATTATTTTCTGAATAATTACAAAATTATTTTATAAAGCTGGGAATCGTCCAACCTCAACCGTTTTTACGTTTTTACAACCCGAAACTCTTCCGAAAACTCCGTCCTAACCTAATCTGGTAATTCCGGACATTTTTCGTATTTTTGACTTTTTCGATCTAGATTACGGTTTGACCCGTACGCGTCCCGGCGTACAATTTTCAATACGATAATCATTTCGATAAAGCAACAAAATCCGTATTCTCGAAAACCGGGATATTATTACATTATTTTCGTATAAAGTGTTTTATAAAAAGCCCGGTTTGGATAATTATCCAATACGGGACCAAATCAGATCATTTTTCCAGTTACTTAGCGGCTAAGTAACTAATTTATCGATCCAAAATGATCCAACACAATCCAATATTCCATAAATATATATAGCCCTTTTATTATTTCATTTTATTCGTATAATCATAATCAATCAGTAAAAATATAAGAAATACAGAGAAAAACCCTAAAAATGTTACGTTCATGAGAATCAAACGTACGAACGAAGGCGTTATCGAACTCCGATTCGAGCGTGCTATATATCAAATCGAAGCTCTCGAAAAGACCTTTCTGAATCAAACATCACTTTTAGCGCAGAAATTAAGGCGATTTTCTTATTTATTTATTTTAATTCGAATTATTTGATAATTAAAATATGAATTTTTGTTCTTGATGTTGTTTGTGTGATTTGATGCTTGAATCTTGTAGATAATTTTGTCCTGATCATTTTGGTATATTATATGACTAATTTGGAGTTCAATAACATATAGAAAATTGAGTTTGATTCTCGAATTCAAAAATTAGGGTTTATGAACTATGAATGTTCTTAATTGATTTTTAGGCGTTTTTAATCTAGGGGTTATTGATTTAAATTGATTACACCAGCTTATAGATCGTGAAACAAGGAATCGATTTGTGAATATGTGATTAACGGAGGATAACCGGAAGATGTTCGCCGGAAAAATGAGCGTGGCGGCGTGGGAAAGTTTGACTGGATTTTCCGGCCAAATCACACATCGTTTGATTGAAATAATACTGCAGATGTGTTTCTGGAAGCAAGGGGGTTGATTTCTGTTAATTTGGTGGTGTTCTGGGTAGTTTATCAGTCGCCGGAAAGCTTGGTGGTCGCCGTTAATGGCGGCCGGCCACCAGAGACGACGATCGAGGTAGGGGACGGTGAAAAATTACCGTTTAGCCCCTTGAGTTTCTCTGATTTACAAAAATCGTATTTCAGTTTAAAAATTTATAAAATACTGATTTCTGTTTAAATTATTTACAATATGGTATTTTCTTTTATAATTATTTTCAGAAAATTATTTTAATTATTTTAAAACTCCAAAAATCAATATTTTTGATTTTGAAAATTATTTTTAATTCTAAAATAAATCTAAATTATTTAATTAATTAATTTTAGTTGATAATTAATTATTTGATTAGTCAATTATTTTAAATATTAATTAATTAATTAATTTAATTAGTTATTAATTAATTTTAACTGATTATTTAATTTGATTTAATTATTTATTTTGATTTAAAAATTCTGAAAAATAGTTTCGAGTTTTAAAATATTATTTTAAATTATTTTGAAGGCTCGATAATTATTATAGAATTATTTTAAAGTCAGTTTCGGGTGTTCGAACCCTATTATTTAATTATAAAATGACTCGGAGACCCGTTTTAATTCCAAAAGATGTTCAAAAATTCGTATTTAATAATTTGAAAATAATTTTAACCCCGAATCTTCTTTGAAAAATTATTTTGATTGAATATCTTGCGTGCTATGTGCTATGTGCTATCTGATTGATGTGTTATATGCCTATGTGGTTATTGTTTGACTGTTTTGGTCATAACTTTCAATCCGTAAATCGGATTTGGGTAAAATGAAGGGTAGATAGAAGCTTATGACGTCTATGTGACGATTAGAATAATATAAGATTGAATATTGAAAGATACTTGTGATGCCTAGCAGAGTCAGCGAGGCATAGAAAAGGAAACCAGTGATCCATAAATAGAATCAAAGCGTAGGAAGAGAAGCCAAGTAATTGATGAACAAAAGCAAGGCAAAGAAAGAAAAGGAAAGTGATTGATGAGTAAAATGGTTAGATGAGTACAAGTAAAGTTGGAAATCATCTGTGATAAGGCAAGTACTTCTGAACCTTCTTCAAGATATATTGCAAATATTTTCAAACTTTCTCATAACATGTTGCTAGTATTCAAAATAAATCCTGTTTTATATTGCAAGCGCTTTAAACTATTCAACCTGGAACCCTGATTCTTATTGATCTTGAGCCATAAGCCTTATTCTTCATAAACCATTGATTGTTGAATTCTCATATACGAGCCAGACACATACGATACTACTCCACAAATACATATCTACCACATACTGATTTCTGATATTGAATTGCTTGACATACCAACCCTTATTCCTTGTTTAACAGAAGACCAATCCTTGGAACCCTTGAACCCTTGGTCTTTTAATTTCCGATTCTTCTCTTGATTTAAAGCCAATATTTTTGAATTCCTTGTTATACCTTCATGGTATTGTGAATCACCCAATGCTTCGAGATAAATGTTGTTTATGATTCAGCTTATTGAATTACGTTGGTTATTATATTGAATTATTTTAAAATGGATGGTTTTATAAATATGGACTGGATTCGTGGTCGGACCAGATTCGTGGTCATATTAGGCCAATGCGTGCCTTGGATCCAGTATATAGAGCAAAGCTGGGAGCCTTGCTCGGGGTTAGTGCGTGACTGATCAGCAGCCTAACCTTGGTTTTTAAAATAAAAAAATGAATATCCAATTCTAATCATTGCTTATTCAAAAACTTGATTCTTCTGAATCATTTCAATTGATTATTGTTAAATCTCAGTTATTGCTATTATGACTTGCTGAGCTAGTTAGCTCACTTTTGCAAACCTTTTTATATTTTCAACATCTGAAAAAAAGAAATTGTTGGTAACGAGAATTCCCAGTCCAGTTTGTGAGCTAGGATTCCAGGTTAAGTTGGATCGAGCTAGCAGGAGCTTTATATTGTAGATGAGTTATGCAAGAATGTAAGAATGATATCATTAGCAATTGTAAGTTGAACTAGCTACGATTTGGTATGATGTAATAAAAGTTAAGATTGTGGCTTGTTTTCATACTTTAACCTGTTGCGATCCGTGGTTGTGTAAAAAAGGGTCAATGCATATAATATTTTATATACGGGTTTAAGTTTTGTGTTGTGTGTGTCGTGAGCTCCAAATTTCTGACCCGGGTTTGGAGGGAGTTACAGGTTTGGTATTAGAGCTACATATTATAAGTCACTGAAACAAGCCTAGATTGTCGGGAATGTATATAGGGTTAGGATTAGGATTAGGAAATAGAAAGATAGAATGTTGAAAGGTTGAGTGACCAAATAGTAGGTTTTAGTGCGATCCGTGATGAGATTCGAGATCCTTATCTAGCGACGTAATTTTCAGATAGCAGCGATGGCAGATTCTTTTATTCCGGTATTGTCTGATCATTCGAAGCATTTAGTCGGAAGACCATCATCTGATTCACGCCCTACTCGTCCATCGGTGTTAGCCATGTTACATCCTATTGCGGCGATTACACCTTTCCAAACTATTATCTCATCCCCTGATGCGACGCTACCTATTCGAGAATCCCCCCACATGCTGATTCTGTTCTATCGAATGTTCAGCTGTGCGCGCATCTTTTCCGTCTACCCTACGTCTTGTTCTATACCATCAGTTTAAAGCCCGTCTAATGAAGTAATAACACCTAGAAGGATGGATTCGAGAGCTACAGCATATGATGAGTACACGAGGTATTAAGAAGGTGAGAAGAAACCTAGAGAGAGGATTTGTGTGTTCCGGAAGATAGCCGCTACCAGGTTATATGGAACTAATAGTAAGTATGCCACCCATGATTATCATGTGAAGTGAGCTAGATGGATTTTAAAGGAGTTTGAGAAGATTGGAAATCGAGTGTTTCTTGGAAGTAGATGATGATGATGTGACCAAACATGATGCGTATAGTAGTAATGTGATGTGTTATTAGCCGATCTTGTTTTATAAAATAGATTTGATAGACCTATTATACTTAGTAATCGTAAGAGATATTGATGGGAGTGTTACCAGCATGAAAAGTAGAAGTGAAGTTACGAATAAGATAATAGGCAACGATAACTGGAGTTTTTTTCAACCAATGAAGGCAAATGGACCCAATAAAGGGTAGAAGATATATGGAAATGAATGGGCTCTTACCTGATTATTTCCCTAATTTGATACCTTGTAGTTGTTGAGAAGGACGAAAACCAACTCATATAGTAATGACGACCAGGTGTATGATTTTTAAAATCTTAAACCAGTTTTCAAAAGAGATTTTCTTAACAGAATTTTTCTAAAATTCCTCTGAACAAAACAAGTTTTAAAACTTGGTTGTCCAATTACTACTTGAGTTTCTTGATTGTTATAAGATTTGGATTATCTAGAAGAATACTTGTTCTAAAAGTTAGTATGGTTAATTTAGAAGGCCAAGTGAACTCGCTATTACAAAAAAGATTTGATTGTTTCTAATAGAAGAGTGCAAATCTTGCTTGATAAGTTTATATGACAGAACCAATGCACGGAGAAACTATTCATCCAATTTTTGAGATTATTAGAGTTCAAAGGGTACGTCGATCTAAAAGAAGCTGACCGGGATCAAAGAAGATTGAGAAATTTCTAGAATTTCCTAAAGGAAGAACATTATTAGCAAAAGAGGCGATATGCTGAACGATCAGCAGCATCAGTGAAATCTGAATTTATGAGTATAAATCTCGTAAGACTGCAAATAAAGTTGAATTATAAACATGGAAGTGCAACGCGAAAGATACAAGACCCAGTACAGGGGAATTTATTCTAATGATCGATAAAGAAGGCATGTTAGAGAACTTTCTAAAGTTAATATATGACTCGGAATGGGATCTATTGATCGGACAAGCATTGAAGCTGTAAACAGATAAAATGTAGATGATAACCAATGATATCATTCTTTCCTATAATCCTGTGTATTCCTACGAATTTCGAGTAAAGTATGAACTTCTCTCATGATCAGCTCTATAAGGTAATAAGAAAATTGTTGAATCCCTTTCAAATCATTCCTTCTTCAAAATATTGCTTTCTGATTGAGACAAACAGTGTTATGGTGTGACGCTTTGTTAAAATGACAAAGAGTCTGGTGGGACGCCACCTAATCATGTGTTGTATGCCATATAGTATGAAAGACTGGTCATCTTGAGTATAAATATGGTTATCTCACTCATATCCAAATCATCATTCATTATTTCCTCTTCAATTATAATTTCTTGATTCATGGAGCTTTTTGATTGTTTCCTTGTACTCTTATTCCTTACAAACGGGTTCCAATCAGAATCATATACACAAATTCCTTCTTATGTAAGGTCTATCCTTTGAATATTTTAAAAAGGAAGTGAAATGAACTTGTGTAATAGATGGAGTTATATGATGAGTATGGATAATTACAAGCCAATAAATGGTGGACATATACGAGCAAAGAAGAACCATTATGCCAACAACATGGTTGTTACGAGGACATCAAATCCGAGGCGGAAATCTGTGTACGATACGTTTCAAGTATGTCATTTTGGCGTGAATTGGAGTAGTTAACAAACCGTATGAAGTAAATTAACTAGTGGAATAAGAAAGTAAAGCTTTGTATATCGAATAAAGCAAATGATTGATTGGACAGCGGAAGCGAATGAAGAAATTTTTAATAATACCCAGATACTCGATTAATACGTTGTGAAGATGAAGCATACCTCAATCAGGTGGGAGATATTTGTCATGAAGATTCAAGATCGAAGAAATGCTAGTTATGAAGAAACTTTAAGTGTGTTCATCAAGGGATGGTTGGACTTTCCCACTCAAGTAAGTGAGTTATGGTAAAATTGATGTTTATAGTTGGGTCAGTAAAGAAGGTTCAATATGGAAAGACATAAGGGAAGATGAAGGTATGGTGGTTTGACTGCAATAATTTTTAAGATGTGATGCTTTAAAACCAAACGAATTCATTCACAAGATTAAAATAGTGTTGGTTAAGACCACGTGCTGGTTATCAGCAGTTGAACAAGTTGACTAATAAGAATAAGTGTATGTTTTCAAGGATGGCTAAACTTATAATTAGAAAGCTTGAATTGAAACATGAACTAGAAGAATTCTAGAATAAGTTGTAATGGTACTCATTAGTGATATTCTGTTATAATCAGATGATATAAAAAAAGTATGGTATAATAAGAATTATTCGCTATAATCTTAAGTTGAACTAAAGATATGAGTTATACTGATTAGCATTATGTATGGTGGTGAAATGGTGAGTTTAGAAGGCGGAAGTTGATCGGTCTACTTCTGGGTTAATTGTTGGTTGTGTGATTGATTGTTGGTGTCGGCTTGAGTCCGACTGATGGTCAATAATATAATGAAGATGCTGCCCAAATTTTCGGAGAATACCCTATTATTGAAGATAGAAAATATACTTTCGTGTGTTATTGATATTCTTGTTGATACTCCAAATAATTATGATCTCAGTTCTTGAAAGAGGTTGTTGCATCCAATTCGACTATATATAATTGGTTTTTGATTTTATTTAGCTAGTCATCATTTGGTGCCATTGATCAATTAAGTAAGTTAATTGGGTAATTTTACCAATTAATGGTCAGTTAGATGGAAATCGATTTCAATTAGATTAAGTCAAATTTTGATGTGACTTTCTAATCCGAAATCAAAGCAATGAGGAATTGGGAAAAAGTAAGGACGCCAGTAGAATTCAGAACTTGCTGCAAATATGTTAATTTTTACTTGGATGAATATGCCTTTCATAATGGACAAGAGAAATAAAAAAAATTATTTTTATGGACGAGTGAGAAGAATGTTTTCAAGAGCTAAAAGATAAGATAAAACAACGAGAATGAATGAAGGAAAGGAAGAAGGGAGGTGGAATAAAGAAGAGATTAATCACGGCACTTGTTTCGTCACTTCCAGATGGTCAAGGAAATTTTGTAAATTATAGTGATGCTTCTCATAAGGGATTAGGTTGTGTTTTGAAGCAGCATCATCAAGTTAATGCATATGTATCTAGACAACTGAAACCTCATGAGCAGAAGTATCCCACCCATGACTTGGAAACTAGCAGCAATAATATTTGCCCTGAAAAAAAAATTGGAGACAATATTTATATGGAATATATATATATATATATATATAATGTGAGATTTATACGGACCATAAAAGTTTGAAGTATATATTCACGCAAAAAGGGACTCAACATAAGACAACAAAGATGGCTGGAGTTGTGCAAGGACTATGACTGAAAAATTAACTATTGCCCAGGAAAAGCAAACGTAGTAGCAGATGCATTATGAAGAAAGGAAGGAATGAACGTTTTGACAGTATTCGAAGAATTATACAAGGAATTTCAAAAGTTGGAATTGGAAGTCAGAGTTTGCAAGCCTAACAATGCAAAGATGAATAGTATGACTTTTCAGCCAGAATTGCTAAAGAAGGTAAAGAAATGTCAAAGGGAAATAATGGATCAAGATATTAATCGTTTAGAAAAAGAAAAATTATATACTCAAAAGGATGATCAAGGTATTCCCATATTTTATTCCAGATTTTGGATTCCACCAGTGACAGAATTGAAGAATGAAATTTTACAAGAAGCTCACAACTCAAGATATTCAATCCATCCATGGAGTACCAATATGTATAGAGATTTAAAGGAAAATTATTGGTGGCCAGATATGAAAAGAGAAATTATGAAATAGATTATCAAATGTTACACGTGTCAAGGAGTTAAGGCGGGACATCAAAGACTAGATTGATATATTTCGCCAAGAAACGTCATAGTGATGTCACCTGAGAACCAAAGGTGAGGAAAACGTTAATTGCATCATTATTGATAGGTTATCCAAACCTAATCATTCTCTGTTATTAATAAATAATTCGTCCAATAAGTGGGTTAGTTGCTGCTTGAAGAAATGGTGGTATGTCATCAGATCTAGAAATTTATTATAAATGATCAGTATTGTTTGATGTGAGATTTGACGGGAGTCTTCAGAATATACATGTCGAAACAGAATAGCATATACCACTCCTAGATGAACGCGCATTAAATAAGACAGACTAGGTGAATTGGAAGAGCCTCGAATGCGATTGGAAGCGATTACTAACTAGGTGAATTGAACAGAGAAACAAGTGGGAATGAGGTTCAACAACCAATAACTATTGCAAACGTTCATGAGCACGAATTATTAGAGTTAGAAAGAAAAGAGAATTAATAGGCATTATGCTGGTCCTGTTTGAAACAGTAAAATAGGTAAGATAAGTGTAAGTGAGTTGGCTTCACCGCCACACGCATAGCAGGTTCATAGGGTGTTTATACGGGTATACTCAGGAAGAATAATTGAGCTCCGTTATATATAAAATGGAGACTTGAGTTGAGTTATATGAGCAACTAATAGAATTTGATGCCAGCAAGAGACTGTTAAGTATTGGTTGATACTGCGAGTAAAAGTTTATGAAAAGTTGTAAGGTTGAGGGATCAACCCGAGAAAATGGATGTGAGATACTTGGATGTATCATTATATGATCTTTAGTGTGATTCTGAGGACATAATCCTTTTAGGGGGGAAGGATGTAATAGCCGGGACATAGCGTATAATAATTTTTATCGATAAATGATTATTATGTGATTTTTGGTAAATTATTTGATGATTGGTGTGGATATATGGATACTTATATGTGGTAAAGTATAAGTATTCTAGTTTTATTATGCCCAGAATAAAATATAGTTAATTGTGATATTTTTCTCATAATTTTTGAACTGTTACATGATTTTATATTGATTTATGAATTTATTAATTATTTTCTGAATAATTACAAAGTTATTTTATAAAGCCGGGAATCGTCCAACCTCAACCGTTTTTACATTTTTACAACCCGAAACTCTTCCGAAAAATCCTTCCTAACCTAATCTGGTAATTCCGGACATTTTCTGTATTTTGACTTTTTCGATTCGGATTACGGTTTGACCCGTACGCATCCCGGCATACATTTTTCAATACGATAATCATTTCGATAAAGCAACAAAACCCGTATTCTCGAAAGACGGGATATTATTACATTATTTTCGTATAAAGTGTTTTTTAAAAAGCCCGGTTTGGATAATTATCCAATACGGGTACCAAATTGGATCATATTTGCAGTTACTTAGCGGCTAAGTAACTAATTTATCGATCCAAAATGATCCAACATGATCCAATATTCAATAAATATATATAGCCCTTTTATTATTTTATTTCATTCGTATAATCATAATCGATCAGTAAAAATATAAGAAATACAGAGAAAAACCATAAAAATGTTACGTTCTTGAGAATCAAACGTACGAAAGAAGGCGTTATCGAACTCCGATTCGGGCGTGCTATATATCAAATCGAAACTCTCGAAAAGACCTTTCTGAATCAACCATCACTTTTAGTTCAAAAATTAAGGTGATTTTCTTATCTATTTATTTTAATCCGAATTATTTGATAATTAAAATATGAATGTTTATTTCTTGATGTTGTTTGTGTGATTTGATGCTTGAATCTTGTAGATAATTTTGTCATGATCATTTTGGTATATTATATGACTAATTTGGAGTTCAATAACATATAGAAAATTGAGTTTGATTCTCGAATTCAAAAATTAGGGTTTATGAACTATGAATGTTCGTAATTGATTTTTAGGCGTTTTTAATCTAGGGGTTATTGATTTAAATTGATTACACCAACTTATAGATCATGAAACAAGGAATCGATTTGTGTATATTTGATTAACGGAGGATAACTGGAAGGTGTTCGCCGGAAACACGAGCATGGCGGCATCAAAAAGTTTGACCGGATTTTCTGGCCAAACCACGCATCGTTTGATTGAAATAATATTGCAGATGTGTTTCTGGAAGCAAGGGGGTTGATTTCTGTTAATTTGGTTTGGGGGCCGCCGTTAATGGCGGCCGGCCACCAGAGACGACGATCGAGGAAGGGGACGGTGAAAAATTATCGTTTAGCTCCTTCAGTTTCTCTGATTTACAAAAATCGTATTTCAGTTTAAAAATTTACAAAATACTGATTTCTATTTAAATTATTTACAAAATGGTATTTTCTTTTTATAATTATTTTCAGAAAATTATTGTAATTATTTTAAAATTCAAAAAATTAATATTTTTAATTCTGAAAATTACTATTAATTCCAAAATAAATCTAAATTATTTAATTAATTAATTTCAGTTGATAATTAATTATTTGATTAGTCAATTAATTTAAATATTAATTGATTAATTAATTTATTTAGTTATTAATTAATTTTAATTGATTATTTCATTTGATTTAATTATTTATTTTGATTTAAAAATTCCTAAAATTAGTTTCGAGCTTTAAAATATTAATTTAAATTATTTTGAAGGTTCAATAATTATTATAGAATTATTTTAAAGTCAGATTCCGGCGTTCAAATCCTATTATTTAATTATAAAATAACTCGAAGACCCGTTTTAATTCCGAAAGATGTTCAAAAATTCGCATTAAATACTTGGAAAATCATTTTAACCCCGAATTTCTTTATAAAATTATTTTGATTGAATATCTTGTGTGCTATGTGCTATCTGATTGATGTGTTATATGCCCATGTGGTTATTGTTTGACTGTTTTGGTCATAAATTTCGATCCGTAAATCTGATTTGGGTAAAACAAAGGGTAGATCGAAGCTTATGACGTCTATGTGACGATTAGAATAATATGAGATTAAATATTAAAAGATACTTGTGATGCCTAGCAGAGTCAGCGAGGCATAGAAAAGGAAACCAATGATCCATAAATATAATCGATGCGTATAAAGAGAAGGCAAGTGATTGATGAACAAAAGCAAGGCAAAAAAAGAAAAGGACAGTGATTGATGAGTAAAACGGTTAGATGAGTACAAGTAAAGTTGGAAATCATCTGTGATAAGGCAAGTACTTCTGAACCTTCTTCAAGATATATTGCAAATATTTTCAAACTTTCTCATAACATGTTGCCAGTATTCAAAATAAATCATGTTTTATATTGCAAGCGCTTTAAACTATTCAACCTTGAACCCTGATTCTTATTGATCTTGTGCCATAAGCCTTATTTTTCATAAACCATTGATTGTTAAATTCTCAGATACGATCCAGACACATACGATACTACTCCACAAATGCATATCTACCACATACTGATTTCTGATATTGAATTGCTTGACATACCAACCCTTATTCCATGTTTAACAGAAGACCAATCCTTGGAACCCTTGAACCTTTGGTCTTCTAATTTCTTATTCTTCCCTTGATTGAAAGCCAATTTTTTTGAATTCCTTGTTATACCTTCATGGTATTGTGAATCACCCTATGCTTCGAGATAAATGTTGTTTATGATTCAGCTTATTGAATTATATTGGTTATCATATTGAATTGTTTTATAATTAGATGGTCTTATAAATGTGGACCAGATTCGTGGTCGGACCAGATTCGTGGTCATAATAGGCCAATGTGTGCCTTGGATCCAGTATATAGAGCAAAGTTGGGAGCCTTGCTCGGGATTAGTGCGTGACCGATCAGCAGCCTAACCTTGGTTTTTAAAATAAAAAATGAATATACAATTCTAATCTTTGCTTATTTAAAAACTTGATTCTTCTAAATCATTTCAATTGATTATTGTTTAATCTCAGTTATTGCTATTATGACTTGCTGAGCTAATTAGCTCACTCTTGCAAACCTTTTTATATTTTCAAAAGTTGAAAAAAAGAAATTGTTGGTAACGAGAATTCCCAGTCCAGTGTGCGAGCTAGGATTCCAGGTTAAGTTGGATCGAGCTAGCAGGAGCTTTATATTGTAGACGAGTTATGCAAGATTGTAAGAACGATGTCATTAACAATTGTAAGTTGAACTAGCTGGGATTTGGTACGATGTAATAAAAGTTAAGATTGTGGCTTGTTTTCATGCTTTAACCTGTTGCGATCCGTGGTTGTGTAAAGAAGGGTCAATGTACATAATATTTCATATATAGGTTTATATATTGTGGTGTGTGTTGTGAGCCCCAAACTTCTGACCCGGGTTTGGAGGGTGTTACAACCTATATACGGGTTTAACCAAGTGGAATTTCAAGTAGAAGGAGCGATTCGATTTTCCATGACCATTGGGGAAGAGACTATAGTGGCCACACAGATGTTAAACTTTCATGTTGTCAGGGCAGCCTCTACCTACGACCCAATAATGGGGGGAACCGGGATCCACGCGTTTAAGGCCGTACCCTCGACCTACCATATGGTTCTCAAGTTCCCAAACAGAAACGGTGCCGGAGACCATAAATGGGATTTGCAAATGGCATGAAGTTTCTATGTAACAACACTTATGCCCGATAGAACTAGAGGGCAAGTCCTCTCAATAGAAGATATGGATATCCGTGAGAACGATGAACGTTGGGGGAAGCCAATTGAGGACTTAGTTCCAATTTCCTTAGACCAGTCAGACCTTGATAAGGTCTCCTATATTGGAGAATCCTTGAGGAAACATCTGAGGGACCAATTAACAACGTTCCTACAAAAGAACAATGATGTGTTTGCTTGGATGGTAGTTGATATGCCTGGGATCAACCCCAACCTTATAACTCACAAGTTGAATGTCGATCCGACTCAGAAGGTCGTACAATAGAAGAAGAGGACTTATGCCTCTTATAGGTTGTAAGCCATTAAGTAGGGTGTTGAGAAGCTCCTTGAAGTTGGGTTCATCAAGAAAGTACAATTCCCTAAATGGTTGGCTAACCCTGTGATGGTCAAGAAAGCCAATGAAAAGCGGAGAATGTGCATCAATTTCACTGACCTCAATGATGCATGTCCCAAGGACTGCTACCCACTATCAAGGATTGACACCATGATCGATACTACTGTTGAGAACAAGATGCTGAGCTTCATGGATGGCTTCAGCAGTTACAATAAAATTAAAATGCACAAAGATGACACCCACAAGGATTGACACCTGACATGTTAGTCAAAAGCCTAGCCAAGGCCGATCACATTGATCACCTCAGAGAGATATTCGAAGTGCTGAGGCACCACAAGATGATGTTAAATCCTGCTAAGTGCGCCTACGGTATTGGATCTGGAAAGTTTTTGGATCACATGGTTTCAATGAGAGGAATTGAAGCAAACCTTGACAAAATTAAAGTCATCCTAGATATGGAGCCGCCTCACTCCATAAAAGACGTTCAGAAATTGACAGGGAGAATTGCGGCCTTGGGGAGATTCATCTCCAAGTCAGGGACAAGTGTCTACCCTTTTTCAAAATATTGAAGAAGGTGAAGAATTTTGAGTGGACTGCTGAAAGCCAAGAGGCCTTTGAACAGCTAAATAAGTACATGAGTGAAGCCCTATTGTTGGCCAAACCAAGTCTAGAGGACATCCTTTACCTATACCTTGTGGTCTCTTAGCAGGCTGTAAGCGCCATTTTGGTGAATGAAGAAGAAAAGGTTCAAAAACCTATCTAATATTAAGCAAAGTGCTCCACGGAGCCGAGTTGAACTACTCAACCACCGAGAAGTTTGCACTCGCCCTCATGACAGCCTCCAGGAAGCAACGATCATACTTTCAGGCATACAAGATAGAATTCCTGACGGAAAAACCCTTGAGAAGCATCCTTCACAACCCAAAAGAAAGTGGGGGCAATAGATACTAACCCTAGAAGAACTAGAGAAGGATGAAGATAAAAACTTGACTTTGAAGGAGTATTGGATTTTTTATTTTGAAGGAGCATCCAAAATAAAATCTAGTAATGTAGGCCTAGTCTTGCAAAACCCTGAAAGATTAGACTTGACTTTAAAGGAGTATTGGGTTCTCCATTTTGATAAAGAGTCAAAAAAAAAAATCAAACGATACATGCCTAGTCTTTCAAAGCCCTAAAGGGTTTATGATCGAGTGTGTTGTGAAGTTGGACTTCCCAACTACGAACAACGAAGCAAAATATGAAGCTTTGATAGCAGGATTAGGCTTAGCTAGAGCTGTGAGGGCCAATAGTTTAAAATTTATGGAGACTCAAGGCTCATTATTGCCCAAGTCAGTAGGGAGTTTGAAGCAGAAGATGATTCCATGACCAAGTACATAAGGGTCGTGTAAGGAATACTGACTCAATCTAATGAATGGTACGCGAAACATGTTCCGAAAGAGGAGAACACTACGACCGATGCCATGCTCAAATTTGCCTCATCTGAAATCGAGAACTATCCAAGAAGTATCTACTTCCAAGTCCCGAGGACCATGACAATCCATGTCTTAAACTTGATAACGCCGATTGGCTTAACTAACTGCTGGATTGATCCCATCAAGAACCACCTTGAGACAGGTTGGCTCCCCGACGATGCCCAAGAGGCACACAAGTTGTCACTAAGAGAATTGATGTACCCTCTGATTGAAGGACTTTTACACAAAAGGTATTTCATGATCCCATATATATCTGAAGTGCTTAAGACCTCACGAGGTAGAGAGACACTAAAAGAAACCCATGAATGGGATTTGTTTGCAGCACTTGGGGGGCAAGGCCCTCACTCATAAATAACCCGACTAGGGCTTATGTTAGCCATATGAAGGGTTATGTAAAGAAGTGTGATATATGTCAGAGGCACGCTCCCATCCCCTTCGTGATGTGGGGAATGGACATACTAGGTCCCTTTTTTATAGCATCGGGACAAAGAAAGTTCATCGTGGTCATTATTGACTACTTCACTAAGTGGATTGAGGCCAAGGCACTGGCCAAGATAACTACCAAGCAGATTTCTAAATTTATGTGGGATAATGTGATATGTCAATTTGGAATCCAACGCATCCTTGTTACAGATAATAGGCGACAGTTTGACAATAAAGAGTTCAAGGAGTATTGTAATGATAACAGCATAGAACTCTGATTCACCTCAGCTGCTCATTCTCAAGAAAATGGACAAGCAGAGTCGCTAATCGAATCATCCTTGATGGACTCAAAAGAGGGTTGAGCGCTCAAGAAACACTTGGGATGGACGAATTGCTACCTATACTCTGGGCATATTATACTACTTGTAAAGTTACAACTGAAGCTACCCCATTCGTGGTGGCTAATGGAGCCAAGGCAGTAGTGCCTCTTGAAATCACCCACGGATCACCGAGGGTTGAAGCATATGAACCAGAAACTAATGAAGAAGGCATGGGGCTTTCCCTAGAACTCATTGGCGAGGTTTAAGATGAAACCAACTCTCGTAATGAATAACATCACCGAAGAGCATCCCTCTATTATAATAAGAGGATTAAGGAAAGGTTGTTCAGGTAAGGAGACTTGGTCTTGAGGAAGATTGAGGCATCAGGAGTTGGCGAGAAATAGAAGTTGGCCCCAAATTAGGAAGGACCTTACAAAGTCAAGAAAACACTAGGACGAGGATCCTACAAGCTAGAAGCCTTGAGCGGTGACAATGTGCCTCAAATTTGACATACTTCAAATCATAAGGTTTATTATATTAAACATCACAAAATGATATATAATTGACTAAAGTCTATGTTACAGACTCCAACCGACCAAAGTAGGTCGATGAATCTCCAAGGAAGGCCTTGGACTGACCAGAGATCTCTCGAAATCGACTAAGCTCCTTTTGAATAACAAATTTGAAATATCAAACTCACACTAAAGAAGAAAGGCCTGTAAGGCCAGCTTCAACAAGATTCCTTTAAGTCATGAAGACCCGATAGTGAAATTTCTCCATCACTCTTGAGTATTAAGGACATAAATAAAGCGCAAACTGTCTTGTACATAGTTAAACTCGTTCTGAAAAACTGAACCAAATCTCATAAATATCCGGCTCTTGACAAAGGATAATTCTTGATGATGAAAATATTCCCAAACATAGAAGAGCACAAAGGGATGTCTAAATTGATGACAACCCAACATAAAAATAGTGATTATCCTTCAAGCATTTCTATATAGTTGACAAGGGTGAACCTTGAGCTCAGCTAACATATAAAAGAATGGACCGGGAACCTCAACCTGGCCACAAAGGCTCATTTAAAAATACATAGATTCACTCGATCCCAGTTACAAGTTCTGTCAATATAGCTCAACTCACTAAATTTATATACAACTTGGAAAGCTATACTTTTCCTTGAGTTCCCTCACATCCGACTCACTTATTTTACATAATTGATAGAAGGAGTCGGGATTACGAAAGGGTTAAAAAACAAAGGTGAGATAGGAACTCTTACTTGAGTTGACCAAGCCTTGCCTCATTTGGCTATCATCCCAGCCATGAAGGCTAGAGGTGGTTTGACTTTTTCAGACATGTTAGTAAACTAGAACCGAAAATGGATTTTAGATTAAATTTTTTTAGAGAGTTTGACATAAAAGAATTATATATGAAGTTCAAGCCCGTCACGAACACGAATGTGGGAAATCATGATCAAGGCCCATCACGGATGTGATCGATACATGTTGTCCAAAAACTATAGGTTTAACCTTGATCAAAGATTAACTGCATTAATCGTCAAGATTAGCAAAAAGAAGAAGTTCAAAACTCAAGATTCGAGTTGTTGTCCAAGAACAGTCATATTGGAACCTCCTTAGTCACGACCAAAGGTCATTGAAGAAGAAGCTGAGTAGCCTCCCAGTAAAGCCTTCAGCTAACCAAGTATCAACTGTCACGGTCGAAAGTTCTTGATCTCAGTGACCATGGACACCACCACGAACAAAGTGGGTCATGGGGACCATGAACAAAAACTCCCAGAAGAGTGGACTCAGCCGAGTAGGCTCATCAGAAGGCTCTTCAACCGACTAGGACGCCTACTGCGCTTACTCCCTGAAGAGTAGACTCGGCCGAGTAGGCTCATTGGAAGGCTTTTCAGCCGACTAGAAAACTTGTTCCTCTAACTCTCGAATGAGTGGGATTATATCTGAAAGCTTTTCAGCCGTGGGCGTGACCTTGTTTACTCTTGGAAGAGTGGACTCGGTAGAGTATGATTACATCTGAAGGCTTTTCAATTATGGGTGTGATCTCGTATACTCTCGAAAGAGTGGACTCGGAAGATTATGATTACATCTGAAGGCTTTTCAGGCGTGGGTATGACCTCGTATACTCACGGAAGAGTGGACTTGGAAGAGTATGATTACATTTGAAGGCTTTTCAGCCATAGTAGCCACCTCGCTTACTCTCGTAAGAGTAAACTTAGAAGAGTAGGATTACATCTGAAGGCTTTTCAGCCGTGGGTGTCATCTCGTATACTCTTGGAAGAGTAGAATTAGAAGAATATTATGACACCCTCAAACCCGGGAACTGATTTAGGGCTCACGGCATAATTAAACAACATAATCAATATAAATAACTAAACCCAAGACTCTTAACATGATCTATACGGGATAAGGTATGAAACAAGATTACAACTACCAACCAGGAGTTTAAAATTACATAAACAACTTATTTAACTTAAGACTTCGCAATTCTGATTTGGAATTGCCAGATAACCCAATTATATCTGAAACTTATAAAGTTTACAAAAAAACTTAAGCGATTCTCCCACTTGCCATCTACCTGCACTGGAACAACAAACCTAACAGTCTGCAAGGGGCCGCTATAAACACTCTTACGTGTTATGCGCCTAAGGATTTCCACCTTCTTGCTTAACTGCCAATGTTAGATCAAAACAAAATAAATAAGCAACAGGGCTCAGCAAGTAACTATAATAGCAATTATATTAAATATTCTTGGCAGCAAAAGTTTATTTAACCATCTTAACTAAGGTTCAATGTGGGTCAAGGTTTGATCCGAGCTGAAGAGGGTAATAAACAAGGTTCGTCAACTCATTTCAAAATATCTTTCTTTTTAAAACATTTTCATTTTGTATCATTTTAAAAATTTAGAGTCCACTTGATCTTTGGTAAAATAGTGTTATTGCACAAACATCGTTATTTAAAAGAAATTCAACAAATTTCGATTGAAGTGTATAACAATAGGTAAATAAATAATACGGGTGATAAGCCGTACTGACCTCCATCTGGTCATTAAAGGTACCTAAGGCGCTATTTTGGCCTATATATATACTGGTCCATCTCCGGATTCAATAACTCACTGGTCCATCTCCGGCTCTATACACTCGGCTAGGGATGACAATCGGGTCAGATCGGGTCGAGTATTGCAGAATCCATATCCAAACCCAAAAATTTTATCCATATCCAAACCTGACCCGAACCCGAAAAATACTCGAACCCAAAAAATCAAATTTCGGATAGGATTCGGGTATACCCGAAACCCGAAATATTTTTGAATTGGATATTCATACCCGAACCCGAAACCCGAACCTGAAATCTGAAAATTTGTATAATTATTGATATTGCAAGTGCTTGGGATCGAACACGCGACTTATATAGAAAGAATTTTGACGTGTCATTTTTAACCACTTTATCACATCATTAATTATGTTATTATATGTATAGCTAATATTTAAAAAAATCAACTTAATTGATATCCAATCTTTTAGATTTATCACCAAAAGATGTTTTGTTCACCTTATAAACCTTATCACCCATTTAAATGATTGAATAATAATATTTTATTAAACTTTATAATTAGTTAATTTTTAACATAAATATTAAAATATATGTTCTAAAAATTATATAATAATATGTATGATGTATATTATATAATATATATATATATTAATTATAATGTGTAATATAAAAAATTCTAATATTATATATATAATTAATATATATATATAATTTGGGTTTTTTTCAGATTTCGGATCGGTATACCTAATATCCAAATCCAAATCTAAAAATATTTCGGGTTTAAAATTTAAATCCATATCCAAAAAATCGGGTTCTGGTAAATCCAAAATTTTGGGTTTCAGATCGGGTATCAGTCAGATCGGATTATTTTTCCATCCCTACACTCGGCTGGATCACTGTTACATGGCCGCTTATGCCTCCAATCTTTGGGATTTTAATGAAAACCCTTAGATTGGAAAATCATTGTAGTTTTGAAAACTTAACTTCATTTTAAAACATTTATCGACCTTTGAAATCATTCCGACTCTTTCAAGTCAAAAATCATTCTTAGTTTCATTTCGGGGTGTAATAATAAATTAAGAACAATAAGAAGAATCGAGAACTAGAATTTGATCAAGGTTTAATTTAGGCTTTAATAACACAAGGTATCAATCAACATTGGTAGTATCAATGCAAGGTTATCAGTTAAACATGAATATCAACAAGGTAAAGATACTCAATTAACACATGTATTATGAATGCAAGGTTACCAGTAAACGTAAAAGTCAACAGGGTAAAGGTATTAACAAAACATAAATGTTACCAATGGAATAATATTTTAGGTTACAATTAGGGTTGATAAGTATCTAGAAGGAAATTAGGTTAAGAAAAGGTGTAACGTTAACATGAATCATATTACCATTTAACCCATCTTCTCATATCAGAATCAAAATCTTTATCACTATAAGAAGGATAGATTACTTGCCTCAAATGCTTTCCCTTTTTATCTGATTCAGATTACTATCACTTATAATCTTATTTCCTTTTCTACTTCGCGCTTTGTCGCTTTCCAAATCTACAATCAACAATAAACCCTAATTAGGGATCTCGTAATAAAATGATGTTCCCCTGAACTTCTAAACTTTCTACCCTTTTGCATTAAATAACATACTTATATGCATACACCTTTACTTTATATTCACATTGTCACTTATGCACATAATCACGTCCATTACTTACTCAAACTTTTATCGACTTTAGTTTACTATATAATCAAGTGAACACACATGTACGATTCGATTAACACATAACATGTATCATTACACACTTATTATGATTTACACAATCGCAGCTAATATCACATTCGTCATCCCCATGCTTATCGCACCATTGTTTAAACAACTCTTATTATCAATTATAGATTTTTACATCTCTTAACAATTAGACTTTGTATATAAATTACTCAAGGCTCTATATGGATTAAAGCATAAACCTATGGCTAACTTAGCTGGGATGTTCAGTAACATCAGGTTTAGAAGGAAGCAAGGATTTAGGGGTTCTGGAAGCAGAAACTGTGGACAGAGGTCAAGTTCATCTTCTGGATCAGGTTATAAGACAGGGATGGTATACAGAAGCATGTTCAGATGCTACAATTATGATGAGGATGGGCACTTTGCCACTAAATGTAGGAAATATTAACAAATAAGGGATAAAGGTAACGCTTATCAGAAGAAGGACTCAGGTAGCTCAAAAAAGTATCCAGTGAAATCTTACATAGCTGAAGGGAAGAGCTGGAATGACACCGATGATGAAGAAGAGCGATATGGAAATTTAGCATTGATGGAAGAATCTTCTTCTCAGGTAAAATTTCCAATTATTTATGCTTTACCTCCAGATAACTTGTGTGAGAATGAACACTGTGTCTCCTTCAGAAAAAATGTCCTAGTGTATGGAAATGATGTTTTTCATCACTATCTTAAGGCATGATGCAATACAAAGGAATGCATTGAACAACATGATGCCGTAAAAGAAGTGTATAGAAATGTTAGTACTACACTAAGGATGTACTATGGCTGATGTCGAGGACCTTAAAGTAGAACTAAAGAAAGTTAAAGATGAAAATGATAAGTTAGTTATAGATAGGGTCAATGTACAAAATCTTGAGCAAAAAATATTTATTTAGAGCTTAGGACTAAGAAGCACCTTGAGAAAAAGGAAGAGCTTAGAACAATAATACAGAATTAAAAACTAAATTGTATGCTTTTACTGATTCTGCAAACCTTGCCAAGAAGCTCATAGCTGATCAAGTAGTAGGTGGAAAGGTTGGGATAGGTCTAGACTACGACGAATTTAGAAAAGCTTCTAATAAACGAGTAGTTGAAAATGACCCTGTAGAGAAATTTGTTAATCCCCATAGTACACCTCATGTTCTTAAGGAAGCTAAGAAGCCTATGTTTAAGAAATCTACTATTGAGCCCTTTGATGAAGATAATCTTTATATTCATCATGAGATGCTTGTTGAGGATCTCGATCTCTAAAGGAGACAAAATGCAAAGAAACCTATGTCTGTGGCAGTGATTCTAACTTATCTTATGATGGAATAGGTTTTACTTCCAAGACTAAGAAGAATAGAAACAGAAATGGCAGGATAAGAACTAATGGCCCTAGGAAGTTACGTAACAACTGTGGTTCTGTTGGTCACCTTACTCATGCTTGTAGAAAGGTTAAAGTAGACAATGCTAAGAATGCTTATGTGCAAAACATGCCTAACATGCCTAAAGTTTCTAAGTGTGATAAATCTGTTTGCATGCCATGTGTAGTATCTTTCATGCACACTTATCTTGATTTCACGTACTCACATAATACATCTCATGATCATGATAAGCATGTTAGTAAGAACACTTGTAGATCAAAGACTGTAAGCCCTCCTAAAGCTAGGAAAGTGGCACCTGTCACCAAGCACAAGAGCAAGTCTGTTGGTGCTTCTGAAAGTGATAAGGAAACGGTCAATGATAAAGCATTAATTGTTAAGCTTGTTAATTTTTTGAAGAAAAATGTTAAATATTCAAATGCTTCTAAGTCTTCTGGACCCAACTTAGTTTGGGTACCAAAGAAAACTTAATCGCTTTTATTTTCAAGGCATTAAGTAGAAGAAGGTCATGTGGATTCTGGACAGTGAATGTTCAAGGCATATGACTGGAGATAAAGCCCTGCTATCAAAGGTGGTTGAGAAAGCTGGCCCAGTGGTTACTTTTGGAGATGACAGCAAAGGTTATACTACGGGATATGGCTGTTTCGAAATTGGCAATGTCATCATTGATGAAATATCTCGGGTTGAAGGTCTTAAACACAATCTCCTCAGTATCAGTCAATTTTGTGACAAAGGATGCGAAGTTTTGATCAAGAAGGAGAAGTGTTTGATCTCTAATCAGAAGAATGAGAAGCTGACTGTAAATGAAGTTAGAAAGGGTGATTTGTTCGTAGCTGACTGGAATTATGTGATGATCAAGTAATGTGTTTCTACAGTAAAGCCTCTCCAGATAAAAGTTGGTTATGGCATAAGAAGCTCTCCCACTTGAACTTCAAGAACATGAATTTTTTGGTTAAGAGGGAATTGGTGAGAGGATTACTGAGATGGAATTCAGTCCGGATGGACTTTGTGAAGCATGTGAGAAAGTAAAGTCAAAGAGGGCATCACACAAGAAGAAGACAATGACTGACATCACTGAACCATTACAACTCCTCCTTTACATGAATTTGTATGGCCTTGTCAACGTCATGTCTATGTCTAGAAAGAAATATGGCTTAGTGATTGTTGATGACTATTCCAGATAAACGTGGGTGTTATTCTTACATTCAAAGGATGAAGCAGCTGATATGATTATTGATCATATCAACAATATTGAGTTAGAAGTTGGAGTGCTTGTGCGAATAATTATATCAGATAATGGAACAAAATTCAGAATTGCGAAGTTGAATGATTTCTGTACCGAGAAGGGCATCTCAAGACAGTTTTCAGCACCAAGGACACCAGAATAGAATGTAGTGGTTGAGAGGAAGAATCAAACATTGGTTGAAGTTGCAAGGACTATGCTTAATAAATCCAATCTTCCTACCTACTTCTGGGCTGAAGCAGTTAATACTACATGCTATACTCAAAACAGAACCTTGATCAACAAGATGTACGAGAAGATGCCTTATGAGTTAATGGCCAACAAGAAACCATCAGTGAAATACTTTCACGTGTTTGGAGGAAAGTGCTTTGTGCTTAAGGAAGATGAGCATCTTGGCAAGTTTGATGCTAAAGCTGAAGAAGGTATCTTTATGGGCTATTCTCTGGAGTCAAAGTCTTACATGGTATATGTAATTAGTGATCAAAAGGTTGTGGAAAGCCTTAATGTAACATTTGATGATGCCAAGATCCTAAGTATTCGGAAGGAAGATGATAGTGATAATCTTGATGTTGAAGATCTTTCTGATGGAGAAGATAAACCTGAAGTTGTTCCAAATAATATCAATGACAATGGTAATGATCTTGATGCTTAATTCTGATTCAGATTCTAATGTGAATGATCCCGAAACAAGCAATGATAGTCACACTATCTCAGGGACTAGTCCTCAAGCTTCAGATTCTGTAGATCAAGCTGCAACAACTCAGGGGGAGCAAAACAAGGATCCGGTAGTCAGGCTCAACACAATTCTGGAAATGCTGAGTCATCAATAGCTAATCTACCAAGATAGAAGGTATGGAGTAAAAATCATCGTTGAAATTTGGTACTTAGTGATCCAGATAGTGGAGTCAAGACTAGAAGAGCTACAACAAATAAATGTTTCTATTCTGGGTTCCTATCTCAAATGGAGCTAAAGAAAATAGATGAAGCTCTTGGGGATCTTGATTGGGTGATTGCTATGCAAGAGGAACTCAATCAGTTTGAACGATAAAAAGTGTGGAAGCTTGTACCCAGACCTAAGGACATATCTGTGATTGGCATGAAAAGGGTTTTCAGAAACAAGCTTGAAGATGGAATGGTAACAAGGAATAAAGCGATACTGGTTGCTAAGGGTTATTCTGAAGAAAAAGGAATTGACTATGACGAAACCTTTGCACCAGTTGCTAGACTTGAAGCCATCGGGATATTTTAAGCATTTGCAGCATATTCAAATTTCAAGGTATATCAGATGGATGTGAAAAGTGCTTTTCTGAATGGTGATCTTGAATAAGAGGTCTATGTGGAGCAACCCCCTGGCTTCATAGATCCTGAGTTTGAAGATTTTGTCTATTTTCTCTTCAAAACTCTTTATGGTCTAAAGCAAGCGTCGAGAACATGGTATGATACTCTCTCAAAATTTCTTCTTGAAAATGGTTTCACTAGAGGTGTCATAGATAAGACTCTATTTCATAATAATCATAAAATGATATCATACTTGTGCAAGTCTATGTGACGATATTATATTTTGGTCTACGAATGATGCATTTTGTGCAAGGTTTGCTAAGCTTATGCAAAGTAGGTATGAGATGAGTATGATGGGTGAGTTGAAGTTCCTCCTTGGACATCAAGTGAATCAGAAGCCATATGGTATCTTCATTTTTCAAATGAAGTACATCAAAGATCTTCTAAAGAAATATAAGTTGGAAGATTCAACACCTGCAAAGACTCCGGTGGCAACTGCCATAAAACTTGATCAAGACAAGTCTGGTAAGAAGGTGGACATCACTAATTATCGAGGCATGATTGGATCATTACTCTACCTGACTACTTGTCATTTAGATATTATGTTTGCTACATGCCTGTGTACACAGTTTCAAGCTAATCTGAAGGAATCTCATCTGATAGCCGTCAAAAGAATTTTCAGATATATGAAGGGTACACCTAATCTAGGTATCTGGTTTCCTAAAGATACGGGCTTTGATCTCATCGGCTACACATATTCTAATTATGCTGGTTGTAGGATTGATCGGAAGAGTACTTCAAGAAGCTGTCGGTTTCTTGGAAGAAGATTGGTTTCTTAGTTTAGTAATAAGGAACATTCAGTTTCTACATCTACTGCTAAGCTGAATACATTGCTGCTGGAAGCTGCTGTTCTCAAATTATTAGAATGAGAAACCAACTCCGAGACTATGGATTTGATTTGAAGAATATTCCTATCTACTGTGACAACACAAGTGCCATAGCAATCTCAAACAATCTTGTTCAGCACTCGAGGACCATGATATAAGATATTATTTCATAAGAGAGCATATAATTACTGGTATTGTGGAACTTCATTATGTTCCCATAACGGATCAAATTGCAGACATTTTCACGAAACCACTTGATGAAGTTACCTTCAATAAGTTGGTTAGTGAACTTGGCATATTGAATTTGTCCAATTAATTAGAAATCAACAAATGTAATTTGATTAAGGTAAACTTTACTACCCCTGTGATGACGCTTTGAGGGGAAAGTAAGTTTATATATCTATTTCATTATATATATCCATGTTTATAAACTTGTTTTGAAGCTAACCGATTATCATGCGTTACATGTTATATGCTAGTGGTAAGTAAGTTAGAGTTATTGATGCAATATATGAGTTTGAATATTTACATGCTATATGCTTTTTTCTGATGTAAACACTCATGATATTGATATTTATTTTAGCACACACACATCTCAATCCTATTTGCGCTCTGATCTAAGAACATGTAATCTAATTTGTGATCTTGTCTTAACTCTGATTGATAGGTTAAGATCATGTGCAACTAGTTTGAGTACTCTGATTAGATTATGTGTGATTAAATCATATTTTATGAGTATATCTGTATGATTTTTGAGCTTCAGACCCTAGGTAACTCTGACAACAGATTCCTTGGTCACTCTGATTCTCTGTTTATGCTAGAATAACTCTGTCTATATTGTGCTAGAATAAATATGTAGCATAACTAATGATAGTTGTGATATATTTATGTCAGGAGTAGCTTTTAATTGGTTTAGTCTTGCGTTGACTAATCAATTGGTACATACTTGTTGAATGTACTCTTGGCATAAATGATTAAATTTAGGACTCATGTTGAAGCATAATGTAACGTAATATATAAACAATATCAAATTGTGAAGCACAGGAACCCTGAAGACGATGATTAGATAAATACAAAGAATTAAAAGATGGAATTAATGCTCTAAGTCCATAACCAAGTCATGGGAAGAAGTTTACTAACATGTTCAAGCCTTCATGAAGAATAAGATGTCAAGAGACTTCCAGTGCCAGTGAAATGATTTGTTAGTATTGGAGATCAGGGGTTCTGTGATTGAAGCAATGAATAATCAACCAAGATGTATCAGTTCAGAATTGTCAAGAAAATTGAATTAAATCAGTTCATGTTAGTTGTTTGTGAACCAGACCAGTGCACCAAGCATCAACATATCATAAAAGAATTAATTCAGTTAAACAGAAAAAATGTTTTTGATACAACTATTGGAGACAAGAGAGAAATTATTCTAAGTCAGGAACCATTCCTTGTGGTCACAGGTTGGAAGGGTCGCAGGTTAGAAGATAGGATAAATTGCTAAGGCAATTTATAGACTGTGGTCACAGGTTACATGTCTGATTGTGGTCGTAGGTTACAAGTCTTAAGAAAATATTCTAAGGAAATCCTCATGCCTTATGGTCGCAGGTTAGAAGATAGCAAAAATCTTCTAAGGCAATTCTCATGCCTTGTGGTCGCAGGATAGCATGGTTGCAGGTTAGAAGATAGTAAAATTCTTCTAAGGCAAAATAGCACCCCTGTGGTCGTAGGTTGGAATAAATCAACTCTTTCCTTTTGGTCGCTAGTTAGCACTTGGAAGTTTATTATGAAATACAAATGCAACATTTCTAAAGGATTTAAGTGGTTCAAAATGTGCCATATGTCCTGATAATTTGAAGACTACAAATTCAGCAAATAAATTAAATTCATTTGGTCATCTTTCTCAGCTAACATAAGTTTTTTACGAGAGCTCCATTAAAGACCATATTTATTAAGCTTGTAAACACAAAGTTGTGCTGCTGAATTTATTGTAGCTAATCATTTATTTGATTAGATTGTAGCAACCTCAAGGTTTATATTAAATATAAAATATATTCCTCAAATTGTTTCGTGTCTATTTTGATTCTGTATAATAAACGAAGAACTTAAAACGAATCGAAAAATTTGTAGGCATCATATTCACCCCCCCTTCTACAATATTTTCGAACTAATAATTGGTATCAGAGCTTGTTGATTGACATACAAATCAAGATCCGAAGAAAGAAACAAGTTCTTGAAAAAATTCTTAAAATTATTTAATTTTCAAAAATTCTCATTCTTGAAATTTTTGACCTTTAAATAATTTTAATTCCGCCAAGATGATGAACAACCAAAGAATTGGAAGTATCAAGGTTCCCCCATTTGACAGAGAAAATTACAATCTTTGGAAGAAAAGGATGATGTTGTTTATGAAAGCTTCGAATCCACTTTATATTGGGATATTATTGAATGGCCCTTATGTCTTGATAGAAGTAGTTGCTGAATCCACTACTGCAACTGGTTTAAGAATTCCTTCCTCATCCACTCTTAGGGATCCGTCTAAATATACGGAGATTGACAAGGAGTTGATAAATCTGTACACAAGCCTTCAACTCATAATAGTGGAATCGAATGATAATGATATGAGTCATCAACTTCTGGGAAGTAATAGTGCAAAGGATATGTGGGAAACCATTGAGCTGTTGATGGAAGGTACATAAGAAGTCAAAGAGAACATGATGGATATTCTGACGACTCAGCTTGAAGCATTCAAACTTCAACCCGGAGAAACAATGTCTTCACTCTTTGAGAGATATACAAGACTGTTAAGCGAACAAAACTGCAAGAGAAAGTTTATCCTATACGACAGTCTAACAGAAAGTTTATTTTGACTCTACCAGTTTATTTGGAACAAAAGAACACATCAATCATGGAAAGAGCTGATTTTATTACCATATCCCTGGATGTGATTTAAGGAAAGCTAATGTAATATCCCATATTTTCAAATATTATTTTTATTATTATTTTGAATTATTTATGTGATTTTATATGAATTTTGGTGAATTATCTGATAAGTGGAATTGATGTTTGGGTGTTTAGATGTGGCATTATTTGAATATTTGAATTTTTATATGTCCAGAATAAAATATAGATAATTGTGATATTTTTTTGGTAATTTTTGGACTGTTAGATGATTTTATATTAATTTATGAATTATTAATTATTTTCTGAATAATTACAAAATTATTTTATAAAGCCGGGAATCGTCAAACTTCAACTGTTTTTGCGTTTTTACAACCCGAAACTCTTCCGAAAACTCCTTCCTAACCTAATCCGGTAATTCCGTACATTTTCCGTGTTTTAACTTTTTCGATCTGGATTACGTTTGAACCGTGCGCGGCCCGACGTAATATTTTTGATACGATAATCATTTCGGTAATCAATAAAACCCGTATTCTCGAGAGACGGGATATTTTTACATTATTTTCGTATATTGTGTTTTATAAAAAACTCTGTTTTGATAATTATCCCATTTTGGTATTAAATTGTATCATTTTTATTGTTACTTAGCGGTTAAGTAATCTATTTTTGGATCCGATATGATCCAATGTGATACTCGTTACTTGTTTAAATTGCAACTATATGAATCGATCCGTAATTTGGATGAGTGTTTATTCGAGTTCCTCGTTTCATCTCGTTTTATGTGTGTTGAATGTATTTTATGTACTTTCGGGGTTTTCTGTTAATTTAGGTATCGTTTCTGTTTTTCAAAAATAATCAGACTGGGACATCAAACCCCACAAAACCTGTGTTTTTATTTTTTTTATAAAATTATTCGTATTTCAAATACCTCGTATTTTTGCATTTTTAAATTATTCGCAATTGTTGGGGAATTTTGATACGAAATTTATTTTTATTGATTTTAAAATTATTCCCTGTAATTATAATTTTGGGGCTTAATTATTTTAATCATAGGAACAAAAACACCCTTAATTGATTTTGGGGGGGGATAAAATTTCAGAAAATATAAATAGCTGTAGAATGTTTTTATTTTACTTATATTTTTTTTTAGTAAAAAATTTCAGAAAACAGAAAAATCAAGAACACAATTTTGGGGGTCAAATTTTGTTCTTCAACTTCATCCAACGATTTTAGGTGCTGTATTTAATAGTTTTGAATGCTCTGATTACCAAAATGAAGCTCTCATCGAGCCCGTCATGTTGACACCAAAATCATCACCTGAGGATTGGTAAATTTTAATTTCGTTTTTAGGGTTCTTGAGTTCGAATTGGGTGTTTCTGCTGTAATGATTTTCGGATGATTTTGATTATAGAAATAGGTTTATATGCTAGATTACAGTCGATTTGAGTATAAACTTTTGTTGTTTGATTACGAAAATGCTAAAGTCGAGTTCTTCAATTTATTCATTTTTTAAAATTTAATTTCTGATTGATCCATGTTTTTGTTGTTGATTTTGGGTATATGAATGAATTCTATGTAATCTCAGCTTCATTTTCGGATGTTAAGAGTTTGATTTGGGGTATAAATGACCGAAATAGCTATTTACCGGATTCTTCTAAGCTTCACCGGATTCTTCTAAGCTTCACCGGATTCCATGGCGATTTTGGCCGGAATCCGGGTTTAGCTGTTGTTTGTTGTTAAGTGGGTTGTATTCGAAGTACCAGGGATTGTTTTGGTTGTACCAGGACTAAAAATCCTGTGCGAACGGCTGGAGTTACGGCCGGAATCGACTTCACCGGGATCGGAGAACCCGCCGGAAACTGGTGATGTTCCCATAGTCCGGTGGTGTTCAACCTGACCCGGACTCCTGTTCTTGCAGACCCGATTGGGTTTTAAATCTGACCCGTTTTTAATCCTAATTTCCCCAAACCCCATATCAACTCCTGTTTGTGCATTTTCTGATTTAATTAAATCAAAATTCATTTGATTTTCTAAAATTCATTTTTGTAATTTTAAAACTATTTAGTTATTAATTGTAAATTCTAAAAATTTATTTTAATTTAAAAATAAATCCAAATGATTTGGTTAATTAATTTTAGTTGATAATTAATTATTTAATTAGTCAATTAATTTAAATATTAATTGATTAATTAATTTAATTAGTTATTAATTAATTTTAATTGATTATTTAATTAGATTTAATTATTTATTATTGATTTAAAAAAATTCCGAAAAATAGTTTCGAGCTTTAAACTATTATTTTAAATTATTTTCCAGGCTCGATAATTCTTATAAAATTATTTTCAGGTGTTCGAGCCCTACTATTTAATTATAAAATGATTCGGAGACCCGTTTTAATTCCGAAAAATGTTAAAAAAAAATTCATAATAAATAAACCGTTCGTCCATTTAATACGAAACGAACGCGTCTAGACTCAAAAAAATATTCCGCTTTCATTAAAAATACTTTCGAGACCCAAATCCTTTTGTTTCGAAAGGTTGCTTGTTTTACAAGTTATTCTGAGTCAAGTTTTGATCGATAAATCATATTTTTGGCCCGATTTCAGTTTTAAACATACCGAGTCGAACATTTTGACGAACCGAGGGATGTGTGTTATAAATTATATGATACATGAGTTATGTGCTTACGTGCTATGTGAATTATGTATGTATATGAATCAAGAGTCTGGTGTTCGACTGTTTTAATTATGTGTGGGTTATCGTATGGGTAGACGATAGGCTTTTAACGCGTAGTTCGTCGAGTGATTATCGATTAGACAATTAAAGTTCTATATTTTAATTATAGATGCGGATCATTCTAGTTGATCAAGGCAAGACGTTGGATAAAGAATGAGATGGAATGGCATTTGGATATCTGGCTTTTAGCAATCGCAGGACCAGCATACCGGTGAAGTGTTAAAAATAAAGACGGTGATATTTTGAGACAGAATGTCAGAATAGATGTGTCATTGCGAGTGTGACTAACTGCTAAAAACCCAAAGGCAAGTACCCCTGACTTTACTTATCGTTCAAGTGACGTTTATATCGAATCATATTATGCAAGTATTTCTATCATCACTTATTGTTCAAGTGATATTTATTTTGAATCTTATCATGCAAGTATTGCTTTCCCTATTCAGTTCAAGATAGATAAATGTTTTACATATCGCTGAATTAAATAATTCTGTTTATGCAAGCACTCTTCTGCTATTCTATGTTCAGAATAGATTTACAAATGTTTTGGGTTTTGAGAAAAGTGATTTTGTTGCAAGTATTCCTGCCCATGTGAATGAGGGAATAAAATTATTTCGGGTGTCGAGTATTATGACCCCTTTTCAATAAAAGGTTTTGAGATTGAATGGTTACTGATTGCATAAGAGGCCAAAACACCGGTCCAGCGTGAGCTATTATACAGAAGTGTAATACGGAAGTGTAATATCTTACAAGGCTTGTTATGCCTTTTCTGGTGCCCTATAGGTACCGTATGTCTTCGGGATACGGGTAGTACCTATATTAACAGTATGGCTGCGGGATACCGGTGTTGTTTCATGAATGATCATCAGGAACAACATAGTGCATAATTTGGTTCCAATCGATATTATTATATTACTTTTGATAATCTTATAAGGAATGATTTATCAACTGTTTCTGTTTTGGATTAATGGTGAAATGCAGTTTTGATTCAGATTCTGATTTATGCTGATACTTACGTTGTTAAATATCAAAGGTGGTATTAGTATAGATGATTGATGTTGACTTCAGTATGGGTGTTGTGAGCATCAAAGTTCGTATTGATATCTAATTTGATATGACAGCAAAGTAAGTATTAATTCGAAGAGTTCGGTTTTGAATGAGTTTATGATCCACTCTATAATCATTGTTTCATGTTATTGTTGTTTATGATATTTCCGTAAACACTGTTTTACGAGTTTGATTCTCGTCAAGATTCAAAGTACTGCTGAAGCCTTTCGCTGAAAAATATCAAAATGGTTTTGAATACAATTAAGGAATCAATTATGGGATTCCTCAACTAAAATTTTATGATTCAGCAATTATGATTTTTTTTATGTTCTGCGCTGAAGCAGATGTCGGTTTTATATCAAAACGACCCTTTATATGTTACAATTAACTTGCTGAGCATTTCTTCCGCTCATACTTGCCTGTTTTTAAATTTAACCTCCAGTGAGGATTAGCTTGCGCTGTTTAGCTGCGTAATTCGAGGAAGCAAGGAAGAAGCTTTTGAAAGGTGGTTGGTCCGGGGTTTGCGAACTAGTGTAAGTTTTATTATGTAAAATTGTTTATATTATATTATATTATAATTGTGTTATTTTATAGTTGGGCCTAGTATACTTCTTTTCGAAGTTATACTAGGGGGTTTAGCTTTGAGTTTGGAAATTGTTGAAAAGAGTTTTAAAGAGAAAGTGAAAAATTATTTTGGAAATTGGGATTCTTGTTTCTAGAACTGTAACTTTAAAAGATCTTGGATTAGTTTGGGGTCAATTATGATAAATATCTTCCGCTGGCATTTATTTATCGATTAAACAGGTTAATTTGGATTGAGGTTTCATAGTGACGACCAAATCCTCTGACCCTGGATTTGGGGGCGTTACAGCTAAGAACCCATGAACTGGAGCAAGAGTAGAGAGCTATTATCTATGGACCTGATTCTGTTGACAGTAAGAGTACAACACTTGCAAAAAACACTGCACCTGTAGTTCATGAACCTGAAACCCAAGAAGTCAAGGTTTCACTCTCCTCAACAATCAAGGAAATTGTTGTAGCTGAAATTGCTCATGGTGAGCCAGAGGATGAAAGTGAGTTTTACACTCAAGAAGAACTTGAACAGTTGGAGGACAAATCTATGGCATACATGGCTGCAAAATTTAGTCATGTTAGATTCAAAAGAAAACCCAACTACAAACCAAGGGGTTCATCTGGGAGATTTCAGAAAGGTAACTACTCATCAGGGTCAAGCTCTAGAGGAGGCTACAAGTCAAGCTGGGTAGACAAGAGCAAAACAAGATGCTACAACTGCAACGAGTTGGGGCACTTTGCATCTGATTGCAGAAATCCTAAGGCAGCAAAAGGAAAAGATTTCTATGAAAAGAAGGAAACTTATGAAGATCTGAAGAGGCAGAACTAGAAGCTGAAATAGAAGTTGAATGCTTATATGGTTAAGGAAAAGGGGAGAGCGTACATTGCTGAAGGAAAAAGCTGGGATGATACTGATTCGGATAAAGAGGAAGAGTATGTGAATCTAGCTCTTATGGTAGACTCTGTAGAGGGATCACCACAATCATCTCAGGTTCCTGAACTTACCACTATTGATATGTTTGTGTCTAAATACAAATCTATTGTGCATGAACTTACTTTAGAATTGTATAATGTTCATACAAGCACGCTTGCATATAAACTTGAAAATGATAAGTTAGTTCTTAAAGCTGAGAGTTTAACCTCTAGAAATGAAGAACTAGAATTGATTGTAGTTGGCTTGAAAGACCTTAAGAAAAAAATGAATATTTAGAGAATAAGGTTAAGTGCAACGCATACATAGAAGCCATTCTTAGAACCTAAATTATTGATTTAGAAAAGAAGTTACAGGCGTCTAAGATACAGCTTTGACTCAGAAGGAGATAATAGATAGTCAAAGATTTAAATCTAAGACTTCAATAGGACTTGACTATTCTAAGATGAACAATAAGAAACATTGTGGTGCATCAGAGATAAACATGTTTGTCTCAGAAAAGGTACCATATGTTATTAAGGACTCTGTATCTCCTTTGTTCACTGAGCCTGTTTCAGAACCTTTTGATGAAGTAAGTTTGCTAATCAATGAGGAATTGATTGTTGAGGATAGAGAGAAAGAGAAGGTAGAGGAATCCCCTAAGACCCCTATGGCTCCAGCTATTAAGGCTAAACCTAGAGTTGATCTAGGTAATAAGGTGGATAAGAAAGAACCTGACACACTTAAGAAACTAGATAACATAGATGAACCTAAGACTGGTGAGAGTGTTAAGGTTAAGGCTAAGAAGAATATCAATGGTAAGGTAGGTGTAAATAAGAAATCTGATTTTGCATCTTCCTCATCTTAATCTAGAAAGTTATGTAATAATTACAATTCTGTTTCACACCTTACACATGCATGCACAAAAGCTAAAGTAGAATCTGTTACAACTTCTAGTGTGCCTGTGATGCCTAACATGCCTAGTTTTCATGAGCCCGGTGGCATAGTTGGTTGTATGCCATGTGCATTTGTTACCATGTCTGAATATTTTAAAGCTTTTCATGCAACTGCTAGCAGTTGCACTGACACTAAGACAAGCATGAGTAATGAGCACACACAGGAAAAGATTGTAGTACTTCCTGCCTCTAAGTCTGATAATTTTATTGAGACTAGCATTAAGAAGGAGTCTATCAAAGTGAAAGCTAAGCCTATTAAGGTTTTATTTGTTGATTCTGTTTCTACCCCTAAACCTTCAGGATCTAAGAATACTTGGGTACCAAAGTCTTCTTAATCAATCTGTGTTTGAAGGGTAAGGTTCGAAAGGAAAAGATCACGTGGATTCTGGAAAGTGGTTGCTCTAGGCACATGATAGGAGAAAAGTCCCTGCTTACAGGTGTGGTTGAGAAAGTTGGCCCTATAGTTACCTTTGGAGATGACAACAAAGGATTTACTAAGGGATATGGTAATTTAGAAATTGGGAATGTCATCATTGAAAACATCTCTCGTGTGGAAGGATCGAAGCATATTCTTCTGAGCGTCAGTCAGTTTTGTGACAAAGGATACAATATTGACTTCAGACCAGAAAGGTGCTTGATCACTCACAGGAAAGATGAGAAGCTTGCTTTACAGGGAGTAAGAAAAGGTAATCTGTTCGTAGCTGACTTGAAGTATACTTGTGATGGAGTAATGAGATGTTTTTACAACAAATCTTCATCTGAACAAAGTTTGCTATGGCACAAGAAGCTCTCGCACTTGAACTTCAAGACAATAAACTCTCTGGTTAAGAGGGAATTGGTGAGAGGACTACCACATATGGAATTATGTCAAGAAGGACTTTGTGAAGCATATGAAAAGGGGAATTCAAAGAAAGCATCACACGGAAGCAAGGAAATGACAAGCATAACTGAACCTCTTCAGTTAATTCACATGGATTTATTTGGTCCAGTGAATGTGCTGTCACTATCAAGGAAAAGATATGCTTTAGTGATATTCGATGATTACTCCGAGTACACATGGGAGTTGTTCTTACAATCAAAGGATGAAGTATCACAGATGATAGTTGATCATATAAAGAAGATTAAGATGGAAGCGAAACTACCTGTCAGAAAGATTAGATCAGACAATGGAACAGGGTTCAAGAATGCATTTCTAAATGAATTCTGTACATAGAAAGGTATTTCGAGACAGTACTCAGCCCCAAGAACTCCACAACAAAATGGAGTAGTAGAAAGGAATAATCGAACCTTGGTTGAAGCAGCAAGGACTATGCTAAGTGAATCAAGACTTCCTACCTACTTCTGGGCTGAAGCTGTCAACACAGCGTGTTACACTCAAAATCGTACACTAATTAATAAATGTAATGACAAGACTTCTTATGAGGTTATGGCTGACAAGAAACCAACACTGAAATACTTTCATGTGTCTAGAGCTAAATGTTTTGTGCTAAAGGAAGGAAATGAGCATCTGGGAAGTTTGATGTTAAAACGGAAGAAGATATATTTCTTGGCTATTCTCTGGAATCTAAAGCTTACAGGGTTTATATGATTACTGATCAAAAGGTGATTGAAAGCCTTAATGTAACATTCGACGACTCCAAGTTAGCAATCCTGCAAAAAGAAAAGGATTCTGAATCTCTGGAATTTGAAAATCTTTCATATGATCCTTTGGGTGTAGAAGAACCTGAGATTGCTAGTGCTATACCTATAGATCATGTCAATGCTGATCCTGAATCAAGTGGTGGTAATGGTGGAAATAATGATTATGACAATCATACAAGAACCCCTTCAAGAACTACTACTCAAAGATCAGATCATCAAGTCATGGTGGCAGAAACTCAGGGGGAGCAGGAAGAGGATCTACAGTTCACACTCAACATCATGTTGAACAAGGGGAAATATCAAGATCTTATCTGCCTCGACAAAGAGTCTGGAACAGAGACTATCCCTTTGAACTGATCACTGGTGATCCGACATAGGAGTGAGAACTAGACATGCCACACAGAATGAATGTCACTTTTCAGGGTTTCTCTCGGAAATGGAACCCAAGAAAGTGAATGAGGCACTTGAAGATCCAGATTGGGTTATTGCTATGCAAGAAGAACTCAATCAGTTTGAGAGGCAGAAGGTGTGGAAGCTGGTACCCCAACCAAACGACAAGTCAGTGATTGGCACCAAGTGGGTATTCAGAAATAAGTTAGATGAAGATGGCATTGTAACGAGAAACAAGGCCATACTTGTAGCTAAAGGTTACTCTCAAGAAGAGGGTATAGATTATGATGAAACCTATGCACCAGTAGCTAGACTTGAGGTAATCAGGATATTTTTGGCGTTCACAACACATTCAGATTTCAAGGTTTATCAAATGGATGTGAAGAGTGCATTCCTGAATGGGGAGCTAGAAGAGGAAGTGTATGTGGAACAACCTCCAGGTTTTGAAGATCCAAATATGGATGACTTTGTATAATTTCTATTCAAAGCTCTCTATGGTCTCAGGCAAGCTCCATGGACATGGTATGACACTCTCTCGGAGTTTTTACTTAAAAATGGTTTTACTAGAGGTGTTATAGATAAAAATCGGTTTCATAAAATGCATAAATCTGATATGAAATTAGTTCAAGTATATGTTGTTGATATTATATTTGGCTCTACTAATAATGATCTTTGCAAGAGGTTTTCTAAGCTAATGCAGAGTAAGTATGAAATGAGCATGATGGGAGAGTTGAACTACTTTCTTTAATTACAAGTGAGTCAAATGAAAGATAGTATATTCATCTGTCAATCCAAGTACATCAGATAACTTATCAAGAAGTACAATCTGGAAGATTCAACTCCGATAAAGACTCCAATGCCAACAACCTTTAAGCTTGATCAGGAAAAAACTGGTAAGAAAGTTGACATCACAAGCTACAGAGGTATGATAGGCTCATTACTATATCTTACAACAAGTAGGCCAGATATTATGTTTGCAACATGCTTATGTGCTAGATTTCAAGCTGACCCTAAAGAGTCTCATCTTATAGTTGTTAAGAGGATATTTAGGTACCTTAAGGGGACTCCAAATCTTAGCATTTGGCACCCTAAAGGTACAGGTTTTAACCTAGTTGGCTATACAGATTCAGATTTTGCAGGTTATAAGATTGACCGGAAAATTACTTCAGGAAGCTGTCAGTTTCTTGGAAGAAGGTTGGTAACCTGGCATAGCAAGAAGTAGCGCTCAGTATCCACATCAACTGCTGAAGCTGAATACATAGTTGTTGATGTCAATGATTCCAATATTCTGTGATAATACTAGTGTCATACCAATCTCCAACAATCCAGTTCAGTAATCAAGGACAAAGCATATTGATGTCAGGTATCACTTTATCAGAGAGCATGTCACCAATGGCATTGTGGAATTATATTTTGTACCCTCAGATGATCAAATTGCAGACATATTCACAAAACCACTTGATGAAAACACTTTTTCTAAGTTGGTTAGTGAACTTGGGATGTTAAATCTTTCTAATTAATAAATTGGAAGTCAATAACTGCAATTTACATTGGATAAATTCACTTGTTATTTAATTTCAATATTTTAAGGACATGTGAATTTATGTGTCATTATTGATTTCTCGTAGTTCAAATATTTGTGTGCTTGCATCTAATTGATAAATATTTTAGCACACTTATATTGATAAATTGTTTGAAAATAATTTAATCATAATTAATTTAGTTATGAGTAAAATTTGGAAGCATAAGTTTGAGTTGAATTAATTGAGACTTTATCAATTCAATGATAAAAGCTTCAATTTTAATAATCAAAGTTGTGATTTATTAATTTTAGTGGACTTTTCATTAAAGTTAATTTGAGACAAGCAACATAATTTATTTCATAAAGATATTATTATCATCAATGTAATGATAATAATTATTTAATTATGAATAAAATTGTATATTATTAATGTAATGAATTTTAAATGAATCTATATTTAAAGAATTCATTCATTTGATATTTTATTTTACAGCACAATATTTGTTTTGAATTTATTAAAGATCAATAAATTGTTTAACAAAATAGGTTGTGTAAAACAAAAAATTTGTTCAAGTATTGTAACTCTCTAAATTGCGACTAGAGGACAACTACTTAGTTTTTTTTGTTTTTGTTCTTCAGAGTAGTCACAAGTTAGATGTTGGCCTCTTTTGTTCAACTTGTAACTTGCGACCTACTATCACCCATGTAATCGTAAGTTATAACTTTTAACTCAATATCCCAACTCCTAACCTGCGACCTTACTATCACTGTAGTAGCAGGTTAGCACTTGAATTTTATCTGAGTTTCCAACTTGCGATCTATAGAGCCTCTGTAGTCGCAAATTAGCACTCAATTTTTTTTTGTACATTTTGTGTGTATATATAAACAGGCTCCTTGTTTTCATTCTTATAATACATACAATATACACGGTCGCAGGAGAGGAAAAAGGGAGCACTATTTTTTAATCGATTAATCTCATACCTAAACTCTGCCAAATTTTATATTGTTTACAGATTATTGAAGCCCAAGTTGTGTACTTTTATTTAACTGAAAAAACTTGTGTTTTCACTGATTAATCTGAGAGATCTCAAACTATGGTTCTCATGGATTTAAGGCACTATTTGGCTATATGATTAATTGGTTATTTGACTTATTTTGTTCTCTAGGGTTTTAATTGTAATTTTGTTCTCTATTAATTTGTGTGTTGGGATTTAATTATTTGTTTTAATTTTCGTGCACGATTAGTTTGTTTTACGATCGAAATTTTATTCTCATTTTTTAAAACAAATGGCGGATAATATTAACATACTAAAAATAAATTTTGTCTCGGTTATAAAACGTAATCCAGCTCATTTAGGTGATTTTGAAAAATGGATTAGTTTTCTAAATGAGCACTCGATTGTGCACTATGCTTTAGTTACTAATGTCCAATTGAATATTGAGCTACTCAGATACATTCACAGTACAGCTGAAGACACATCATATGATGATAAGCCAGGGTTCTCATTTTTTATTGGTGATGAAATAATTCAAATCACTGAAGATGATTTCAATGGATATCTACATCTTCCTTGAGATAATTTTGATCCATTACCACGGAAATGGGAACTGTATAGCTTCTTCAGAGGCATCAAGAGCACCTTGCCCAATGACACTCTTCCAATACACTTCAACAAAAGTCATCTACCCAAACCCTGGAACTTGTTCTTTAATATTCTATCCTTCTGTCTATCTCCAAAGACTGGGGGATTTCATGGAATAACACAATTCATAAGGGAAATTGGAGTAGCTGTTGCTCATCATTTTCGAATCAACTTTGGACGTCTGTTCATGAAAGAAATCTTGGAGAACCAAGCTCAAAAACAAGATCACATCGTATATGTCAGGTTTCTCCAGATTGATTTAAATGGCAAACTCACAGAAGCTCAGTAAAAACTGGTTCATAGTGACAACATTGAACAATCTCCAGAATTGTCCTCAAAATTGGTGGTTACCCTGCTAAGAAAGACTCCTTATGCTAACAACAACCCCATTCATGTAACGGACTTCATGCAAGAATACTTTGACTCCATTTCTCCAGAACCTGTCTCTGAGTCTGAAGATGATCAAGAATCTAATGATTAAGAACCTGATAATCAAGAAACTAATACTGAAAATGAGGATGATGCAGAAGCAGAGGCTGAACTTGAAGCAGATCCTCAGCCTAACTTTGATGCTCAACCTATGGATGTTGATCAAGAACCTGTTAGTGATGAACAGTCAGAAGAGGTTGCTCAACCTGAAGTTGCTGAACATCAAAAAGAAGCTGAGCCCACTCAATTAGAGATAAATGTTTACAGGCCAGACCTCACAGGTATGAATGAATCTTCTCTGAGTACTACTTATGATGATTTAATTGATACTGATTCACTTCACCTTGGTGACTTTCACACATAACTTTCCCGAGAGCAATTACTTTCAGGAGGCAGTGAGTTTGTTCGCAAATTCATAACCACCCACTAGAGCCAATAAACACAACTCAAACTCTCTTAGCCCAATCCCTGGAGTATAAGGATCCTATGAGTATAGAGGGATAAACTGCACACGATGCAGCAAATAAGGAAGGTACTTTGAGTGAACCCACAGCTCTATCTCCAATGAAGCAAAATAGTACCCCCACTGAGACAACTGTAACCTTCCTTGTATCTTCCCAAAAAGATACAATGACTGAAAAGGCAAATAAATAGTTACTGGATCCATCTTCTCAATAAGGTGGGTCTATTTAAATTCGCCCGTCGGCCACGACATCCTGTATTAAGTCAAACATACTCTTCAATGTTCAAGCTCTTGAAGCTTTACACGAGTCAATCAGAAGATTGTTATTTGGTGAGGATGTATTAACGGTAACATGGCATTGATAAGTGGATTTTATATCCATATAGAACACTTCATATCGTCTTAAGTTGATGACTTGATCTCCAGTATGTGGTGTTTTTTATGCTTTTTTGTTGAGTCTTTGCAGAGCTATAACTAGACGCATGAATGGACTTTTATATACTTCTATGATGGAATAAGATAAAAAATAAAGGGCAAAAGCTTGCCATAGGAGCAGAGTGAGAAATAAAGAAAGTAGAAATTTTTGGTAGACGGCAAATGCGACTGCCCTCTACCTTGGCGCGCCCGCGCTGCTTGAACAGAAGGCTAGCATGCCTGTGCTCTGTCCGGGGCGCCCGCGCTAGGTCGTGCAGACAGAAATCCTATTTTGATTCTGACTGGAAGTTTTGTGCGGTCAAAGTAATCAGGAAGTATAAATATCATAAGATATCAATCAGAAGGAAAAAAACGGAAGGGAGAACAACAAGTGGAGAGCCCAAGACGGCTAAGAAGAAGAAGATCTAGTTCTACATCTTATTTTTGTATTCTTCTAATTAGGCGATACTTTGGATGCTCGTTTCAGATTTGTTTTCTAAATCTTAATACTTTAATATTTTCTTGTAGTATTCAGAACCTTTTTACTATCATATTTTCATTAAAACCCATGATGACGAGCCGTTCGATTATGAACTAATCGTTATCATGGGATTCTAACGGATTTATTTATGGAGTTTAGTAGTTGAATGACTTAAAGTTTTCAGTGTGTGATGAATTATTGATTTCTTAGTATGGTTGTACTTAATCTTCTTGGATGTGTAGCTAACATCTAAGTTGTATTGTTAATTTCTATTGAATGTGAAAGTGGATATAGGGGTTTAGAACTTGTCATGCTAGCAGAGGTTTATGGATGTTTTAACATGCATGATTCGTTGTGTAATTTTAACCATCTTACGTTGCCCTGTGTGATCTCAATGAATAACTTGCTCTTAAACCGTTAGTTTTTTAAATCTTATAGACATACAGGGTCTAAACATAATTGGTGTCCTCCAGCTTCTATCTAATTTGTGGATGCTGAGTGGTAGGGTATACGTATATTGAAAGATAGCGTGTACTAATTTCGTGTTGTCTGATTAGTTATCATAACTGTCACATACTATGATTAAAGGCATAAACTCTGAACGAAGTATTTAATGAAGTTGGAATCCCATGTTTTATTTCATATAAGTAACTTGATTTTAATCTCTTAGTTGATTCACTCTAGCCTAATTACTTTTAGATAATCAAACTCAATTTGATACTTGTCTTAGCAGTGAATAATAATCATACATTATTGCATAAGTGCACATTCTGAATTAAACCAATTTCTGTGGGAACAAACTAAACTTAATCTTATACTACTTGTGACTGTGTATGCTTGCGTGTTTTTGTGCGAACAAGTTTTTGGCACCGCTGTTGGGGATCGGTGTTAAATTTAGTTTATGTGCTTGTCATCACTGGTCGTTAAAGTTCACTGACTCAGATTATTTCTCTTACCAATATTACTTTGCTTGTGTGTTTCGGGTATTCGAGCGAGAGTGTATGCAAACACGTTCTCAATCTCTTAAGGGCACACTGGAAGAAGTAAAAACATAAGTGATCATTGTAATGGGAGAACCAGCAGCAGAAATGAAAGCATTGAAGGATTATTCTCAACCAAAAATCAATGACATTCAGTCTAGCATTGTCAGACCAGCCACTGCAACTAATACCTTTGAAATTAAGCCTGGCACGATTGAAATAGTACATAATTCAGTCCAGTTTGGGGGTGCTCCAAAGGAAGATCCCGATATGCACATCAGGGATTTCATCAAGATTTGTGACACCTTCAAGTTCAATGGTGTTTCGGAAGATGCTGTGAAACTGAGACTTTTTCCATTTTCTCTAAGGGATAAAGCTAAGAGATGGTTGCACTCTCTATTAGCAGGTTCTATTGCGACATGGGAGGTTCTTGCTCAGAAATTTCTTACTCAATTCTTCCCTATGGAAAAAACAGTTGCAATCAGGAATGCTCTTACTCAATTTGCACATCAATCGGGAGAATCTTTATGTGAAGATTGGGAGCGCTACAAGGAGATGCTTAGGAAGTGTCCTCATCATGGAATGCCAAATTGGATGGTAATAAATTGCTTCTATAATGGGTTGAGAGCACAGTCGACACCATGCTAGATGTAGCATCAGGTGGAGCCTTATGGGCTAAGAGCTATAAGGAAGCTTATGAGCTATCTGAAATGATGGCTGCTAATGAATATCATAACCCAACTCGGAGACTACCACAAGGCCTCATTCGAAGCCTGTCAGTCTTACAGTATATTACCCGCAAGTTCATCTTCTTTGATAGGATATTAGATTAGTCAGCAATCCAAGTTCCAGCTGGTTCTCAAACTTCAGAGGTAGCCTTACTTCCTTTTTAGCAAGGTAGCAGGAATTCTGGAGGTGGATACAACTATGGCTATAACAGCTCAGCTAAAGGTGTTGACTATGAAAGTGGATTCTCTGGCTAACTATAGAGTTCATCAGATAGCAAGTGTTTGTAATCTTTGTGCAGGTGCATATGTGACGGATCAATATGCTATATCTAGTGAGTCAGCACAGTTTGCGAGCATTTTTCGGAGACCACAACAACTAGTTCCTGCCGCTTATCATCCTAATAACCAAAACTATCCTAATTTCAGCTGGAGCAATAATTAGAGTGGTATGCAACATCCACAATAGCCTTACCAGCAATTTAGAGCCAAGACATTCAACCCTCCTGGTTTTCAACAACAGTATGCACCAAAACAACAATTTCAACCACAGGGAATGCAACAACAAGCTCATGACAGTGCTGGTCAATCTGCTAATTAAAAATCTGAATTGGAAGAATTGATGCTAATGTACAAAAGCCAAGCGCTTTCTATCAAAACTTTAGAGAATGAAATATGACAAATTGCTAATGTGTTGCTGCATAGACCACAAGGAACTCTTCCTAGTGATACAGAGCCTAACCCATGCAAGAGGGAAGTCAAAGAAAAGTTGAAAGCAATTATTTTGAGATCTGGAAAAGTCGCTAACCATAAAAAATCAGTAGCTGAGAAAAATGAAGAAGTGCACGGGTAGAAGGTCAGCGCGCCAGCGCTACCTCTCAACGCGCCCACGCTCTCCCCTGAACCAGAAAATGGAAATCTTAATAATGCTTATCAGAAGGATGGCAAAGCAAAAATGAACAAAAATTCTGCTGAACAATCTACTCTTGAGCAGAATACATGAAAAAATAGGTTTATCCGCCTCCTCCATATTCAAAAAGACTTTAGAAGTTGAAGATCGACACGCAGTTTGCCAAGTTTCTGAAGGTTTTCAAGAAATTACATATTAATATAGCTTTTGCGGAAGCTCTAGAACAGATGTCGAGTTATGCGAAGTTCATGAAGGGTATTCTATCTTAGAAGTTGAAACTTGAGGAGTTGGAAACCGTTGCTCTAACGGAAGACTACAGTGCGGTGCTGTAATAGAAATTTCCTCCTAAACTTAAAGATCCGGGAAGCTTCACGATACCATGCACTATTGGCAAGTTATCTTTCGACAAGTGCTTGTGCGACTTAGGAGCTAATATCAATCTGATGTCATTATCTGTCTTCATGCAACTTGGGCTGCCTGATCCAAAACCTACAAACATGTCCTTATAACTGGCTGATCGGTCCATCACTTATCCGAGATGTATAGTGGAAGATGTCTTGGTTAAAGTGGAGAAACTCATCTTTCCTGCTGATTTTGTCATTCTAGACTTTGAGGAGGATAAGAATATTCCTATTATCTTAGGAAGACCATTCTTAGCTACAGGCCAACTTTGATCGATGTACAAAAAGGTGAACTTACAATGAGGGTTCAAGATTAGGATGTCACTTTTAATGTGTTCAATGAAATGAAATTCCCAACAGATGAAGAGGAGTGTCATAAAGTAGAACTGGTCGACACTGTAGTGAATTCGGAGATGGAGCAATTTCTAAGGTCGGATACCTTAGAGAGAGCCTTAACAGGGGAATTTGATATTGAAGACTAAGAAGGAGCAGAGCAACTTCAGATGTTGAATGCATCTCCGTGGAAGAGGAAGTTGGATATGCCATTCGAGTCTCTTAGAATAGCAGAGCTAAAAAAATTTTAGTAGCGTCTTAAACCATCTATTGAAGAAGCTCCACACTTGAGCTCAAAGCACTGCCGGATCACTTGAGGTATGCGTTTTTATGTGATGTATCTACATTACCTGTTATTATTGCGTCTAACCTGTCAGGTAGTAATGAAGACAAGCTTTTGCGAATTCTGAGAGAGTTCAAATCAGCAATCGGATGGACTAAGGGAATCAGCCCTTCTTATTGTATGCATACAATTCTGCTGGGAGAAGGAAGTAAACCTACCGTTGAACATCAGAGAAGACTCAATCCTATCATGAAAGAGGTGGTGAAGAAAGAAATTCTTAAATGGCTGCAGGGATCATTTATCCTATTTCAGACAGTTCATGAGTGAGCTCGGTGTAGTATGTGCCGAAGAAATGAGGCATTACAGTTGTAGCTAATGAGAAGAATGAGCTCATCCCTACTCGGACAGTCGCATGGTGGAGAGTATGTATGTATTATCAGAAGTTGAATAAATCCACTAGAAAAGATCATTTTTCGCTTCCATTCATCGATCAAATGCTTGATAGGTTGGCTGGTCATGAGTATTATTGCCTTCTGGATGGGTACTCAGGTTATAATCAGATTTGTATCGTCCCAGAAGATTAGGAGAAGACCACTTTTACTTGTCCTTTTGGCACTTTCGCTTTCCGCCGAGTTTCTTTCGGGCTCTGTGGTGCACCTGATACTTTTCAGAGATGCATGATGGCCATATTCTCTGACATGATTGGTACAAATGTAGAGGTATCCATGGATGATTTTTCCGTTTTCAGATATCCGTATGATGAGTGCTTGCATAATCTGAGCTTGGTGCTGAAAAGGTGCATTGAGACCAATCTGGTGCTTAATTGGGAAAATGTCACTTCATGGTGCAATAAGGTATCATTCTTGGGCACAAGGTATCTAGAAAAGGGCTGGAAGTGGATAAGGCGAAAGTGGGGACTATCGAAAATCTTCCTCCACCAATCTCAGTTAAAGGAATCCGCAGTTTTCTTGGTCATGCGGGTTTTTATCGGCGATTTATTAAAGACTTCTCCAAAATTTCTAAACCCTTGTGCAATTTGTTGGAGAAGGATGTTCCCTTCAAATTTGATGAAGAATTTTTAGCTACTTTCGAGAATTTGAAAAAGATGTAGACTATAACGCCTGCTATTACTGCACCTGATTGAGGTGGGCCTTTTGAGAAGATGTGTGATGCTAGCGACTATGCAGTGGGAGCTATTCTCGGTCAGAGAAAGAAGAATATTTTTTATGTGGTTTACTACGCTAGTAAAAACCCTTAATGATGCTCATCTGAATTACAGTACTAAGGAGAAGGAGTTTTTGGTTGTTGTTTATGGGTTCGAGAAATTCAGATCTTACTTGTTTGGGACAAAAGTGACGGTTTACGCTGATCATGCAGCTATTAAATATTTGGTCTCAAAGAAAGATTCAAAAATGCGATTGATTTGATGGATTCTCTTGCTTCAGGAATTCGAATTGGAAATCAAAGACAGGAAAGGTACGGAAAACCAGGTAGCGGATCATCTATCACGTTTGGAAGATCATGGTAAAGCTTCACAAGATAACACGTTAATCAACGAATCTTTTCCCGATGAGCAACTTTTTGGGGTGCAAGAAGAAGAATCGTGGTTTGCAGATATTATGAACTATCTTGGAAGTAATGTGATTCCCTCAGAATTTTCTTATTCTCAAATGAAGAAGTTTTTATATGAAGTCAAGTGGTATCGATGGGATGAGCCGTTCTTGTTCAGAAAGGGGGCAGATCAGATAATCAGGAGGTGCATTCCATATAGTGAAATATAGGGTATTTTGCGAGATTTTCATGCCACTGCTTATGGTGGTCATTATGGTGGAGAGAAGACCGCTTCCTGTATCCTTCAGGCGGGATTTTTCTGGCCACCTTGTTTAAAGATGTTCATCAGTTTGTGTTGAGATGTGATCGCTATCAACGAGTTGGAAATATGTCCAAGAGGGACGAGATGCCTCTTAACATGCTTCTTTAAGTTGATATTTTTGATGTGTGGGGAATAGAATTCATAGGACCATTTATATCATCGTGTAACAATCAATATATTCTCCTGGCAGTAGATTATATGTCTAAATGGGTTGAGGTTAAGGCTTTGCCAACCAAAGATGCTAAGGTGGTGATAAATTTTCTTCATAAAAACATATTCACATATTTTGTTACTCCACGAGTAATAATCAGTGACGAGGGAACGCATTTCTGTAATCACAAGTTTACTGCATTAATGGAAAGGTATCGTGTGAATCATCATGTGGCCACAGCTTATCATCCTCAGACTAATGGGCAGGCTGAAGTGTCTAATCGAGAAATCAATCGAATCTTGGAGAAGGTGGTGAGTCCGTCTCGAAAGGATTGGTCATTGAAGCTTGATGAAGCTGTTTGGGCCTACAAAACAGCATTCAAGACACCTTTAGGTATGTCTCCTTTCCAGTTGGTGTATAGTAAGGCGTGTGATCTGCCTGCTGATTTAGAACATAAGGCATACCGGGCTTTGAAGAAATTGATTCTTGACATGTCGGCTGCTGGAGAAAGGAGAATACTTCAAATTAATGAGCTCGATGAGTTTTGTCTGCAAGCTTACGAGAAAAACAAGTTATACAAGGAGAAGGTTAAGAGATGGCACGATAGGAGGTTTGTGCACAAGTCATTTGTGCATGGTCAGCAAGTCCTACTTTTTAATTCTCGTCTCAGACTTTTCCCAGGAAAGCTTAAGTCAAGGTGGTCAGGGTCATTCATAGTCAAAACTGTGTTTCTGCATGGTGCAGTGGAAATTTTTGATAAGCTTTCGGATCAAGCATTTAAGGTTAATAGTCAGACGTTGAAGCATTACTTTGGTGATACGGTGAACCTTGAAGCGGTGATCGCCGTTCTTGCTATGACTTGAATTTAGAAGCTTCACGTCAAGCTAAGGATGGAAAATAAGCGCTTTGTGGGAGGCAACCCACGCGTTTCTGTAGTTTTGTAGCTTATGTAATAAAAAAAATTGGCAGTAGCTCAGCGCGCCCACTCTCTCCTTCAGGGCGCCCGTGCCTGTTTGACAGAAGCTTAGCGCGATCGCGCCCTCATCCTGCGCGCCCGTGCCTGCCCGCTGTTCAGAAAAACAAAAAAAACACAAAACAATTGCTACACAGGTTTACCCAAATTTTTTACCCTAACCCTACCCAATATTTTACAGCAGCCTCCCTTCATATCTCTACTATATATATCGATTCTTATATACTTACCTATTATTATATACATACAATCCCTTGCTCTACATACACTCTTTGCACCCAATTCACAACCAATTGCTTGATTATGGCACCCAAGAGAGCAAGATTTACTAGTAGTAGTAGCATTCATCCCTCTTCTACAGAGGACTCTAGTATGGGTGGTGGTGGTAACAAATTCACTTCAACGGAGGCACAAGCGGAATTTGCTCGATTGATGTCTAAACCGGTGGCTAAGGAGAGGGGATTCTTGCCTACGGCTCTGGATGGGCAGTTAATGGAGATGATTACAGATATGGGTTGGGAGAGCTTTTGTGAGGCACCATTCATGGTTCCATTAAGCATTGTACGTGAGATTTATGCCAATGTTAAGGCTGAGAAGAATGGATTTTCTGTAGTTCGGGGTTTAATTATGGATTACCGACATGCTGCTATTCGTCGTGTCCTACATCAACATGCAAAGCCTAGGGGTGCTGAAGATTGGGTGCACAAGACCCGGGCTGATTTGGATTTGGATTATATCTTAGAGGAGGTATGTGTTCCGGGTACGGCATGGAAATATAAGGAAGGAATAACTGAGCCACTCACCTACCCTGCTTCTGCCATGAACAGGTATGCAAGGGCCTGGAATTTATTTTTGTGTGCTAATATTCTGCCTTCTTCGCATTCACATGAGGTCATTGTGGACCGAGCCACACTCTTGTGGATGATTCTGAATGAGGAGTATATTGATCTTGGTTATGTCATTCATCAGAACATGCTTTGATTTCTGTGAGGTGGGACGACAGGGGTGATTCCTCATGGCTCTATTGTTACTAAATTGTGCACAGCTGTGGAAGTTAGGTGGTCTGAGGAGGAGCAGTTGCAGATGCCGAGTGCCCCTATTGATCATTCTACAATTTCTAGGATGGAGGAATGGGAAAGATGTGTGCCCCATGATAAGGGGGTAGGGTATATTTATGATGATACATAGGGTGGCCACCCGAATCCTCCCGTGCCTATAGAGGAACCCTCTCGTGTGGAGCAGGCAGTTGATAGGTCTGGTTCTGGTGATGCTCAGTATAGACGGTTGACTCAGCATATTGATGCCATGCATGACATCTGTCGCCGTTTTGGGGAGGACTTGACATAGGCTCTAGTTAGTGCTTTTCGAGCCACTGGTGTAGAGGTTGATTGACCAGCTTTTGGAGGTAGCACAGTGTATCCGCTGCCTGATTCTCCACCCGAAGATGGTGATCCTGCCGACAGTTAGGTATGCTCTTGCTATCCTTATTATTTCCTTTAATGAGGTCATTGAATATTTTAATTTGGGGGTGGTAATTTAAGGATTAGTAGTAGTAGAGTCGTGTTCATCTAGGAATCATATTGCATGTGTAGTGGTAGTTCATTCATAATCTTGCATTGCTATTCATATAGACCATAATTGTTTATATATATTATGTTAGTCCATTTAGTTGCATTTACATAGCATATAACATGATCCCGTAGGATGAGCTATTTCCGGTTGGTAGGTCGGTGTTGATTTGAGTGTAGTGATGATGAATAGAGGGATGATTAAGTTCTTATGAATTGACTTACATGTCCAGAAGCAAGGCCTATTCATAAGTCTCATCGGTTGCTTTTGGGCTAGATAAGGGCCATACTGGTTTGGTCATTGAAATTTAATCACTTGTTCACATTTAGAATGTTTGTTATTCCCTTAATGACAAAGGAGCACTAAAATATAAATTCGGGGAAACCAGGGATTTCATTGCTAGTTGTTAATAAAATTTAGGCGTCAAAAGGCTAGTAGCCACTCACATTTATGAGTAGTCTAGCGATGCATGAGATGGAGCGAAACACACTCATTCCAGAAAAGAGAAAAAAAAAGAAGAAAAAAAAAAGAAAAAAAGGGAAAAGATTTGTGTTACTATCTGATTATGCAGAATTGACCACGGGTGAGCTCTTTAATACTCGAGCAATTAAGTTCTAGGGGACTTTGTGCCTAGTGACCTAAGGCTTGTTCAGTCTGGGATCCGCTAACATAACGCTCGCCACATGGGCATTATTGCATAAGTCTTTCGGGGTCTCATCCATTGCACAGTCAAATAAGCATTTGTGTTAATATGTTCAATGTTGTAGCATGAATCCTTGTCTAACTCCGGTGATGATAGAGGTGTTTTGGAGTAATGATGTGTTTAGCGTTCATTCTACTTATAAGTTTGTGATTGTTTTGGCGAAGAATAGGATATGGTTTTGATCTAGTGTTGGGAATATATCTTATAAGCAAAGCACACACTCACGCTTCTGTGTTTGTAAGTTAGTACATGGGATTTAGTCGAGCTCTGTTTAGAGTTATTGCATTCGTAGAGATATTGGCTTATTGATTTGATTATGGTTATTCCGAGGGGATCTTTATATTATCATTAAGTTGCGTTCATTCATTTAGTTGCATCCATTCATGTATAGTCGAGTCTGTTTATGCTTGAGGACAAGCATCGATTTAAGTTTGGCGGTGTGATAAGTGGATTTTATATCCATTTAGAACGCTTCATATCGGCTTAAGTTGATGACTTGATCTCAAGTATGTGGTATTTTTGATGCATTTTTGTTGAGTCTTTGCAGAGTTATAACTAGAGGCAGGAATGGACTTTTCTATGCTTCTATGATGGAATAAGATCAAGAAATGAAGGGAGAAAGCTTGCCATAGGAGCGGAGTGAGAAATAAAGAAAGCAGAAATTTTTGGCAGAAGCCAAGTGCGGCCGCCCTCTACCTTGGCGCGCCCGCGCTGCTTGAACAGAAGGCTAGCGCGCCCGCGCTCTATCTTGGTGGGCCCGTGCTAGGTCTTGCAGACAGAAATCCTATTTTGATTCTGATTGGAAGTTTCGTGCGGTCTAAGGAATCTGGAAGTATAAATACCAGAAGATATCAATCAGAAGGATAAAAAGAACGGAAGGGAGAACGACAAGTTGAGAGCACAAGACGGCTAAAAAGAAGAAGATCTAGTTCTACATCTTATTTTGTATTCTTCTAATTAGGCGATACTTTGGATGCTCATTTCAGATTTGTTTTCTAAACCTTTATACTTTAATATTTTCTTGTAGTATTCATAACCTTTTTACTATCATATTTTCATTGAAACCCATGATGACGAGCCATTCGATTATGAACTAATTATTATCATGGGATTCTAACGAATTTATTTATGGAGTTTAGTAGTTGATTGCCTTAAAGTTTTCAGTGTGTGATGAATTATTTATTTCTTAGTGTGGTTGTGCTTAATCTTCTTGGATGCGTAGATAACATCTAAGTTATATTGTTAATCTCTATTGAATGCGAAAGTGGATATAGGGGTTTAGAACTTGTCATGCTAGCATAGGTTTATAAATGTTTTAACATGCATGATTCGTAGTATAATTTTAAACATCTTACGTTGTCCTGTGTGATCTCAATGGATAACTTGCTCTTAAAATGTTATGTTTTCAAATCTTATAGACATACAGGGTCTAAATATAATTGGTGTCTGCCAGCTTCTATCTAATTTTTGGATGCTGAGTGGTAGGGTATACGTATATTGAAAGATAGCATGTACTAATTTCGTGTTGTCTGATTAGTTACTATAACCGTCACATACTATGATTAAAGGCATAAACTCTGAACGGAGTATTTAATAAAGTTGGAATCCCATGTTTTATTTCGTCTAAGTAACTTGATTTTAATCTCTTAGTTAATTCACTCTAGCATAATTACTTTTAGATAATCAAACTCAATTTGATACTTGTCTTAGCAGTGAATAATAATCATACATTATTGCATAAGTGCACATTCTGAATTAAACCAATATCTGTGGGAACGAACTAAACTTAAACTTATACTACTTGTGACCACGTACACTTGCGTGTTTTTGTGCGAACAAGTTTTTTGATTATGCAGAATTGACCACGGGTGAGCTCTTTAATACTCGAGCAATTAAGTTCTAGGGACTTTGTTCCCAGTGACCTAAGGCTTGTTCAGTTTGGGATCCGCTAACCTAACGCTCGCTACATGAGTATTATTGCATAAGTCTTTCGGGGCCTCATGCATTGCACGGTCAAATAAGCATTTGTGTTGATGTGTTCAATGTTGTAGCATGAATCCTTGTCTAACTCCAGTGATGATAGTGGTGTTTTGGAGTCATGATGTGTTTAGCGTTCATTCTACTTATAAGCTTGTGATTGTTTTGGCGAAGAATAGGATATGGTTTTGATCTAGTGTTGGGAGTATATCTGATAAGCAAAGCATACACTCACGCTTCTGTGTTTGTAAGTTAGTACATGGGATTTAGTCGATCTCTATTTAGAGTTATTGCATTCGTAGAGATACTGGCTTATTGATATGATTATGGTTATTCCGAGGGGATTTTTGCATTGTCATTAAGTTGCATTCATTCATTTAGTTGCCTTCATTCATGTATTGTCAAGTCTGTTTATGCTTGAGAACGAGCATCGATTTAAGTTTGGGGGTGTGATAAGTGAATTTTATATCCATTTAGAACGCTTCATATCGGCTTAAGTTGATGACTTGATCTCAAGTATGTGGTATTTTTTATGCATTTTTGTTGAGTCTTCGCAGAGCTATAACTAGAGGCAGGAATGGACTTTTCTCTACTTCTATGATGGAATAAGATTAAGAAATGAAGGGAGAAAGCTTGCCAGAGGAGCGGAGCGAGAAATAAAGAAAGCATAAATTTTTGGCAGAAGGCAAGCGCGACCGCCCTCTACCTTGGCGCGCCCGTGCTGCTTGAACAGAAGGCTAGCGCGCCCGTGCTCTGTCCCGGCGCGCCCGTGCTAGGTCGTGCAGATAGAAATCCTATTTTGATTCTGATTAGAAGTTTCGTGCCGTCAAAGTAATCTGGAAGTATAAATACCAGAAGATACCAATCAGAAGGAAAAAAAGAACGGAAGGGAGAACAACAAGTGAAGAGCATAAGACGGCTAAGAAGAAGAAGATCTAGGTCTACATCTTATTTTTGTATTCTTCTAATTAGGCGATACTTTGGATGCGCATTTCGGATTTGTTTTCTAAACCTTAATACTTTAATATTTTCTTGTAGTATTCAGAACCTTTTTACTATCATGTTTTCATTGAAACCCATGATGACGAGCCGTTCAATTATGAACTAATCATTATCATGGGATTCTAACGGATTTATTTATGGAGTTTAGTAGTTGATTGCCTTAAAGTTTCAGTGTGCTATGAATTATTGATTTCTTGGTATGGTTGTACTTAATCTTCTTGAATGCGTAGCTAACATCTAAGTTATAATGTTAATCTCTATTGAATGTGAAAGTGGATATATGGGTTTAGAACTTTCCATGCTAGCATAGATTTATGGATGTTTTAACATGCATGATTCGTAGTGTAATTTTAACCATCTTACGCTGCCTTATGTGATCTCAATAATTAACTTGCTCTTAAACCGTTATGTTTTTAAATCTTAAAGACATATAGGGTCTAAACATAATTGGTGTCTGCCAGCTTCTATCTGATTTGTGGATGCTGAGTGGTAGGGTATAAGTATGTTAAAAGATAGCGTGTACTAATTTTGTGCTGTCTGATTAGTTATCATAACCGTCACATACTATGATTAAAGGCATAAACTCTGAACGAAAGTAGTTAATGAAGTTGGAATCCCATGTTTTATTTCATGTAAGTAACTTGATTTTAATCTCTTAGTTAATTCACTCTAGCATAATTACTTTTAGATAATCAAACTCAATTTGATACTTGTCTTAGCTGTGAATAATAATCATACATTATTGCATAAGTGCACATTCTGAATTAAACCAATCTGTGTGAGAACGAACTAAACTTAATCTTATACTACTTTTTCCCGCGTACGCTTGTGTGTTTTTGTCCGAACAAACATTCAACCATATTACGGTTAGACTATTCAGTTCAAGGTCCTTCAATGGATCAACTTCCTTCACAGGTGTTAGGAGAGAGTGATGTAATCGCTGCCACATCTAGTACAACACTTACCTCCCCAGGACTAATAAACCTGGATGCATCTGCGGATAGGGGATCCGACATAGGTGCGGATGTGCAAGCCATTGGCGATGAACCAGATTCAACTAGTAAGCCTAAGGGGAAAGTGTCTTCACCGACACTAGAGGAAGCTAAGGAAAATATGCCAGATATGATGGCCTCAATGATCCTTCCAGAGATTCCAACTCTGGACCAGTTGTCTCATGATGACATACAACTTGTCTTGGACAAGGATCGGGAATCTCGAACTCCCATTGTACCACTGCGGACCTCCTTAAGGATGGCTCCAGTGTTTCCTGCAGGTACATCTTCTGGATCTCGGAGCTACGAGCGGAGTGTATCCGTAAGGGTAAGTGAAATATAAAACCCTAAACTGAGTGACATAGTGCTGAGTGATACACTGCGAGAAGCCCACCTCCCAAACTATACCTATAGACATGTCACAATATGTAACTAAATCTTACCTTGAAGAGCATTTAGCATTCAAAGATAGCTATCTCAAAGAACAACTGGCTCTCAAGGATCAATATCTCAAGGATGAACTGTCTATCAGGGATCACCAGATTACACGTCTTTCCGAACAACTTGCACTTCAACAAGCATCATTTGCTAGTTTATGGGAATTCGTGGAGCAATCTATATCTCAATCAGGGAAGGGAAAGGCAATTTCCAATATTGAGCCAAAGATCTTAGTTAGTAAGAAAACGTCAATCCATGTCTCCTCTGAAATAGCTCTTTCCAGTACTGGGCCAAATACCTCAGTCGGTAAGCAAGTGTCTGTTTCAGAACCATTTACTCAAGAGATCATTGTCTTGATCTTTCCTGCTCAATCAACCCCAACTCTGAAGGATAACACAAATGAGGGGGAGAAATGGGTGGAGCAAGAAAAAGTAGTTGCTGTTGTGAACTTAATTCAAGATGCTTTTCAAGTAGCTGACTCTGGATATGATAAGTTTTGAGATGAGCTACAAGAAGAAAAGGAAGAAGAAGAGGAGAGGATTGATGAAAGGGTGTTACTAAAGTCAAGATATACTGGTGATCATCTCAGGGGGAGCAATCAACATCAAAACAAGATCATCTGAGCAAAGTCATTACAACTCGTAGGAATATTCTATCGGAGATATATGCTCCAAATCCCCTATTCTCAGAGTATGAGCTGGAGGAAGGAGAGATAGATGAGAGTGATGTTCCTAAGGGGTCTGAACCCAGATTTCAATAAGTGATGACGGAAGAGAGAAAGATTATATCTGAGGATGAGGAATTTGAAGATGAAGATGTCTTCTCGGATGACTGTTTGTTCTATGGATTGCCGGAGAAATTTAACCGATCTTATGAAGAAATTCAAGGAGAAATTGAAAGATCAAGAGCTAGAGTGCAAAGAGCCATACAGAGAAGGGAAGCCAGAGAAGCAAGAGAATCATATCTTCGGACTAACAGGAGAAGAAAGGAATGAGATGAGATAAAAAGGAAAATGGACAAATCTGAAAACTATCATAAGTTAGACCCTGGAAATAGGAATCTTCTAAACACTGTGGATAATTAAAGAGAGGATTATCCCAATATTCATGAGTTCTATGATCAGTTCAATAGGATAATCACCGGTACTACTGTGAATATTCTAAAGAATGGATGGAAAATCATTGTTAATCACATTGATGGACTACAAATGAAGATCTCCATAAGTGTCCAGAAGAAACTAAATATTGTTGAAATGTTTGTCCTTGCATCAAAGATTCCATGGTTGAAATCGAATGAAAATGAATACTTCAAAGATAAGCTTCGGAAGATGATGATGGATGTGTCTCCTCAAACATTCTTTTATCCATTCGTGATCAAGGTATTTGCAGATGGAAAAATGCAAAGCATCACCATATCTAATCAACATATAAGATCCATTCATTATCTACAACTCACTTTCCTGGAAAGTCAACTCAGGAGCAAAGAGCAAAACTGGAGGCACCATGAGTTAAAAGATCAGAAGCAGACCTTAGAGCTGCTGAAGTTCTATATGCTTACAGGCATTGACAAGATGATCAGGGATTTAGAGAAGGACATGAAGAAAGTGAAAAGAGCTTATCATGAGATGGTAATTATAAATAGAGAGGTAGAAATTAATCTTCTCAAAGATAGCGAACCTATCATCGGCACTGATGATGAAGGGGATATAAACTTTAAGATTAATAAGACAAAGATTAAGATCAAGGATTTCAGAACAAGCGGATCAGAAGCAATACAATAAGTCTTGATGGATGTAAAACTTTCCATATGTAAGGTAGACAAGGTTGCTTTGATTCCCATCATACAGATACTTGATGAGATGGTGGAAGAAGAATCGATCAATGACACTAACAGAGTACGAGGGCATCCTAAAAAGATAATAGTCTTCATAATGGCAAAAAGATTTACTATGTTATTTGAACTGATTCATAAGTGCTCCAAGATCAGATATCTCCAGTTGATGCTTAATGAACTAAATAATCCACCTCTCATTAATGCAGTTGAATTAGAATCTCGTGATTTGGTCCAAGCTAGACTGAATGACCTTCTGAGTAGAATCAAAGGATCATCTCTTCCAGACTCAACAAAATTAATAGATCCTAGAAAGAAAGCTATCAAGAGAAATTCTGTTTAGACTCAATCCACTCAAGAAGGAGAAGATAGTCAAGGCAAGAAGCTCAAGAAGACAAAAACAAAAAAAAGACATAGATAATTTGTTCAGGCTAGAGGAATACTTGTTTGTAATTTATAATTTAAGATATCTGGATTTGTATATGTAATTCATAATGCATTTAATATCTTTATCTGTTTTGAGGTTGTACTTTTTCTTATTATCAGTTGAGTTATCCTTAGGAATTTTCTTGTCGAACTCTAACAATCAAATAGGGGGAGATTGTAAGGCATAATGTAACGTAATATATAAACGAGGAATTATAACTCAATATTTAATATAAACAAATAAACAATATTAAATTATGAAGCACAGGAATCCTGAAGATGAAGATTGGATAAATGCAAAAAATTAAAAGATGAAATTAATGCTCTAAGTCCATACCTAAGTCATGGGAAGAAGTTCACTAACATGTTCAAGCCTCCATGAAGAATAAGATGTCAAGGGACTTCCAGTGTCAGTGAAATGATTTGATCTGAAGTATTAGAGATCAGGGATTCAGTGATTGAAGCAATGAATAATCAACCAAGATATATCAGATCAGAATTGTCAAGGAAATTGAATTAAATCAGTTCATGTTAGTTGTTTTTGAACCAGACTAGTGTGCCAAGCATCAACATATCAGAAAAAAAATTAATTCAGTTAAACAGAAGAAATGTTTTTGATACAGCTATTGAAAACATGAGAGAAATTATTCTAAGTCAGGAACCATTCCTTGTGGTCGCAGGTTGTAAGGGTCGCAGGTTAGAAGATAGGATAAATTGCTAAGGCAATATATAGACTGTGGTCGTAGGTTACAAGTCTGAATGTGGTCACATGTTACAAGTCTTAAGAAAATCTTTTATGGCAATCCTCATGCCTTGTGGTCGCATGTTAGAAGATAGAAAAAATCTTCTAAGGCAATCCCTATGCCTTGTGGTCGCATGTAGCATGGTCGAAGGTTAGAAGATAGCAAAAATCTTTTCTAAGGCAAAATAGTACCCCTGTGATCGCAGGTTGGAATAAATCAACTCTTTTCTTTTGGTCGCCAGTTACCACTTGGAAGTTTACTATGAAATACTAATACGACATTTCTAAAGGATTTAAGTGGTTCAAAATGTGTCACATGTACTGATGATTTGAAGACTACAAATGCAGCAAATGAATTCAATTCATTTGGTCATCTACCTCAGCTAACAGAAGTGTTTTACGAGAGCTACATTAAAGACCATATTTATTAAGCTAGTAAACATAAAGTTATGCTGCTGAATTTATTGTAACTAATCATTTATATGATTAGATTGTAGCAACCTCAAGGTTTATATTAAATAAACAATATATTCCTTGAATTATTTATGTTTATTTTGATTCCGTATAATTAATGAAGAACTTAAAATGAATCGAAAAATATTGTAGGTATCGTATTCAATCCCCCTTCTACGATACTTTGGGACTAACATCATGTGTTGATCCTGTGTGTAACTCTGATAAACTTTCTGTGCTTATACTTTGTTCTGGATATTAGATCCTGGTATATTTCTTATACTCTGACTACCATATTCAAGTCTTATAAGCTTAAAACAATGTTCACTCCCTTTCCTCTATAGTGTTTATCTGTATTGGACTAACTTGAACTATTTTGAGCTAATGAGATTTGATTAAGTAGCATTGTCAAAAGAATCAGAAAGCATGATCATCTGAGACATCCTTCATGAATCCATATTGTGGTAAGTAAAGGTAAATTTCTATGGTTCTGAGACCACTCTATTTTTTATCATTAAATTCTCTGATATTGTACTTCGGATGTTTGTGATCTTTAACACCCTCAGTGATTTTTGGAACTGACTAAGAGCCTATCAAACCTCATAAGTTCTATCCCAAGTCATTAGAACCAAACACTTCTCAAACAGTATTCCATTACCTTACCCTGATATATCTCCCATATTTTGCTCTGCTATACTTAATTTTCTTGAGATATCAACTTAGTGATCAGACAAAATTATCATTTGGTATTGGAGTTTTGTTGAGAATGAGGAAGATAGTGCCAAAAAGCACCATATAAGGAAGGAAATGTCAACCCTACAGTTCTGTCTCTCACAAAGAAGTGGAGTATCTATAACCTGAGTGTGACGCCCTCCAAACCCGGGTCAGAAGTTTGGGGTTCACAATACACACATAATATATAAACCTGTATATAAATATTATAAGCTAAGACCCTTCTTTATACAACCACGGATTGCAATAGGTTAAAGTATGAAAACAAGCCACCACCTTAATTTTTTATTACATCATACCAAATCCCAGCTAGTTTAATTTACAACTACTAATGAAAGCATTCTTACAAGCTTACATAACTCAAAACTAAACATACAGCTTCTGCTAGCTCGATCCAACTCATCCTGGAATCCTAGCTCGCACATTGGACTGGGAAATTTTGCTATAAACCATTTCCTTTTTAACTGTAGAATAACATAAAAGATTCGCAAGAGTGAGCTAACTAGCTCAGCAAGTCATAATAGAAATAACTGAGGTTAAATAACGATCAGTTGAAATGATTCAGAGGAATCAAGTTTCTTATCAAGCCATCATTAGAATTGGATATTCATTGTAAATTTTAAAACCAAGGTTAGGCCGCTGATCAGTCACGCACTAAACCCGACCAAGGAATACAACTTTGCTCTTTATACTGGATCCAATGCACATATTGGCCTAATATGACCACGAATATGGTCTGACCACGAATCTGGTCCATATTTATAAAACCATCCAATTCTAAAATGATTCAATATAATAAACATTGTAATTTAATAAAACAGAATCACAATTAACATTGATAAAGCATTTATCTCGGAGCATAAAATAATTCATAGGTATCCCCAGGGTATATCAAGGTATGTACAAAGAATATCTTCAAGCCCGGAGAAGAATAAATGAACAATAGTTCCATGGTTGCACAAGGTTTAGTTCTTTAATGTTTCAAGGTCTTGTAGAATATATAAGTCTCTGTATGTTCCAGTAATTTTTTTCAAGTATTTGGTGTATGGGGTATATGTATTTGTGGAGTAGTATTGTATTTGTATGGTTTAATGTCTGGGAAATCAACAGTCGGTGGTTTACAAAGAGTAAGGCTTACAGCTCAAAGATCAAGTGAGGTGATCAGGATTCAAGGTTAGATAATACAAAGCATTTACAGTATAAAATAATATTGTTCAGAGTATTTACAATATATCTCAAGAAGGTTCAAGAAGTACTTTCCTTATCACAAATTATTTTCGAATTCATTTGTACTCGTTTAACGGTTCTACTTCACAATCATTTGTCTTCTTTTTCTATGTCTCGCTTCTACTCACCGATCACTTGCTTTCTTTTTCTACGCTTCAGTTCTATTTACTGATCACTAGCTTTCTTTTTCTATGCCCCGTTTACTAGGGCTAAGCAAAACCGAACCGAAACCGAAAAACCGAACTGAACCATGCTATTTCGGTTCGGTTCGGTCCTAAAGTTTTCAGAAATTCGGTTTATTCGGTCTGAACCGAATAGACCGAAATAAAATTCGGTTCGGTTCTTTTCACAAATATTTCGGTCCGGACCGAATAGACCGAATAAACCAAATCATAAATACTATAATTTTGTATTATATATACTTTACATATATCTTAAAAATTATAATCAAAATTTTTAATTTTTAATTATATTTATGGAGTATTAGAACTCTACATATCACATTACTTTAATTATATTTTAAAATTTACAATTTATGATTTAATTTTTAATGCAATTTTATTTTTGAAAAAAATTTCGGTCTATTCGGTCCAAAACCGGACCGAACCGAATTATTTCGGTTCGGTTCGGTCCGGTCCATAATATAACTTCGGTCCGGTTCGGTCCGGTCCATAATATAACTTCGGTCCGGTTCGGTCCTAGAAAAAATGACTATTCGGTTATTCAGTTTATTCGGTTCGGTCCGGTTTTGGACCGAACCGACCGAATGATCAGCCTTACCATTTACTCTTCTATGCATCACAAGTATCTAACAATACTCAATATCATATTATTCTAATCATCACATAGACGACATAAGCTTTATCTACCCTTCGTTTTACCCAAATCCGATTTACAGATTGAAAGTTACGACCAAGACAGTCAAACAATTGATACATAGGCATATAACACATTAATCGGATAGCACATAACACACAAGGTATTCGATAAAAATAACTTTTCAAAGAAGGTTCGGGGTTAAAATGATTTTTCGGGTATTTAATACGAATTTTTGAACATTTTTCGGAATTAAAACGGGTCAACAAATTATTTTATTAACAGTTATCAGGGTTCAAATACCCGAATCTGACTTCAAAATCATTTAATAATAATTTTTGAGCCTTGAACATGATTTAAAATAATATTTTAAACCTCAAAACTATTTTTCAGAATTTTTAAATCAAAAGAAATAATTAAATCTAATTAAATAATCAATTAAAATTAATTAATATCTAATTAATCAATTAATATTTAAACTAATTGACTAACTAAATAATTAATTATTAACTAAAATTTTTTAATTGAATAATTCATATTTATTTTTGAATAAAAAATAATTTTCAGAATTAAAAATAATGAATTTTGGAATTTTAAATAAGTAAAACAATTTTCTGAAAATAAAACAAGTAGAAATATGATTTTAGAAAATTTAAAAAAAAAATCCTATTTTTGTAATTTTTTAAAACATGAATATCGAATTTGAAAAATATGGCAAACTACCAGGGGTCAAACTGCAATTATTCCCCCGGTCATCTTCCCCGACGAGTCGCCGCCGGTCAGTCGCCATTAACGGCGACCACCGAGCTTTCCGGCCACCCAAAAACTACCCAGAAACATACCAAAATAACAGGATTTATTCTTCTTGATATTAGCAACACCCCTGGGCAATTAGATTCATCAAATAACACGGATTTTGGCCGGAAAACCCGATAAAAATGCCGCCGCCATCGAGTTCCAAGCTCCGGCGAGCTCGAACCACCTATCCTCCGTTCTTCAAATATATACCATTCAATTCCTTCTTAAACGATCTATTCATTGGTACAAACGAATTAAACTAATAACCCCTAGATTAAAAATACCTAATTTCAATCAAGAACACTCAAGAACATTTGAACCATAATTTTATTAATTCGAGAATCAAACACCCTATTTTATATGTTATTGAACTCCAAATTCAACATATAATATACCAAAATGAGCATAATAAAATTATCTACAAGATATAATCATCAAATCGCACAAACAACATCAAAAATAAAAATTCATATTTTAACCATAATTAAATTTGAATTTAAATAAATATATAGGAAAATAACTTTGATTTCTGCAGTGAAATTGATTGTAGGATCTGAAAGTACTTTTCACAAGTTTCGATTTGGTTACTTAAACGCTTGATTTCGATTTCGATAACTCCTTTGTTTTTAGGTTTGATTTTGAAGAACACGATGAATATTAGAGTTTTTCTATGTAAATTATATAATTTAACTATTTGTTTATGATTATCTGTATAAAATAAAATACGATAAAAGCTATTTGTACTTACGGAATATTGGTACCCCGTTGGATCATATCGGATATGAAAATAGATTACTTAACCGCTAAGTAACAATAAAACCGATCCAATTCGGTACCAGTTTAGGTTAATTATCAAAACCGGGCTTTTTATTACACACTTACGAGAAGATAATGTAATAGTTTAATCAAGATATCCCGTTTCTCCAGAATAAGGGTTTTATCGATTTACCGAAACGAATCTTGTATCGAAAATTTTACGTCGGGACCCGCACGGGTAAAACCGTACTCCGGATCGAATAAGTCAAAACACGGAAAATGCTCTGAATAATCAAATCAGGTTAGGAAGGAGTTTTCCCGACACTTTCGGGTTGTAAAAACGTAAAAACGGTTGAAGTTGGACGATTCCCGGCTATACATAATAGTTTATAATTACTCGGAAAAATAATTTATTAAACTTATAAATCCTTTATAAAATCATATAACAATATATAAATTACCAGAAAAATATCAAAATTATCTATACTTTATTTTGGACATATAAAAACTGAAATACTCAAATTTTATCACATATAAACATCTAAATATCAACACCACTTATCAGATAATTCACCAAAATTTACATAATAATCACATAATAATTATTTATTGATAAAAATAATATATCTCGGATGTTACACTGAGACATCTGTAAGCCCATCTGTATTCTCTTAAAAGGATATAGAGCTGGATAGGCATATAAACAGTTACTAGGTACATTCTCCCAACATAATGTTATCTATTGAAATTCACATGTTAGCCAGGGCATCCGAATGAGAGTCACTACCCCTGATACAAATATTTCTAATGCACATGTGAGATTCACACACACATAAGGAATGTATTGACGCATCAATTGTTGTTAAACCATATCAAGGTCAATAATAATGGTTAAAATCCCGGATCAAACTTCTGCTTATTATCTCTGATATTAAATGAGAACTTATGATCTTGGATTGGTTACTTTGATAAGTCTTCACAGACTTCAGAAGAAATCTTTGATCCCTAATGGCATATCATTGATCATTGATTATCTTCCCAGAATTCAACTGGAAATGATTTTGACTTAGTGAAAATAACAACTTATAAATGAGGACTCATATATCATATGACGGGTTTATGAGGTATACTTCTTCAAGTTGAGGGATATGAGGAATTCTGCCACTTACAAGAATCCTAATTTCCCTTCTCAGAAGGAACATTTTTGAATCTCTTAACTGGGAGTTTCCATCCTTGAAGGTGGAAGGCAACTTTTCTATGAAAAGGATTTTCTTGCAAGTACACTTGGATGTTTGGAGCTTTGAGTGAGTGACACACTGTGAAACTGAGTGACAAACACTTGAGTGTAGAGTGGAGTGAAATACAGTGTGAGATCACTAAATAGAAATCAGACACTTGCACTGTGAGGAAATGGTTACAACATATAATCCCTTCACTTGGTTGTTTGATCCTAAGATTCCACTCAGATACAATTTGAAGGATTACTCAACTAAGAGGGAGAGATTATATAGAAATTATAGAGATTATCAAGATTCAATAGTTTTTTTCTGAAACTAAGAAGGGGAGTTTCCAACTTAATTGTACTAAGGAGGGGATTCTTCATCTTAGGGGGAGAGATTATCGGGTTTCGATTTTCCGAGTTCCAAAATTTTTTCTATGTGCTATATAGGAAGATCTGAAGATTATTGAAGACAGTTTTTGGAAGGCGTATCTATCTGCAACTTTATATAAGGGAGAGAAGAATCTGTTCTCTACTAAAAATGAATGTGTATAGATTTTTGGATTTGGTTAGTTGAGTTATCCTCCAAACTGTGGCTTCTCCATTATTATTTGACCGTTAGGTGTAACATTCAAATAGGGGGAGATTATTGAGCAAGATTGAAGGCGTATGCATAACTCAACAATACTGGCTTGGATAACTCAACGTAGAACAAAGGACTTTGAAATAATCTATATTCCACTAAAATCAGTACAAAGTATTTATTGGGCATATACACAAAAGGTCTTGGTAGCTATAGTGAAGAAGACGTCAATAATGATCTGTATGAAGTTCATTAATATGTTCAGGCATCGGAAGAATAAGGTTGGAGTCATTCGAAGCAGTTATCAGGATCAGTGTGAAAACCTCAAGGATTCTATGTGAAGTTGGTTATATTTGGTAGACGACTTGACAGTGATTCGTACAAGTATAATACGAAGGTCTGAGAGAGGAACTATCTGCCTGTGAACCAGACCCTTGCACTAGACGTCAATGATCCATGAAAGGAAATGGAGTATTATTTTTAGAAATACTATTAAGTGGTTTTTGTACTCGAGAAAATTGAAAATATTGTAAAGTTCGAAAAACCCAGGGATTAGAATTTTAAAAGGCTTGAAGATATGGAGGAGTACAACTAAAAGATTACGGGAATTATACAAAGGTTTTATTTTATTTTAAAGAACAAATAATAATTTCAAAACCATAGAATTATTTACAAAATTGCCACATATGGAGCCATTATATTATTTATCCAAGTACTTGCTTGACATCATCGAATTCCTAGAAGAAATAAATCTAAGCTTGTGGCACCAGTTTGATAAAATAAAGATGTGATTTGTTTCTTTCATTTTCGCAAGTGGAGCACGCGTGTATGTGACTCTCCTATTTACTGGTTTATTCATACAGCCGCATGCAAATTACACAAGAAAGGTCGCAAGTCACACCCAAGCCCGCGAGTGCAACTTCAATTTGCAAAACAATACTTAAGTTGTTATTTAGAAAAGACTTGCATGGCTCGTAACGTGTATCCCAGGGGCCCGCATGCATTTCTATGTACACATCCTGTTAACGCAAGTGAAGGTCACAGGTAAGGTACTTGGGAATGGAAAAATGACTAAGGAACAATGCCTTATTGCTTGGAGTCGTCAGTTAGCCTACCTGCATGGACTTGGTCGCAAGTTAGATGTACTGCATGAAAATTGAAGTAGAAAAATCTTCCCTTGGCTATACTAGTCACAAGTCACATTGTGACTTGGAAGAAATGCAAGAAAATTGCACTACATTTATTCTAGTCGCCAGTAAATGAAAAGGAAATGTAGGGGATGCAAGTAAATTGATTTACTCTAGATGTACATTTGTTAGTCCCTAACAATACAACAAGAATTACAGAAGGGGGGGTTGAATGTAATTCTGGCTACTTTTTCAGATTAAAGAAAAATGGTTCTAACTTAATAATATATAAGTGTTTGATTTGCAAAATGCGGAATGACGAGTTAGATGAATCAAAACACAAGTAATTAAAAACACAAGTCTTTAAAAACTTTCTGGTGGATTTGAATGTATCCACCAGATATATATATATATATATATCAAGAAAACCCTATGAAGCTTAAATAACTCACAACTGCTTACAAATATGAACAACTAAACTTACAGAAAAATGCTACAGGATACAGCTTACAATTGTTTCTCTGAGAATGTATTTGCTTAGTCTTCTTGTTGTTCTATTTGCTACTCTTGGTTTATATATCACCAAGATTATATAGTAATAAGACAAGATAATAAAATAACACCTATCAAGTCTGATACCATGCTGCTTCACTACTCTATTCCATCATATTTGAATATCTTCATAATAGCATGGAAATGGTAATGCTTCTTTGTTCTCAAAAACCCAGTTGAATAGGCTGCCACATTCCTTTTACAAACACTGGATGCATGTGACTGTGTTGTTACTGTCAATAGATGTTTGAATTGATCATCCGTCGGGTACATGATTATCATCCGTCGGGTTGCCTTGTTGATCATCCGTCGGGAGCTTTGTTAATCATCAGTCGGGTAGCTATTTGACACTTGACTTCATTTCACTTATGCAGAATTACAAGACATCTTATATTTACAATTAATCAACCTATTCTGCATATCTAGTTAAAGTCAACATGACTTATATGCTACTACAGAGTCTATACAAAGATGTTTGCAGAAATGTGCTACATGACTTATTGTTACATAAGCTACTCACTCGATGGATGTCAAATCACCATCCGTCGGGACTATATTGAGTCATCCGTCGGGACTATATTTGATTATCCGTTGAGTGCTACATTTTTCACTAAGTTGAATCTACTAAGGTGTTTTGTTAATGTAATCATCAAGTTCACAACATATTCCCAACAATCTCCCCCAATTTATGTCTACTAGAATTGTAGCCATAAATTAAGAGAAACTTGATGATAACAAAACACTCCTAAAAATACTGATTTAAAAAGTAGTAGATAAAACTAAAAAGTGATGCATTAGTTACTGAAAAATTTACAAGATAAAGTGTACAAAGATTTGCTCACAATCATTTTCAAGGTGCTCCTCTAGTCTGAGTAGATTGATCTATTTCCTTGATTGTCTGGATATCTTTCCAAGCTTCCTGTTGTTTTCTTCAATCTGATTTTGGAGCTGTCTGTGGAATTCAAGTTCATCAGATTTTGAGAGATCTAGCATTCCTTGCATTTCCAGAAGAGTCTCATTGCTAGAGATGCTCAACTGGTCTTCTAATCTAAAGAATCTTCTAACTCCCTTATCATCCATAAATTCCATTAGCCAGTAGGGCCTTAGATGCACTTTATTCCCTGTGTAAGGAATAGTTAAAGTCTTCGGGAGTTCATCTTTGGCTCTAATACTCCTCAGTTCTTCAATCTTCTTTAGAATTAATCTTCTAGATGTCACATTGAATCCAAAGTTCTTTTTGAAGGATGAGTAAACTTTTATCAGTATAAATTGGCTCTTTTCAAGAATCCTGTGAAGTGGCCATTGTATCTCTTTTCCTCCATTGTACTTGAATACTAACCTTTCAGGTAGATTCCTGTAAGCATCAATCCCTATAACTTCTTCCAGTTCCTCCAGATAGAGGTTTAGATCAGATAATTCCTTGATGTCACAGATGTACATGATATCTCCCTTATTGACCTTGGTTTGTGCTTTGGTTAGGGACTTGTATCTGAGAGTTGAGGGCTTTACTTTCTTGACTGCCCTGGTTTTTGTCTTCTTTGGCTTCATGAAATGAGGTAGATTGAGTTCAGGAATTGGTAGACTATCTGTAATAACCCCAATTTTTGGAAATTTTGAAACCCTTATGAATAGTGATTTTGCAGATTATGCTGAATGAGAAAACTTTTCATGCCACACTATATAGGGGTTCTGTTATTGATCTTCTGGGATATTATTAGTACTCTATGTGGTATATAAGTGTATGTAAAGATCGTCAGAATCCAATTCCGAACACTTTGATTTTTCCCGGAAATCCACTAGATACGGAAAGAATTGAGTATAAGGTAACAGGATAAAAAGAATTTAAATTAAAGGATTATAAGAGAGGATCATAAAAGGAATACAATATATTGAGAAAGGTTAAGGGAACCTAAGTAATAAGATCCCGGGTATGATCCCTCAAACGATAAACGAAAACGAAAGTTAAGCGAACCGTATAACAGATCAGTGGTCATTAGTCAAACAATTAGGAAGTTAATCAAAGGGATTAGAGAGGATGATGTCACCCAACCAATGAGAAGAGGACAAGGAGGGGAGGATGACATCATGAGGATGACCTAAGCATGACATAAGGGAAGGAGGTGTGGTTGATTAATAACCACACAAATTTCATGGTTAAAAAGGTAATTTACCAAAATCAAAAGCTAGTAACCAAGCAAACAACTCACAAAACACAAAGATATTTCATTTCTTCATGAAGCTCTTGGCTTCTTTCTTAACAAAATGAAGATCCAAGCTCCACCACTTACTATTTAGCAAGGTATTTATCTAAGCTTCCCCATGGATAGTTACATACTTCCTATAAGTTTAAGCTTCTAATTCCAAGCCAATCTTTTTCTATAAATCATGGAAGAAGATGGTGAATAGTGTTTTTCAAGAACTAAAATTTGTGTTCTTGAAGTTTTGTTTAGATTAAGCTTGGATAAGGACTTTAAGGGTGATTCCAAGCCATTCTCTTGATTCTCCACTCTCCAAGGAAGGTATAAACTCCAAACCCTAGCTTTATCTTTGAATAATTAGGAATGAATATGATTGATATAGTATATGTGAAGCATGATTCTTGATTGTTTAAAGTTTGGTTGAGTTTGTAGAGATTAGTTGGTTTTGTGGTATTTTTGGGGTTGTAAATCTTGATAATTAGTTAAGGAACCTAAGTAAAGCTTTTAGTTCATGTGGGGAATAAGTATAAATTGTTAATGTGGAGTTGTTGGGGCTGTTATGATGTAGGATGGATGGAGTTTTGATTGAGTTGTGAATTGGGATTGGTTGATGGTTGTTTTGGAATGGTTTAAATTTTGGAAATCGCGTAAACATAGCCGTAGTAATGCCCGATTTACCATAGACTGTTTTTGCTCTTAACATCAGAACCCTTGAACTCACTGCTAGGTTTTTACCATTGGCATGTTTAGATAGTTCATGTTACGAGCTTCGTTTTGATATGTGTTCGTTTGATTCCGATGAACGGTTTAGGAGAAACGGCCATTTTAAGTAACGACGTTTCGCGAACGAACTCTTACCCTCGCCTTACTTTGAAACATAGGTTAAAGACCTTAAAGGACTAATTGAAGTATGAAACATTTATGTAAGGTGTAATAGGCAGTTGGTAAGACACCCACGAAGGAATCGCCTTAAAACTCATAATGGTTAAATTATTAAAAATGGTGGAGCCGAGGGTACTCGAGTGACTTAAGAGAATCAGTAAGCGCAAAACGAGCGTTAGAGTCTGAGTTGGTTAGAGTATAGATTTACAAGTGACTTTTGTTTAATTCGAACTTACTTGTTGCGATATATTGGAGCATGTGATATGGTATATATGCATGCCTGTTTCGTATTCTTGATTTATATATTTGTTGGTTCAAATGCTTATTAGTTGCATAATACCTATGCTAGAGATAAGAGGTATTTGCATATACCCTTAGTATAGGGGACCCAAAGGTGAACGTTTTTCTAAAACCGGGAGTCGATGCTCCCGAGTATAATATATAAATATTTATATATATATGAATAGTTTTTAAAACTATGAATCAAATAAGGTTTATTCGATAACCTTATTTTATTAATGAATATTATTTTGAATATTCATTCGAGGGCTTATGACCCTGTTTATTTTATTATTGAATCTTATTTTGAATATTCATTCGAGGGCTTATGATCCCGTTTATTTTATTATTGAATATTATTTTGAATATTCATTCGAGGGCTTATGACTCCGTTTATATTATTAATGAATATTATTATTTTGAATATTCATTTGAGGATCTATGACTCCGATTATTTGCTGAGATATATTCTTTATTTTATTAAAGAATAAGGTGTCGATAATCAAACTCACTTTTGATTATTCAAATAAAGATAGTACTTTCGTATAGGTATATCTTTGGTTATTTAATATTCATTTCAAGTATAAGTTTTAAAACTTCTACTTCAATTATTTTTATAAAATTATTCTTTATAGGAATATTATTTAAATAATAATATTCAGATATTTTCTAATATATTGGGACTGATTTATTTTTGGTAAATCAGCATCACTCCAAACATTCTTAAAAATGTTTTGCGAGTCTTCAAAATGATTTTTAAAAAGTTAGAGCGGATCCCAAAACTCATTTTTATATTTAAGATCCTCCTTTCGAAGGGGATTTAAATACTCGCTCAAAACCTGAGGGGATCCGGCTCTGTGGTGTGTTTTATATTCGCAACAAGGTTGTTGTTTTGATAAATGAATTGATTACTTACCCAACACTCGGGAAGTAAAATTCTTGGAACAAGTTAATCCATTAACAGGCATCGCCTGGGAAATATCGGTGAGTTCTCCTTTCCAACTAGATACGACTTCTTGGTGGAGCCGTATCAACAAGTTTCTACTTGGGGAAAGGGGGAACGAGCTTTATGTTTCAGAGTCATGGATTTCATCTGAACTAGGAGTGGCGTAAGTGGTCGAGTGGCGCCGACCCAGCCTTATTATATTGGCCCAAATGGCCTGGAAGTTCCGCTAAGGCGGTCCATTCCTTAGGAGTTCAGTGTTCTGTTGACAAGTAAATCCGACAGGTTCTCCTCTACATGTAGAAAATGGTGGGGTTGCACTACTACGACTGATCATCGTAAGTGGTCTTCCTGGCGCGGAAAACTCCCGTAATGAGTTCATCATCCAATTGGATATTTCTGCAATACTACCCAGAGCACTTCGATAGAAAGGCTACGGTTGGGCGATTGTTGAGTGTTGGCAGGGTCAAGTTTTCAAAATGATGTTTGCATCAAATGAAGTATCTTGTAACTTCATTGTATTTTGATGATATTTTAAAAGATTTAATCTATTCAAATCTGGTCTTGTAGTCTCATCTATGTGATGAACTTTTGAAACTAATTATAACTTGAACGGTGGTAGTTCAAGTAGTATTTGGAAAAGATATAAGTATATTGGAGTATCTTGTAACTTCATCTTTTAAACTTATATCTAGTAAATGATTATCTTATGCATGACAAAGATTTTCAGAAAAATGTTGAGACAATGTTAGATATATGAGATCACCTTGCAACGATATTTTTATACAGTTATACACTGGAACTCTGTGTGTATTATGCATGGAAGAGGACTTCCAATATTTTGAAAAGTATATATGTATATATATACTGAATATTTTGCGACTTCATCACATTAAGATATCAACTTGGTTCATTTCTTTTGACCAAGACTTTCATGAGTACTATGAGAAGGCTCATATATTGTTAATCATTATACATATTATTTTGGTGGGCTTGCTGCTCACCCTTGCTTTCTTCTTTCATCACACAACATCAGATAGACAAGATGAACAGGACCAAGCTCCCAATTCGCGAGCGGATAGGAAACGTTCCGCAGTTTTCTATAGGCGTTGATGTCGCTGTAGCTGAGGTAGGAGCTACCAATAGGCTAGGCTTCAACTTTTGATGTACCAGATTTATGTATATTTATGAATTGTAATAATGGCAAAGAAAATGTAAATTTATTCAGAAAACCTTTTAAGGTATATTGCCAGATAATTGTGGAATAAAATGACTTGTGATTATTTTTGGATATTCATCTCTGAGACTATAACTTATGGTGTGTGTGTTTATTGTGGGGTCACAGTACAGAGTAGTTGATTATTTATTAAGATTGGGTGTTATTAAGGGAAATGGAACTCGTGACAACCCGGATCCCCGACCCCGGATCTGGGGGTGTTACAGAAGTGGTATCAGAGCTAAGCGTTATAAACCTCAGAGATGATGTGACGTTAAGATAATAAGTTCACTAAGATAATAAGAACTCTTGCCAAGTTAATAGTCGGGCTACCTAACGTAGTACTGACAGTTAAAACCCTTACGGGAACCCTTATAAATATCGTGATAGTAACATAGTTCGTTCTCGTATAGGGCAGCGGGGCACCGAACCCTGAGGTTCAGGAGCATCAGCATGAGGATGTTTTATTACAAGTTGGAGATCAAATTGTGAATCCGATAGAGCACCCTAATGAGGGACCGGATGAGATTCATATTGAGAATGTTGCGGTTGAGGATGTTATTCCGGAAAGGATTGTGGATGAGGAGGATCTCATGGAGGATCCTGATGAGAATGAAGAGAGGACCGCTGAGGAATTGATGACCGTAGTCAGGGCGACTACCAGAGCAAGAATGGCCGCGAGGGTGGCACTAGAGGATGAAGAGTTACCAAGGGCACAAAGGTTAATGAGGGCAGAAGGAGTGGGGCCTTCCACGGCACCAATTATACCAGTATCAGACCCTCTTCCAGAGGTTCCTGTAGACATCCATGAGGTTCCCCCAATTCCTGTTCCCTCCCCTGTACAGAGCCCAGCACCTATTGAGGAAATGCCACCTTTATCTCCTGCACCATTGTCACCTGATACCGTGCTTGGTTATCCTTTTGGATCTCCTGGGTCTGCACCACCTGCACCCCATGGACTGCTAGATGCTACCACTCAGGCTTCTCTTATCGCCAATTATCATATGACTCTGGGTGGCCTGTCTGAGGCCCGTAATGTTAGGAGTGATCTGTTGGATCGACTTACTGCACCGAGGATTGAGGGTGGGGTACTTCCGGCAGGATTAGCTCATAGCATGGAAAGGATTGAGGCTACCACCCGTGTTACAGCTAGAGGCCATCTTGAGGGTCAGATTGATCCGGCTCTACTTGCAACTATCCTAGACCTCATCACTGCTTTAATGGAGCAGGTTAGGGATGTCGTGCGTGCCCGCATTTCTTGATCCATAATAGTGTGCAGAGTCTGAACAATCTGACAAGAATTGCATGCAGCACCGCTTTTGAAGGATTAGCCTAAGTTATGGATGATTAGTTTTAATGACTAGATGATTATCTATGGTAGTACTTTTGGGTTATAAGCGATCAGATCAAATGATGTAATTCTCTTTAATATGTTCAGTTGTTGTACCCTCGAACAAATGGTTATGTATATATCCGTTAATTTCAGTTCAGGTCAGTTTGTTTGTGATAAGATCACATTGTTAATTGTACTATTAACACTTAAGAGAGTGTCATGAAGTTTATCGAACTTAAGAATTCATAATTTGCAATCGTGCAAGGACTAAACGAGGGAAAGACTTAAGCAAAGTAAGTAAGACAAATATCCAGAGATTCTCAAAAATTTTCCAAGTAATATGCCCCCACAAGGAATAAGATTAGGGTCAAACCTTGAATGTGATAATCAGGGAGGTCGCAGTTAAGATATAAGGAACCCAGAATATAATAAAGTGAAAAATGAGGATTTTAAATTAAAAGATGACCCCAATTATGGGGAGTAGTGTAAGTCATATGTCATAGACCTATTTGTATATTCGAGGATTCAACTCAACTCAAATAAGAATGTAATAAGTAAATAGTGGATCGACCATCAGAGAGATCTCGCAAAGTAATATCTGTCAAAGGATTCAGAAACAAGGTTCATCTACAGACTTGAGGAGTTAATTCACTGGAAGAAGTTCAAGAAGTTGATCATGCCTCAGTGATATAAATCAAGATCGTGGATTTAATCAAGTGACAGAGATCTCGTCAGAGTATCATTAATTACAAGGATTTAATCTGAAGAAAATCAAAGTGTCAAAGTCAAGACATGAAGAAACGTCACGGAAGTTAGTCACTCATGAACCAGACAGTACATCGAGTGTCAACATTGAAGTGGTGGAATTGATTCATAATTTTCAGTGATTTTCAGAAGATCTGCAGAAGGATGGGTGCTGTTGAAGACTAGAATTAATTCTCTATTAATTAATTAAGTCATCTAATTTAATTAAGAAAATAAATTATATCTGCGAAGAATAATTTATTTATTAATTGAATTAATTGATTAATTAATTCTGAATTAATTTTAGGAATTTTCAGAATTTAAATTGGATTAAAATCTGCATTAAATCAGCAAGACAATTGAAAATGAACTAGCATGACAATCAGGATTGTCATACCGATTGTCATGCTAGGCCATTTTCAATAGTCTCACCGAAAGTTACACTAGGAGAAGGATTGTCTTGCTAGTTCATTCTGATTGTCTTGCTAGTTCATTCTGATTGTCATGCTAGTTCATTCAGATTGTCTTGCTAGTTCAATCCATTGTCCTACCGAAAGTCTTGCCAGCTATAGGATTGTCATGCCAATTCAATTCTATTCGGTTATTGATTAAAAAGAAGCAGAGAGTCATTCAACTCAATCATCCATCCAACAGACTGAAAAAATACAAGAACAAAGAAAAAAAAGCAGCCGCCTTTAAACATCTTATTTTCTTCTCTGCTTACATCAAGATCAAAATTCTAGTTTGTTAATGTTAAATCCAAACCACTAGAATTATTTATCTTGTTCTTGTGTAACAATCTAGCGGATCAATATCCCTAGAACTTAATCTCAAATCGCGTTTAGCATTTGATTCTAATTATTGCAAAAATAGAAAAAGTTCATGTCGAATTTATTCTAGATTTGTGATAATTGATTTGAGATTAATACCTTGTAATCGATACAGTTGTTGTAACACCTTTCAAGTTTAATAATATTTTTATTTAACTTGAATTTTGTTTCACATTTTTTATTCCGCATTTATTCGATTATTTGGTACTGTTTGTATTCAACCCCCCCCCTTCTACAAACTCATTGGGACCCAACAATTGGTATCAGAGCCTTCTGATTAACGAACAAATCAAGATCCTAGACTTTTGTGATTTTTCAACTCCTTGAATTCTTATTTATTCAAAAATTCATAATGACTTCACATAAAGTTGGAACCGTTAAAATTCCACAATTTGATAAAGAGAATTATATCATGTGGAAGAAGAAGATGCTATTATTTTTACAAGTTGCAAATCCCAAATATTCAAACTTGTTAAAGAAGGGTATAAAAACTCCGATGGTTATTGAACCGGAGGTAATAATAGATGGTGTGGTGACTACTGAAGCTAGAACCTATCCAAAAGAGCCTGAAGATTTTACTCCTGCTGAGAAGGAAGAAGCCTCCTTGGATGCCAGCCTTCAATTAATATTAATTGATTCCCTTGATCCCTTGATGAACAGACATGTGATGAACTGTAAAAATTCCAAACACATGTGGGAAACTATTGAGGTGATTAATGAAGGCACAGAGGAAGTTAGGGAGAACAAGTTGGAAATCCTAACCTCTGAATATGAACATTTCAAATCAAATCCAGGAGAAGGAATTACTGAAGTGTTTGAGAGGTACAATGCGTTGATCAACAACCTGAACATCAATGGAAAGTATTATTCAATCAGGGAGGTCAACAAAAAGTTCCTTTTAACACTGCCAGCTCATCTTGAACATAGAATCACTGCCATTAGAGAAGCTAGAGATCTGAGTGAGATTTCTTTGGACAGGCTCTATGGAGTGTTAAAAACCTATGAGTTGGAGCAGATTCAACAGAAGGAAGTCTACGGGAAGGATAGAATGGTCAGCACATCTACTGCACTTGTAGCTGAAGGTCAACAACAACAACAATCTCAACAGTTAGAAAGAATGGTACAGTTTTCCAAGGGTGAGGAAAATGAGTTAGTAGCAGAATATGATCCTCCTACTACAAATCAATCAAGTGATGATTTTTATTCCTTGGAAGAGCTGGAGCAATTGGAAGATGAATCAATGGCCCAAATTGTCAAGAGATTCTCCCATGTCAGATTCAGGAGGAATCCCAAGCTTAAGTACAAGTCCAACTACAACAAATTCCAGAAAGGTGGATCTTCATCCTCTAACACCAGCAGTGGTGGGTACAAAATAGGGATGGTTGATCGAAGCACCATTAGATGCTATAACTGCAATGAGTTGGGACACTTTGCCACAGAATGTAGGAAGCCAAAGCAAGTAAGAAAGAACTCTGAAAGGGCTTATCTGGCAAAGGGAAGAAGCTGGGATGATACTGACAGTGAAGATGAAGATGAAGGAAATCTTGCTCTTATGGCTATTGATGGAAAAGCTTCATCGTCAAGAATAGAGGTAAAACTTTCTGATGCTGAAATGATTTATCATCTAAGAGGTAACTTAGATTGTGCACGTCATGATAATGAACTGTTAAGTTTAAAGATCACAGACCTTGAGAAAGAGGTCAATGAATTAAGACTTGTGCATATTAATCAAGACAAATTAAAAGAACAGGTATCTTTTCTAGAGAATAGAGTTGACTGTTATAGAAAACTCGAAACTATTCTCAAAGACAAGATCACCGGTCTTGAGACTAAGGTTAGAGCCTACTTCAATTCTTGTTCGAAGGCTAAAGAGTTCTACAGTAAGCAAGCTGTTAATCAAACATCTGGAATAGGATATGATTACAATGCTGCTATTGGAGAATTAGGCATAAACTCCCCTCCTCATGTCTGTGCTAAAGGGAGGGAAGTACCACATGTGCTTAAGGGTGTTGATGAACCCCTCTATAAAGCATCAATTGCTGAACCATTTGATGTGACCTCTTCTGTTATTCAAGAAGAAATACGTGCTGAGGATCATGCTTATGAGAAGATTGTTTCCAAGTCAAGTGAGTCGAAAGTTCCAGTCAAAGTTGTGAAAGCAACTGAGACTAACTCAGACACACATGAGTTGGATAACAATAATGCCATGTCTACCATGCATAAATTACCTGCTGTTAATCACTCTCATAAAGCATGTGGTGTTGTTAATTGTATGTCTTGTGCTTTTAATATGATGTATGCTTATTTTAATGGTAAGCATGTGTCTAATGATAAGACTACTCCTCGTCAGCATGTGAATAACAAGAAGCATGATAGGTCTAAGACTGCCAGTCCTTCTAAGGCTAGAAAGGAGACATTTGTGCCTAAGCTTAAACAGAAATTTGTTAAGGCTATTTACAAGGTCAAATGTTCAGTCATTGAGAAAGTTGAGACAATTAAAATTAAAAATGTTGTTTTGCCTGACAAAGGACAGTTCTACAAGTATGCCGGGCCCAACCAAGTTTGGGTTCCGAAGAAGGTCTAATCCATTTGTAGTGCAGGGCATTAAACAGGTGTAACCGGTAGTGTGGATTCTTGACAGTGGATCATCAAGACATATGATTGGAGATAGAGCCCTGCTATCAAATGTGGATTGAGAAAGCTGGCCCCCTGGTTACCTTTGGAGATAACAGCAAAGGTTTATCTGAGGGATATGGCTATTTGCAAGCTGGGAATGTTATCATTGTAATTTTGTATATTGTGCTAGGTTATTATCAGGAAGCAGTATCTAACATATAGCACCAGTGACGAGACTTGAGAATATTATGACATATCAGGCACCTGCTACACATTACACTTGTAATTGTACTCTAGTAAGATGTGTACAAGTGTACTCCTGGTTGGTGAGTCAAAAGAGGAAGTCAATGCACCACAGTTCATGGACTTTGCAGCTGCAGATCTATTGGACTATGCAATCTCTTCTTCACAATCTCACTTCAGGTTGGTATGAACTAGTGTACTACTCAAGCAATCGTCAAGAACATGGTATGGCACTCTAACTGAAGTTATTGTTTAATATGAACTAGTAGAGTCGTCATATTTTTAACTCTCTTATCGTTAGGCACAATCATATTGTTTTATATGTGCAGTGATATATTGTTTATGCAACATAACAATTAGTATCTAAAGTACTTGACAAGTATCGGTCAATGATATGTTGTTAACATTATGTTGCAGATATTTGTAAGCTTTTGACATGAATGAGAATTACTTAGACTTTACCCTAAGTGATCAATGTTTTATCAAAAACTCATTCATATTGAAAAACAAAATTAAACTTCTTTCTACATTAGTGATTTCTTATTTCATGTAAAATCTTTTAAAATCACTATTGTAAATCATTTTCTCTCTATTACCATATATTCTGTGTTACAGGTTCAGTCTCCAATGACTTTCTTTCATTGACAGTCATGAGGTTGAAAACCCACAACGTCTATCCCAGACTGTAAAGACAAACACAAAAACAGAACCAACCAACACTCTTTTACCACTAAAAGTAGTATGAATGAGCGTGAGGGAGATAGTGCCTAGTGCACCACATAAGGAAGGTTCTGTAGTCAACCCAGTAGCTCTGTCTCCTACATAGATGAGTAGTATTTAAACCGAGACAACTGCTAGCCCCCATACATCTTCTCAAAAAGATGTAATGGCTGAAAAGGCACAAAAACAGTTACTAGATTCATTCTCTCAACAGGGTGAGTCTATTAAATTTTGCCTGTCGGCCAAGGTATCCGATGTAGTGTCACCACTTCAAAAATAAACAATTCTTGATGCACAAGGAGAGGTTACACACACAAAGGATGAGTTGACGGAAACAAGAGTTTCGACCATTTTAAGGTCAGATTCGATTGTTCAAGGTTCGTTAGTGGACCAATTGCCTTTACAGGTGTTAGGAGAGGATACTGATCCAAAAGCCATATGTCAGTGGTCAGTGTCTACCTCCCCAGGCTTAAATCCCCTGGATGCATCTGCGGATAGTGGATCTGACATAGGTGCAGATCGGCAACTTGTTGACAATGATTCAGATATTACCTGATGAGTCACAAGGAAATGTCTTCACAGGCATTAGAAAGGAACTGTGATCTTTATGCTAAATTCTTTGGATCATTGTTTACCTTCCCAGAATTCAAATCTGGAACCCTAAAAGGGAAACTAGCAACTTGTAAATTATGACTCAGATTCATCTGACGAGTTTAACAAGGATTGGGATTTGTGAACTCCCATTGCACCACCTGTGACCTCCTTAAGGATGGCTAAGGTGATTTTCCTTGCAGGTACAGCTGGATTATGGAGCTATGAGAGAAGAGTGATACACTTGTGAGAATGAGTGTAAACACGAGTGGAGAGAAGAGTGAAACACATGTGAGGTACACTAAAACAGGATCACACACTCACAGTGAGGAAGAAAGAGAAACTACTTGTTATTTCTTTTCCAACCAAGTGAAATATGAGAACTCCTTCAGACGACGGCATACATTCCTTCTTTAAGGGGGAGATAGAAGCTTAAGTAATAGTTTGGAGGATTCCTCAACTAAGGGGGAGAAATAGCAGGGAGGAAGAAAAAGATCCTAAAAATGTACACTACACCACACCATTGTTGTTTCTAACTACGGATCCTATTGTACGGGAGAGGTGGTAAACACAAGGTGATTTCCTAGTAAGGGAAGAAGCTGTTAGGGGAGTACCATTGGTTTTTATCTGCGAATCCTATTGTACGGGAGAGGTGGTAAAACGAAGGTGATCTTCTTTAATCAGTTGATTCTCATAGGGGGAGAAGCAAGAGAGATATGTGCTTCTCAACAGGAAATGTGGTTGTACAAATGAAGATGGAACTACTTGAAGATATGTTCAGTCTAGAGGAACATCTACTTGGAATCTGGAAAATGTTAAATCTAGTCCAGAGCTTTTCTACTATTTACTTTGCATTTCTGTTTATATCTTTTTCTTATTTGTTAGTTGAGTTATCCTCTAGGTATTTGTGTGTTATTGTCTAACAAACAAATAGGGGGAGATTGTAAGTCATATGTCATAGACCTAATTGTATATTCGAGGATTCAACTCAACTCAAATAAGAATGTAATAAGTAAATAGTGGATCGACCATCAGAGAGATCTCGCAAAGTAATATCTGTCAAAGGATTCAGAAACAAGGTTCATCTACAGACTTGAGGAGTTAATTCACTGGAAGAAGTTCAAGAAGTTGATCATGCCTCAGTGATATAAATCAAGATCGTGGATTTAATCAAGTGACAGAGATCTCGTCAGAGTATCATTAATTACAAGGATTTAATCTGAAGAAAATCAAAGTGTCAAAGTCAAGACATGAAGAAACATCACGGAAGTTAGTCACTCATGAACCAGACAGTACATCGAGTGTCAACATTGAAGTGGTGGAATTGATTCATAATTTTCAGTAATTTTCAGAAGATCTGCAGAAGGATGGGTGCTGTTGAAGACTAGAATTAATTCTCTATTAATTAATTAAGTCATCTAATTTAATTAAGAAAATAAATTATATCTGCGAAGAATAATTTATTTATTAATTGAATTAATTGATTAATTAATTCTGAATTAATTTTAGGAATTTTCAGAATTTAAATTGGATTAAAATCTGCATTAAATCAGCAAGACAATTGAAAATGAACTAGCATGACAATCAGGATTGTCATACCGATTGTCATGCTAGGCCATTTTCAATAGTCTCACCGAAAGTTACACTAGGAGAAGGATTGTCTTGCTAGTTCATTCTGATTGTCTTGCTAGTTCATTCTGATTGTCATGCTAGTTCATTCAGATTGTCTTGCTAGTTCAATCCATTGTCCTACCGAAAGTCTTGCCAGCTATAGGATTGTCATGCCAATTCAATTCTATTCGGTTGTTGATTAAAAAGAAGCAGAGAGTCATTCAACTCAATCATCCATCCAACAGACTGAAAAAATACAAGAACAAAGAAAAAAAAGCAGCCGCCTTTAAACATCTTATTTTCTTCTCTGCTTACATCAAGATCAAAATTCTAGTTTGTTAATGTTAAATCCAAACCACTAGAATTATTTATCTTGTTCTTGTGTAACAATCTAGCGGATCAATATCCCTAGAACTTAATCTCAAATCGCGTTTAGCATTTGATTCTAATTATTGCAAAAATAGAAAAAGTTCATGTCGAATTTATTCTAGATTTGTGATAATTGATTTGAGATTAATACCTTGTAATCGATACAGTTGTTGTAACACCTTTCAAGTTTAATAATATTTTTATTTAACTTGAATTTTGTTTCACATTTTTTATTCCGCATTTATTCGATTATTTGGTACTGTTTGTATTCAACCCCCCCTTCTACAAACTCATTGGGACCCAACAAGTAGGAAGAAATATTTAGACTAAGAAAACAAAAATCGAGCGAGATAAGGAGACCCGAGACGGTACTCCTATACGGAAATTCATGGACCTGTCTAAACAGAACTTATACTTTTAGCCCTAACCACCACCTTGAGGAAACAATGTAGTGGAAAATTCTTTCAGGACCTTTAAATCGCTAAGCTCTCGGTGTTCCAAGGAACAAGTTGACCCAGTCGAGGCAAGAGCCTGGCTAAAGGAAATATAGGAATCATTTGAGATTCTAAATGATTGACGAATCACAAAAGACTATTTTTGTCACTTACCCTCCTAAGAGAAAGACCATCCACTGGTGAAAGACCAAGAAAGGCGGAGCAAGAGGTTATGATAAACTGATTTAAGTTCAGTCAATTGTTTTCGGGAAAGTAATTCCCAAATATAAGGAGATAGTGTAAAAGCTTTGGAGCTAGAACAAAAGCGGATAAGTATGATGAATTATGAATCTAAGTTGTAAAAGTTGTCAAGATTCGTTCTGAGGAAATGAATCCAAAATGACGGGATGTTTAAAATCAATGCTTATGTTGTGTTGGTTCATGAAATAATGACAAGAGAAAGGAAAATAGAAAGAAACTGAAGTGGAAAGGAATATAAAGGCAATAGAGTTTGAGGAATGATAAGGGAGTTGGGTATAAGGAAACCCTAAAGACTCGTAGCAATAGAAAAGTATGTAATCGTCAGGATGAGGGTGATTCACCATGAGTTAAATTGATGGTTGAAGGAATAAGAGATACATATATTTTATCCCCTGTAAGTTGGGAGGATTTGAGGAAACCTTGAGATAGTTCGAAGGATAAATATTGAGACGCGGATAGACTGAGGAGACAAGAAAGTAAGAAATTAGGAAAAATTGGATGAAGGAAGTGACCTTCAAGAATGTGAAGTATAAGACCGGTGGCTTGATACCCAGAAAGGGAGACGCCATGTATGAAAGATATCCCAACATTGAGGTGACTGTTGAGATAAACAACAAAAGTAAATAAGGAATTATTAAGAAGAGGTTCACGTTGAACACGACCAATATCTTCCAGAACATCCTTGTTATCGTTACCAAATTAGGCAAGAAAAGCGGATAACCGTTGTTATCTTTTGGAGGCCATATTGATTGACCTCATTTTGAATACTGATGTTATTGTGAAAATTAGGCATATACTATCGAGGTGGGAATAATTGAATAAGACACCCTTATCAGGGATATATGACTTGAATTATCCATGGAAGGATGCATGTACCTTTTTAAAGATGGAATTAAGGATAGAACATCGGTAACTTAAAACGAATCCTAGGGGAATGCATAAAGATTGGCATTTCACCCTTAATAGGGATAGTATGAGTTTTGACAGTATGAATTGGAAAGGATTAAGGTAATAACAACCAGTAAGAATCAGTGGAGAAATTTTTCAGAAGTATATAGACAATGATTCTAGTATTAATAAATGGTATCTTGATGTGCCCTGTATCTAGGGAATACAGGAGGAACGATTCAAGGATAACCTTAGAGGTTTTACAAGGAGAAAGGTAATATTCAAAATTCTCAAGAGTAAAAATGTTGATAAAGGAAATATGACGTAATTATAATGATGCCAAGTGGGGCACGTGTTAAACCACGAGAGAATATGGATTGAACCAGTAAAGGTCGAAGTTGTTTAGGGCAATTAGGACTTAAGATAAAAAGATGTTCTAATTATGATTGAGAGCCAGTCGTGACAGTGATTAACCTCTAAACACTGAGGCAATAACTTATGGAAAAATGGTATATTTTTTTTTACTCATCTGATTTTAAGGAAAACATCTTCACATAAGCTGTGATTGAAATGAGGTAGAAAATTTATTTGGAGGTGGTTAAAATGACATTGACTGTAAGGAAATTTTACTATCAGGAAAGGCCAAAGAGGTGGCCGACACTTTAAAGGTAAGAGGATAATTATAGGGACTTGTGCCAAAGGAATACAGTGACGATGGTTAAAGCTATGAAGGTTGTATTATGGTTTGGAAGATTGACATTCCTTCTGATGACTGTGCAATACCCAACCATAATAGTAGTTGGTAAAGGTTTAATTCGTGTAATCACCATGAGCGGGCTATCTATCTCAGGAGATACTATCTTGAGATAAGCCAGGACCATGTTTCAAAAAGGACTAGACGAACCCTTGAGTTAAGTCTTCTATATAAGGCATACGAGTAAGAATGGTATTAACCTGCTATCGTTGCTTTGATTGAAACTCTTCTGCAATTTTATCTGCTTCATGTCATGTATGTATGTCAGGATCAGGAGTGTTCTTCATGAATCATGAATGGTGATTATGTTACCTCCTTAGAAGAATTTTATACGACATATATGGACTCCGTATGGTTAGATATTAAGATTTCATGGAAAGTGAATGATGACAGTAGGTCAGTGGTGGACCATAGTAAGGCAGCAATGATTCTGCGAGTAATGAGCTGATTACAACCATAAGAGTTGTATTGGAATGGATGTTGAGATTAAGTACCACTAATCGGGTCGTGGTAGTGTATAAATTATCATTGATAGACTAATTAAGTAGAGTATCTACCTATTGAATATTTATTCCTTCTTATCAATAGAGAGTCATATTATTATACGAGGAAGGTTGTGATGCAAGCATAGAATTCTAGTAACGATGATGTCTAGAATGAGATCCCAGATTCGATTTTCAATGTCGAGGGAGTTTCAAAGGTAATTGTGTATAAGCTCGAGGAAGAGCATGGGTCCATAGAATGATGGATGGAATAGAAAAAATATTTAGGCATGTGAAATACGATGCTATAATACTTGATGTTGATATGTATACATATATGTTTTGTTCTCCTATGACAAACCTCTATAGTTCAGAGGTAGGTTCCAAGCCAGATATTTTGTGGCAGTATATTTTTTTTTTCAAATATACAATTCTCTTCAATTCGTTCTTTTCTCTTCTTTTCATTTCATATAAACTGAGAAGAACAACCCTTCCAGAAGGGGAGGTATTGCCGAATGACTATCTATCTGTGTGATAGAAGCCGAGTAGGATACCAGCTATTGTTTAATTGCTTGTCAAGTACTAAAGGTTGGCCACCTTCTGTACTAACTATGCAATAGAACAAGTGTTCATGATCATAGTGATCTCTCAATAAATTCCTTTACTTCTATATGATTGATCAAGCTTCCAAAGATAGAAGCAGCTGAAAAAGGAGTAGTAAAGTTGTGGTAGTATTCGGAATGGAAACACATTCGTGATACTAAGGTTGACGTGGTTATTAAAAGGTTATAGAATGCTAACAAGCAGAAGTATAACCAGTATAATATTAGGAACGAAAGGTAGTAGTGATTACGAACTGGAAAAGAATGGGTATTGAGAAGCAAAAGCTCTAATGCTAAAAGTTATAATGAGAGTCTGTGCAATAGACTTGAAAGAAACTGGAATGATCACTTAACCCGGATTGAGTTTCTTACGACAATAGATCATATGTCAGGTATCGAGATGTCGTCTTATGAGATTTTTGAGGGAAGACAATGTCGATCCCCCTTATGTTAGGATGAAGTTGTAGAGCGCAAGATGCTCGGACCCGCAGTAGTCCAAAGGACCAAGGATATAATAGACCTAATCAGAGGACGGTTGGTAGTAGCCCAAGATGGACATAAGAAGTATGTTGATTTGACATGAAAGGACAAGGAATAGGAAGTAGGGGACCTAGTATTGTTATAGGTATTTCATTGGAAAGGAAGGATGAGGTTCGGAAAGAAATAAAAGCTAAGTCCACGAATTGTTGGACCCTTGGATATATTAAGACGTATTGGAAAGATAGCATATGAGCTAGCCCTAACCCCGAACATGTAGCGGGTCGTAACATGTTTCATGTATCAATGTTAAGGAAGTGTAATTCAGATGCCAGATAAATAGGGGCATATGAGCGCATAGACATGCAACCCGACGTAACCTATATGAAGCAACTAGGAAGGGTTATAGAGTGAAAAAGAACAAGTGCTTACAAGAAGGATTATCAAACTAGGCAGAGTTTGGTGGTGGGACCACAATGTGGGAAAATTTACTTGAGAGTTAGAAAGTGCAATGCTAAGAGAGTATCCCTATTCATTTTCTATCTGATTCCGGGACGGAATCCTTTTAAGGAGGAGAGACTGTAATAACCCCAATTTTTGGAAATTTTGAAACCCTTATGAATAGTGATTTTGCAGATTATGCTGAATGAGAAAACTTTTCATGCCACACTATGTAGGGGTTCTGTTATTGATCTTCTGGAATATTATTAGTACTCTATGTGGTATATAAGTGTATGTAAAGATCGTCAGAATCCAATTCCGAACACTTTGATTTTTCCCGGAAATCCACTAGATACGGAAAGAATTGAGTATAAGGTAACAGGATAAAAAGGATTTAAATTAAAGGATTATAAGAGAGGATCATAAAAGGAATACAATATATTGAGAAAGGTTAAGGGAACCTAAGTAATAAGATCCCGGGTATGATCCCTCAAACGATAAACGAAAACGAAAGTTAAGCGAACCGTATAACAGATCAGCGGTCATTAGGCAAACAATTAGGAAGTTAATCAAAGGGATTAGAGAGGATGATGTTACCCAACCAATGAGAAGAGGACAAGGAGGGGAGGATGACATCATGAGGATGACCTAAGCATGACATAAGGGAAGGAGGTGTGGTTGATTAATAACCACACAAATTTCATAGTTAAAAAGGTAATTTACCAAAATCAAAAGCTAGTAACCAAGCAAACAACTCACAAAACACAAAGATATTTCATTTCTTCATGAAGCTCTCGGCTTCTTTCTTAACAAAATGAAGATCCAAGCTCCACCACTTACTATTTAGCAAGGTATTTATCTAAGCTTCCCCATGGATAGTTACATACTTCCTATAAGTTTAAGCTTCTAATTCCAAGCCATTCTTTTTCTATAAATCATGGAAGAAGATGGTGAATAGTGTTTTTCAAGAACTAAAATTTGTGTTCTTGAAGTTTTGTTTAGATTAAGCTTGGATAAGGACTTTAAGGGTGATTCCAAGCCATTCTCTTGATTCTCCACTCTCCAAGGAAGGTATAAACTCCAAACCCTAGCTTTAGCTTTGAATAATTAGGAATGAATATGATTGATATAGTATATGTGAAGCATGATGCTTAATTGTTTAAAGTTTGGTTGAGTTTGTAGAGATTAGTTGGTTTTGTGGTATTTTTGGGTTGTAAATCTTGATAATTAGTTAAGGAACCTAAGTAAAGCTTTTAGTTCATGTGGGGAATAATTATAAATTGTTAATATGGAGTTGTTGGGGTTATGATGTAGGATGGATGGAGTTTTGATTGAGTTGTGAATTGGGATTGGTTGGTGGTTGTTTTGGAATGGTTTAAATTTGGGAAATCGCGTAAATATAGTCGTCGTAATGCCCGATTTACCGTAGACTGTTTTTGCTCTTAACATCAGAACCCTTGAACTCACTTCTAGGTTTTGACCATTGTCATTTTTAGATAGTTCATGTTACGAGCTTCGTTTTAATATGTGGTTCGTTTGATTCCGATGAACGGTTTAGGAGAAACGGCCGTTTTAAGTAACAACGTTTCGCGAACGAACCCTTACCCCTCGCCTTACTTTGAAACATAGGTTAAAGACCTTAAAGGACTAATTGAAGTATGAAACATTTATGTAAGGTGTAATAGGCAGTTGGTAAGACACCCGCGAAGGAATCGCCTTAAAACTCGTAATGGTTAAATTATTAAAAATGGTGGAGCCGAGGGTACTCGAGTAACTTAAGAGAATCAGTAAGCGCAAATTGAGCGTTAGAGTCTGAGTTGGTTAGAGTATAGATTTACAAGTGACTTTGGTTTAATTCCAACTTACTTGTTGCTTATAGGTTACCAGACTCGTCCCGAGCCATTCGTAACCCCCAGTCGCTCAGGCAAGTTTTCTACCCGTAAAAACTGTTGTTGTGATGTATATGTGTATATGCATGATCTTGTGATAAATGCATATTTGTTATTAGCAAATTCTTGCGATATATTGGAGCATGTGATATGGTATATATGCATGCCTGTTTCGTATTCTTGATTTATATATCTGTTGGTTCAAATGCTTATTAGTTGCATAATACCTATGCTAGAGATAAGAGGTATTTGCATATACCCTTAGTATAGGGGACCCAAAGGTGAACTTTTTTCTAAAACCGGGAGTCGATGCTCCCGAGTATAATATATATATTTATATATATATATGAATAGTTTTTAAAACTATGAATCAAATAAGGTTTATTCGATAACCTTATTTTATTAATGAATATTATTTTGAATATTCATTCGAGGGCTTATGACCCCGTTTATTTTATTATTGAATATTATTTTGAATATTCATTCGAGGGCTTATGATCCCGTTTATTTTATTATTGAATATTATTTTGAATATTCATTCGAGGGCTTATAACTCCGTTTATATTATTAATGAATATTATTATTTTGAATATTCATTTGAGGATCTATGACTCCGATTATTTGCTGAGATATATTCTTTATTTTATTAAAGAATAAGGTGTCGATAATCAAACTCACTTTTGATTATTCAAATAAAGATAGTACTTTCGTATAGGTATATCTTTGGTTATTTAATATTCATTTCAAGTATAAGTATTAAAACTTCTACTTCAATTATTTTTATAAAGATTATTCTTTATGGGAATATTATTTAAATAATAATATTCAGATATTTTCTAAAATATTGGGACTGATTTATTTTGTTAAATCAGCATCACTCGAAATATTCTTAAAAATGTTTTGCGAGTCTTCAAAATGATTTTTAAAAAGTTAGAGCGGATCCCAAAACTCATTTTTATATTTAAGATCCTCCTTTCAAAGGGGATTTAAATACTCGCTCAAAACCTGAGTGATCCGGCTCTGTGGTGTGTTTTATATTCACAACAAGGTTGCTGTTTTGATAAATGAATTGATTACTTACCCAACACTCGGGAAGTAAAATTCTTGGAACAAGTTAATCCATTAACAGGCATCGCCTGGGAAATATCGGTGAGTTCTCCTTTCCAACTAGATACGACTTCTTGGTGGAGCCGTATCAACAAGTTTCTACTTGGGGAAAGGGGAACGAGCTTTACGTTTCAGAGTCATGGATTTTATCTGAACTAGGAGTGGCGTAAGTGGTCGAGTGGCGCCGGCCAAGCCTTATTATATTGGCCCAAATGGCCTGGAAGTTCCGCTAAGGCGGTCCATTCCTTAGGAGTTCAGTGTTCGGTTGACAAGTAAATCCGACAGGTTCTCCTCTACATGTAGAAAATGGTGGGGTTGCACTACTACGACTGATCATCGTAAGTGGTCTTCCTGGCGCGGTAAACTCCCGTAATGAGTTCATCATCCAATTGGATATTTCTGCAACACTACCCAGAGCACTTCGATAGAAAGGCTACGATTGGGCGATTGTTGAGTGTTGGCAGGGTCAAGTTTTCAAAATGATGTTTGCATCAAATGAAGTATCTCGTAACTTCATTGTATTTTGATGATATTTTAAAAGATTTAATCTATTCAAATCTGGTCTTGTAGTCTCATCTATGTGATGAACTTTTGAAACTAATTATAACTTGAACGGTGGTAGTTCAAGTAGTATTTGGAAAAGATATAAGTATATTGGAGTATCTTGTAACTTCATCTTTTAAACTTATATCTAGTAAATGATTATCTTATGCATGACAAAGATTTTCAGAAAAACGTTGAGATAAGGTTAGATATATGAGATCACCTTGCAACGATATTTTTATACAGTTATACACTGGAACTCTGTGTGTATTATGCATGGAAGAGGACTTCCAATATTTTGAAAAGTATATATGTATATATATATACTGAATATTTTGCGACTTCATCGCATTAAGATATCAACTTGGTTCATTTCTTTTGACCAAGACTTTCATGAGTACGATGAGAAGGCTCATATATTTTTAATCATTATATATATTATTTTGGTGGGCTTGCTGCTCACCCTTGCTTTCTTCTTTCATCACACAACATCAGATAGACAAGATGAACAGGACCAAGCTCCCAATTCGCAAGCGGATAGGAAACGTTCCGCAGTTTCCTATAGGCGTTGATGTCGCTGTAGCTGAGGTAGGAGCTACCAATAGGCTAGGCTTCAACTTTTGATGTACCAGATTTATATATATTTATGAATTGTAATAATGGCAAAGAAAATGTAAATTTATTCAGAAAACCTTTTAAGGTGTATTGGCAGATAATTGTGGAATAAAATGACTTGTGATTATTTTTGGATATTCATCTCTGAGACTATAACTTGTGGTGTGTGTGTTTATTGTGGGGTCACAGTACAGAGTAGTTGATTATTTATTAAGATTGGGTGTTATTAAGGGAAATGGAACTCGTGACAACCCGGATCCCCGACCCCGGATTTGGGGGTGTTACACTATCCCAGTCTATTGGCTCATCCTTTAGAATGATAGGTTCACCATGGAAATTCTTGGATGGATCTATCTTGAATTCTTCATGTGCCACAGAGGGCATGGACGTTTGAGTTGATGTAAAAGTAGACTTTTTAGGAAACTGATCTTTCAATCCTTCTTCATCAAAGTTCACTTTTCTCTTGGAGTGAAGTTTTTATCTAAACCTTCTTTTCTGTTGAGATTCTTCTTGCATTTTCAGATCCTTAGATCCAGCGGTTTCAGATGGTTGTTCAGGAATTTGTTGTGGGGGTTTCACAGCTTGCAACTTGGCCAAGATAGCAGCTTGCTCCTTATTTTGTTTGAGCTTTTTAGCATCTAGAGCACTTTCTTCTTTTCTTGCTTCAATCTTGCCTTTTCTTCCCTTTTTGCTTCAGCAAATTGAGGTTGTCCAGCCACCACACAAATTTCCTTACCATTTCTGAAAACTTTGGCAATTCTCCTTCTCAATGCTAAATCAGCTGGATCCTTGTAGAATGCAATAGATCTTGATAACAGTTTCTTCTCATCAGGCTTTGGTGTCTCATGCACTGTGTCCAAAGGGTTCTTTAGTGAAGATTTTGGGTAGTTCACCTTTGGCTTCATGATTAGATTTGTCTTTGGAGACTTAATGTAGGATGTCTGGCCTCTTTCCAAATAGTTCATGCTCATTTCATTCACAGAAATTTGTCTGACTTGAGAGTGATGAATGGCTGATTTTTCTGGCTTCTTTGCTAGACCCAATTTCTTTTGAATATCCTTATCAATTTTCTCCCAGTTTATTGTACTAAACTGCTTCTTCTCAGCTGCTCTCAAAGTGGTTGCTACTTCATTAATTAGATAAATGATATCTTTAGCTGGTGGCTTTGTGAAAGCAACAATTGCTTTACTCACTTGAATGTTGAGCACTTTTTGCTCCCCCTCACTCCTAGAGCTCTCTTTCTCCCCCTTTTTGTTATCATCAAGCTGAGTAGAGGAGGAGGTCTGTGCAGCCACCAGTTTCTGAAGCAAGTCTGTTTGTTAAGCTTGGTGTAGATGGATTGCTGTAAGAGATGCTTCCATTGCTGTCATTCTTGTATCCAAGGCATCTATCTTTGTGGCAAGATCAGAATTTTTCCTGAGTTTTCTATTAATGTCAAGCATTGTAGCTTCTGGAAGTTTAGAGTCCATCCTGTCAGAAATGTCCTTTTTCATCTGATCAATATCACCTTTGATAGTGTTGACATCTTGAGCATGTTGAAGACCTTGGATTTGTTATAGTTGCAGAGAAGCAAGATGTGCTTGAAGGAGCTTTTTGGTGCTGGCATTTGTGGTGGTTTGAAGAGCAGAATTTGTCTGATTTATAAGTTGAATCAGGGTTGACTTGAAGTAGTGTTCATCACATTGCTTTGAAAATGCCCAAGATGGCATGCCTGATCTTGAACTAGGGCCTACTTCTCCCCTATGTCCAATGGCTCTTCTTCATTATCTCCACCCTCGCCTCCAAAGAATTGTTCTGAACAACCAGTCTTATAATCAACATCACCAGTTGTTGAAGGCAAAGTTGTGATGACATCCTTAGCTCTTTGTATAGACTGTGTGGTGTGCACTAAGTTTAGCATCCATTCTGAATTGTCATTGCCCTGTCCAGCTAGAAGTTGATAGGCTGGAACAGGGTGAGTAAATGTCTCAGCATCTAAGGAGGTGGAATCTAAAACAGCTTGAGTTTGCTGAGATAGTCCCTCCCTGTCTACATCCTAGACATTCATTAACTTACTTACAATGACATCCACCCATATATCTCCAGTACCTGCATTTCTCTCATTATCTCTCTTTTCTTGCATCAAGGTCTCACCTTGGCTCCCCACCCTCACCTGCACCATCTAAGGTGGGACTCCTCACACTCACTTTTTCCAGTCCTGAAAAAATGGACTGCATTGGATCACTCTTTTTCTCTCCTTTTTCCTGGGAGCAACCCAAACTCTCACTCATGTCACTAGCTTCCCTCAATCCTAATAGTGATTGCACAATTACTGAGTCATCTGCAGTTGTGACTATAGTTGAGCTTTGGAGTTGTGCAGAGACACCCGGCGGATGAGAAATATCCATCGGGATAGTAATTTGACTATCTGACGGATGACTGCTGTTAGGCACATCCGTCGGGATACAATTACTACTCGATGGATGAACAATATCCATCGAGTGAGTAGAAATGAATGAGTTTGGAGTGGAAACTATTGTGGACTCTGTGCAGATTGATGAAAATTTTGGCACGGATGTCTCAACAGTCTCATAAAGAAATGGCAAGTGAGCCAACAAATCATCTAGAAGATGATGCTCACTTGCATGGATTTTTGGCTTCTCCAACAGAGTTAAAGATGGAGAATATGGTTGTGATGTTTGAATCATGTCAATATCCAAAGATTGTGTGGGAGAATTTGGTGTTTGAGGTGTTTCAATTTGTACAGATTTTGGCTGTGACTCCACATTTGTTGGAGTCACGTTAATTTGACTTTGAGATGGTGTAGTGACTGGGTCTTTAGCTCCAGTTTGCACTGTGTGTGTACCCTGTGCATCCCCAAGGGTTTTAGATTTCTTCTTTCTTGTGTAGGTTTGTGGTGAACTTGTGTCCCTACCCCTATTGTTCTATGCTCCTGGTTGAGAACTTGTTTTAATAGTTACATTCTTTTGGGATGATGAAACTATAATTGAGCTTTTATCCTTATTAACAACCACAGTTTGTTGGAAAACTGTTGTGTGACTTGGTTTGGGTACACTATGCACACCATCCTTATCCTTAGGGCTTCTTTGATTTTCACCCTGTCTTTCCCACCTTCACACTCCCCTCTTTGTGTTTAGTGGATTTTACAACTGGCATCTTTTGAGAGACACCTGAGGGGGCTTTCTTTTTCTTTGGTTTTGAAACTTTGGTTTTAGTAGCTTGGGTAGGCATCTGTCTGGTCATTGACACAGATACAACTGCTACACTAGAAGGCAAAGAAATGATTGAGGTTGGAAGAGTAGAGACAGTTAAAATTACCTCACTTACCTGAGGTGCCTCCATTACAGGAAAATAGAAGAGTGGCACCTCTTTGTGGTTATCTGCTCTATTGAGATCTGCAATAATTCTCCTTTCTTGAACCCAACAATCTAATTTGTTGGTTGGGTTCTCATGCATAATATCCTCAGAGAGGTGGTTAGCAAGCATCATTAGAAATCTAGCATAATAAACACTCTTACCCCTCTTGTTAAGCTCCCTTAACTTAAACCCCAAATCAAACAAGACAAGATCACTAAAATTGAAGTATTTATCAGTTACTAGCATGTAAAGCATGTTGAGAATGGAGATATTAACAGAATTAAAGTTGCTAATTTTACCAGAAAATACTTTAGTAACTACATCATACAGATAACTACATTTTTTCCTAAGACCCAATCTCCTAATTTCACTTAGTTTAGAGATGGTGTGTGCATATCCCATGGAGTTTAACATGTTAACAATATCAGTGTCTGTGTGTGGAGTAGTGACAGTATTATCAGGAATTTTAAAGTATGCTTTAACAATGTCACTATTAACACAGAATTCCTTACCTTTAATAGTGAAAGTGATGGTCTTGTCAGTTGAGTTGTACACTGCAGTCATCCACATTTCCTCCACAACCTCACAGTAGATAGTGGGAGACTCCAACATGGCATATTTGAGCTTACAGCCCTGCACAAAATCCATCATTTTGTGGTAGTCGTCAGACTGTTGAATCCCCTTGTTTACTAGAGCCGTGAAGTTATTCTTCTCATAGATAAAGCAAGTTTGAGATATGATTTTAACGACTGGTGCCATTGTTAGAGAGTAAAAATTGCAGAGAGAAAGAGGGTAATTTCTTTTGAGACAGAAAGAAGTTAGAGCAGATGAATTGAGAATGATAAAAGAAAAGAGATGAATGAATTTTTCTTTTATACTATCTCAAAAATTAACTGTCAAAACTAATAAAGTAAAATAAAGTGACTAATAAAAATTGCCCAAAATAGCCGTTTAAAAATAAACTATAAAAATTCCATCACTTATCCTTCGTGTTATGCTTACAAATTGTAAGTATACTCGATGGATAATGTTCAGAAAATCAACGGCTAGGAATGAGACAATTCGACGGATGAGGATAAATCAGTTATCCGTCGAGATATAAAATATTCTAGAAAAATAATTGATCTTATTGAAAAATTGTATATCGACGGATGATCAAACTCGATGGATAATGATCATCCATCGGGATGTAAATTTTGACTTAGCCAAAATTTCATCCAAGACTGAAAAATCAATTAAATTTCTGGCTGCATTACAACTTGCAAAATATTTGAAAAGATTCAAGAGTAATTAAGCATACCTAACTCACTTACCAACCTTGAAAAGGTGGATTCATGCAGTGGCTTGGTAAATATAGCTGCAAGCTGTTTTTCACTTAGAATAAAATGTAGTTCCACAGTACCATTCATTACATGTTCCCTTATAAAGTGGTACTTGATGTCTATGTGCTTTGTTCTTGAATGTTGTACTGGATTCTCAGTGATGGCAATTGCACTTGTGTTATCACAGAAAATGGGAATTCTTTCCACTTGCAGGCCATAGTCTAGCAATTGGTTTTTCATCCACAAAATTTGTGCATAACAACTACCAGCAGTAATATATTCAGCTTCTGCTGTAGAGGTAGAAACTGAATTTTGCTTTTTACTGAACCAGGACACAAGCTTGTTTCCTATAAATTGATAGGTTCCTGTTGTACTTTTTCTATCAATTCTACAACCTGCATAATCTGCATCTAAATAACCAGTTAGATCAAAACCAGAATCTCTAGGGTACCAAATGCCAAGTTTTGGTGTACCTTTGAAATATCTGAAAATTCTCTTAATAGCAATTAAATGAGATTCTCTAGGATCAGCCTGAAATCTAGCACAAAGACATGTAGCAAACATTATATCTGGCCTACTAGTTGTTAAGTATATAAGTGAGCCAACCATGTCACTGTAACTTGAAATATCCACAGACTTTTCAGTATTGTTTAATTCAAGTTTAGTTGCAGTGGCCATGGGAGTTTTTGCAGATGTGCAATCCATTAGTTCAAACTTCTTTAAAAGATCATAAATGTATTTAGTTTGACTAATGAATATTCCATCACTAACTTGCTTAACTTGCAAACCAAGAAAGTAAGTTATTTCTCCCATCATGCTCATTTCATACTTACTTTGCATCAATTTGAAAAACTTTTTGCAAATTTTTTCATCTGTAGAGCCAAAAATAATACCATCTACATAAATTTGAACAAGTATGCTAAGCCATTAACATTTCTAAGGAATAAAGTTTTGTCTACAGTACCTCTAGTGAAGTGATTCTCTAAAAGAAACTTTGACAAAGTGTCATACCAGGCTCTAGGTGTTTGCTTCAATCCATAGAGTGCTTTCAAAAGATAGTATACATGATCAAGTAGATTTGGATCTTCAAAACCAGGAGGCTGACTGACATAGACTTCCTCCTCCAAATCTCCATTTAGGAAGGCACTCTTGACATCCATTTGATAGACTTTAAAATTGGCATGGGCTGCATAGGCTAAGAAGATTCTGATGGCTTTAAGTCTTGCAACAGGAGCAAAAGTTTCATCAAAATCTATTCCTTCTTGTTGACAGTAGCCTTTAGCAACCAATCTAGCTTTGTTCCTGACTACTATGCCATTTTCATCCATCTTGTTTCTGAATACCCATTTGGTGTCTATTGGATTCTTTCCTTTAGGCTTGGGTACCAGCTTCCATACATTGTTCCTTTCAAATTGGTTTAGCTCCTCCTGCATAGCTAAAATCCAATCAGGATCCAACAAAGCTTCTTCTACCTTCTTTGGTTCTTCCTTGGATAGAAAACTGCTATATAGACATTCTTCTTGAGTTGCTCTCCTTGTTTGAACTCTAGAAGATACATCACCAATGATGAGCTCAAATGGGTGATCATTTGTCCATTTTCTTTGTTGAGGTAGATTAGCTCTAAATGAAGAGGCCTCATTGTTGTCTTGATGTGTGATTGAGTTTTGATTATTAGAAACTCGCCCTGAGTTTATAAATCTATGATTTGAGAAAGAGGGACTTTCTGTAAGTGATCTATTTTGACTTTCAGCTTCTTTTGATGACCCGACGGATAGTGAATTTTGAGTTCCAACGAATGAAGCTGATTGTCTCTCGATGGATGATGCAGATTGTCTATCGACGGATGTAACATTTTGTAACTCGATTGATATTGAGTTATTAGCTTCATTGGTAGTAGATTTTTCTGCATTTTCCTTAGTTGTAGTTTCTTGATCACTTTCATCATCACTGTCATCACTAACCATCTCCATATTGTCAAACTTGAGGCTCTCATGGTAATCTCCATCTTGTATTCCTTCAATCTTTTTATCATCAAACACAACATGTATTGATTCCATAACAATGTTGGTTCTCAGATTGTAAACTATGTATGCTTTACCAACAGCATATCCAACAAAAATTCCTTCATCTCCTTTAGCATCAAACTTCCCATTTTGATCAGTTTGATTTCTCAAGATATAATATTTGCAACCAAAGACATGAAAAAAATTTAGAGTTGGCTTCTTGTTCTTAAACAATTGGTAGGGAGTCATGCATTTTGCCTGATTAATCAAAGAAATATTCTGAGTGTAGCATGCAGTATTTACAACTTCAACCCAGAAATAAGTTGGTAACTTTTATTCTTCAAGGATTGTCCTTGCAGCTTCAATAAGCGATCTTTTCTTTCTTTCTACTACTCCATTTTGTTGTGGAGTTCTTGCTGCTGAAAACTCATGCATAATCCCATCCTCTTCACAAAATACTCCCATAACAGAATTCTTGAACTCAGTTCCATTGTCACTCCTAATTCTTCTAACTTTGAAATTAGGATGATTGTTGACTTTCCTTATGTGATTGATGATAATTTCACTAGCCTCATCTTTAGACTTTAGGAAATATGTCCAAGAGAATTTTGAGAAATCATCTAAAATTACTAGGAAAAATCTTTTCCTTGAGATGGACAACACATTGACTGGTCCAAAAAAATCCATGTGTAGCAGTTGCAAAGGTTCTTCAATTGTTGAATCAAGCTTCTTTCTGAATGATGCTTTGATTTGTTTTCCCTTTTGACAAGCATCACACAGTCCATCCTTAGAAAACTCCACTTGAGGAATATCTCTAACCAGTTCTTTCTTTACAAGCTCATTCATGGTCTTGAAGTTTAGATGGGATAAATTCTTGTGCCATAGCCAACTTTCATCTTGACTTACGTTACTGAGAAGACAAGTAAAAGATTCTGCATTTGATGAGTTGAAGTCAGCTAAGTACACATTTCCTTTTCTCACTCCAGTGAGAACCACTTTGTTGTTCCTCTTTTTTGTCACAACACAGGTTTCTGTAGTGAAGGTTACTGAATTGCCTTTATCATAAAGCTGGTTGATACTCAACAAATTGTGCTTAAGACCATCCACTAAGGCAACCTTCTTAATGATGACATTGTCTTTTGAAATCAAGCCATATTCCACAGTATAACCCTTGATGTCATCTCCAAAAGTAATACTTGGGCCAGCTCTTTCCTTGAACTTTGTGAGCAGGGTAGAATCTCCAGTCATGTGTCTTGAACAACCACTATCCAAGTACCACAGATTCTTTCTATTTCCCTGCACACATTAAAATCAAATCAAGTTGATTTTGGTACCCAAGTTTCCTTGGGTCCTGCTTTGTTAGCTTTCTTCTTTTGTTTCTTAGGTTTGATCTTATTTGACTTGGGGATATCAGATTCATCCTCAGTCATCTGAGTTGGACCTTTGAAACCATTCATTAAAACAGAATTATCATGCACATTTTGATTAACAGGAAATAACATACTATTTGCAAACATGTTATTCCAGTAGGGCATGCTAAATGGCATTTGAGGCATATTAAATACAGCATAATAAGGATTAGGTGCAAATGGCATATTAGCAAATTGTGCATTCATATTCTGTGTAGACATAGCATTCATAGGCATAGAAGGCATAGTACTTATGTTGGGAAAATGAGGTAGTACAGTCATGGAGGTAGGCATGGCAATTTTACAATTAACAGACAGATGATTAACACTACCACACTTAACACAAATTTTTCTTAGAGCATACTTATCAGGTGTGTAGTTGTTATGTTTGTTAATCCCTACTTTTCCATTTCTATTGTTTTTCTTTTTAGCCTATGTTTTAACCTCAATCTTTTCTAGTCTGTCATTCAATTGCTTTATGGACAGATGACCGACATTCACTTTCTTCTCCTTCTTCACTTGACTAGATTCTCCTGAAAAAAAGTTTTTGGAAACTGATCCATATTTTTTATTTAACTTGGCAAGTTTGGCTTTACTCACAGGTTTGCTCACAGCCGATGGATGAGGATTTATGTCACTCGACGGATAACCTTTTTGATTATCCGACGGATGACTCTCATCATCCGTCGAGTCTACATTTTTTAGCAATCCTTCAACCAAATTAGATTCTAGCTTCTCTTTACTCTTTTTCCAGGATGCATCACAGAAAGACTCAATACCTTAAACTTTGGTGATTTGAGCATGGACATCTCTAGATGATTTTCATGCCTTAATCACCTCATGTTTACGATCAAGCTGCTTCTTCAAAATTTCTTCTTTCTTCAAGGACTCAGTTAATTCTTCCTTAGCAATCTTACATTTTATTCTCAATTTTTCAAATTCAATAAACTGAGACTCTAACACATTATTTCTCTCACTTAAAAACAAATTGTTTTTTTTATTTTAGCATTTTCCTTAGTGAGGGACTTGAGTGTAACACGCAAATGATATAATTCTGTAGACATGTCATTTATAGCATCATTACACTCAGCTTTAGATAAATGTGCAAGGTTAGTGGTGAATACCTGATTACTTGAGAAACTTATCTCTGTTTCATCAGACTTGGCCATTAGGGCTAGATTGACATAGCTGACATCTTCATCCTCATCCAGACCATCTGCTACCCAATCATTTTCTTGTGTAATAAAAGCCCTTTCCTTTTGTTTGAGCAACTCAAAATACTTCTGTTTATAATCTACAGGCTCAAACTTTTTCTTGCTAGAATCTGACTTTCTACACTCACTGGCAAAGTGCCCTGCCAAGCCACTTTTGAAACATTTGAATTTTGATTTATTCCCCATATTTTTATTTGGCTTAGTTGCTCCAAAATTCTTCTTGAACTTGAGCTTGGCAAATCTTCTGGAAAGAAATGCAAGATGTTCATCAATATCATCCATATCATCTTGGCTCAAAGAATCTTCATTTTCTGCTACCAGCCCCTTGCCCTTGTTTTCACAGACCCTTGAAGTAGACTCAACAACTTCTATCTTCATCTCCTTCTCTTTCTCTAACTCAGCAACCAGTGCAATGGACCCTCCTTTCTTTCTCCCTTTCTCCATTCTTTCATCTTGCTCTATTTCAAGCTCATAAGTCTTTAGAATGCCATACAGTCTCTCTAGTGTAAACTCCTTGTATTCTTATGAATTTCTCAAGGAGACTATCATTGGTTTCCATTCTTTTAGAAGGGATCTCAGGAACTTGAGGTTAGAGTCTTTGGTTTGGTAGACTCTTCCATGCAGCTTCAGAGCATTTAGTAGCTTTTAAAATCTACTAAAGATATCAGTGAGAGATTCACCTTCTTCACAGCGGAAATGCTCATATTGCTGAATTAGTAACTGCATCTTGTTTTCTCTAACTTGTTCAGTGCCATCACAGATTATTTGAATGATGTCCCAAACCTCCTTAGTTGTCTTGCAATTGATGATATTGTCAAACATGTCATCATAAACTCCATTGAATAAAATATTCATGGCCTTCTTGTCTTTCCTGACTTGTTCATTATCAGGATATGGCCATTCATGCCTTGGCTTGGGAACTGATGGCTCATTTCCAGTTGTAGCTCTCATTGGTACGGAGGACCTCTCTCTATGCAATCCACATAGGCCTCATCTTGAGAAAGCAAATGAAGATGCATCTTTACCTTCCAGTGATGGTAATTATCTTTGTCCAGAAAAGGAATCTTGACTCCAACATCCTTCTTGTTCATCTTGCTGTTTGTTGTGATCTTTAAACTCTTTGTGCTTCAAGAGCTTGCTCTGATACCAATTGTTAGTCCTTAACAATACAACAAGAATTACAGAAGGGGGTTGAATGTAATTCTGGCTACTTTTTCAGATTAAAGAAAAATGGTTCTAGCTTAATAAAATATAAGTGTTTGATTTGCAAAATGCGGAATGAAGAGTTAGATGAATCAAAACACAAGTAATTAAAAACACAGGTCTTTAAAAACTTTCTGGTAGATTTGAATGTATCCATCAGATATATATATATATATCAAGAGAACCCTGTGAAGCTTGAATAGCTCACAGCTGCTTATAAATATGAACAACTAAACTTACAGAGAAATGCTACAGGATACAACTTATAATTGTTTCTCTGAGAATGTATTTGCTTAGTCTTCTTGTTGTTCTATTTGCTACTCTTGGTTTATATATCACCAAGATTACATAGTAATAAGACAAGATAATAAAACAAAACCTATCAAGTCTGATACCATGCTGCTTCACTACTCTATTCCAGCATCTTTGAATATCTTCATAATAGCATGAAAATGGTAATGCTTCTTTGTTCTAAAAAACCCAGTTGAATAGGCTGCCACATTCCTTTTGCAAACACTCGACGCATGTGACTGTGTTGTCACTGTCAACAGACGTTTGAATTGATCATCCGTCGGGTACATAATTATCATCCGTTGGGTTGCCTTGTTGATCATCCGTCGGGAGCTTTGTTGATCATCAGTTGGGTAGCTATTTGACACTTGACTTCATTTCACTTATGCAGAATTACAAGACATCTTATATTTATAATTAATCAACTTATTTTGCATATCTAGTTAAAGTCAACATGACTTATATGCTACTACATAGTCTATACAAAAATGTTTGCAGAAATGTGCTACATGACTTATTATTACATAAGCTACTCACTCGATGGATGTCAAATCATCATCCGTCGGGACTATATTGAGTCATCCGTCGGGACTATATTTGATTATCCGTCGAGTGCTACATTTTTCACTAAGTTGAATCTACTAAGGTGTTTTGTTAATGTAATCATCAAGTTCACAACATATTCCAACAACATTTCAAAATGCTTGGTTCTGGTGCTTCCACGTAGTCTTCTTCTCTCTCCTGCCTACCACTCTATATAATCAATCAGCAGCAAATGGAATTTGTATCTCTCCATTTTTACAACAGTGCGAAGCTCTTGCAAAATTGATTCAGCACTCATTGAAAGCTTGATTTGACAAGGAGATGTCATGTCCAATTTGATTCACACCATTTAAAGCCTTACATACTTGTCACACTCATTATTTAAAGCTTCTCTAATTGTATTTAATATCATTTGATAAGAGTTTTAGATTTTTATAGTGATAAGAAGAACCCTAGAATTATAGCTTATTGCTTTGGTTCCTTTTATATTTGTAGCTTCGAATCTTTATATTTGGAGTTGTAAGCAAACCCTTCGGGTACTTATACTTTTGAATACAAGAATATTTACCTAACATCTCTTTGTTTATTTATTTCATTTTTAGTTTTGATATTCCGATGCATAAATTTGATAAAAGTGGAGAACATACATTCACCCCCCTCTATATGTATCTTTTGGACCTAACATATTTTCCCATCCAAATTCAAAAGTATCAACATCAATGAAGTCATCAACAACATTATGAAGATAAAACTTAATTGAATCATATTCCTTCTACCCTTTCAATTTCTTGGATTTTTTTTATTATATGCCATAAACACCATCGATGGCGTGCATCAGAAAAAATGTTTCTTATTGCATTTTGCATGGCTTTATCTTGATCAATTATTATAGCTTTGGGAGGATTATCAGACATTTAAGTGAGCCAAGTTTTAACCAACCATTCAAATGTTAATATGTCTTCATTTGATATAAAACAAAACCAAGTAATATTGAATTACCATGATGATTAACTCCTACGAAAGGCGCAAAAGGCATATCATATTTGTTGGTCAAGTAAGTAGTATCAAATATCACAACATCCCCAAACTCATTATAGGCATCCCTTGTGACGCCCTCAATCTCGGTGTTATGAAATGAGGACCCACACACCATTAAACTAATATAATAACAGCAGATAAAATAAACCCCTATTAAACACTAACAGGATTAAGTATGAGACAAGATTACAACTATCAACCATAATAGATATATTACAATCCAAAATATACTTAAATTCAATTTTATTTGATTCCGACATGGAACCGATAGATAACCCATTGTATCTGATCCAACATATACATATCTTCCAACTAATGTGCTTGCTCACACACACTGCTACCTGCTCTGGCATCTGGAAACCTACGACACACTAGGGACCGCCAGGAACGCTCTTGTGAGTGGTGTGTATAAGTCTGACTATCTTCTTTCTTAACTGCCATGGTTAGATCAAAGCAAATATATGAGCAAAGAAGCTAAGCAAGTAACTATATAAACAGTTCTATAATGCGGCAAATATATCAATATCAACCTCGGAGGCATTCTTATTTAAAACTCTAAGTGGCAGATCTCTATCTTTGACTTTGTAAAAGTTATGAAGAAAGGTTTGGGCTTTCAAGAATTAAGGCTCAGGATGGGGTGAAAGCCGACATTCATCAAAAATTAATAGCAAGACTTTGAAAGAATTTCTCAATTAACAGAAGCAATAATACAAGCTTCGAGATTAAATGAATAAGTAAAGTAACAGGGTTCTCAAATTTCACAGCTTAATCGAAGATACGATTCAATCCATTCATTTCATTTCATTTGACAAAATCAACTGCTTTAAAGAATAAGTTCATTTTCTCATTTATAAAACATTACAGAACCCTTAATTGGAATTATCCATCTTATTATAATATGGGTGATCAGCCCGTACCGACCTCCATCTGGTCGTTATGGTACCTATGGCATTATTTCAGCCTTATATCAGACTAGCCCCACTAGCCTCTTACATGACTGGACTAGTCCCACTAGCCTCTTACGTCTCTATCCAATCCATCAGGAATTCGTTTGGAAAACCTTTGTGTTGGAAGAAGGAAAAGAGTTGACTAAATTCATTTTAACATTACCAAGAATGTGAAATCATTTGGACTCATATAAGTCGAAAATCATTCTTAAGTTCAAGTTAAGATTTCAAGAAAAGTGAACGAATCAAACTTAAACAGGGATCAATACAAGGAACTGGATCAAATGATAAACACAGTGTACTAGCTCCAAGTTAGAATAGTTTCAAAGATCAATACATGACAGGGTGCACAGGTTATCGAAGAATCCAGATTGATCAAGACATTAAGTAAGGGAATTCATAAAGGCTCTTTTAGGGTTTACGAGATCATAAGATAAAAAAGGGAATAATAAGGTAATCAGGTGCAAATCAACAGGGTTACTATAAAGGGTTGAAAAGGGCTTGATATCAAGTTGTCAAAAGGAACAATATCAGGGTTTCTTAGAATCAATAACAGGTATATCACAATTGCAATAAAAAGTCACTACTTTATCATGGCATCAATAATTTCCTCTTTATAATCAATTCACAAGAGAAGGCAGAGTTACTTGCCTTAAATCTCTTTCCTACTTAATGGGTACTGAGCTACTGCCACCTAAGATATCTTTCCCTTTCCTAGCCTGAATGCCTCCGCTATCAGAATCTACAATCCAAAACAGAATCCATAATTAGCAACTTACTCAACACTCGACGTTTCTCAGAACGCCTAACGTTTACCCCAATTCGTGATATTATTTAACTTATGAACTCGAGTATAATCACGTATACTCACATAGCACATAGCACAGTATATACTTGTATACTTAAAATCTATATCTTATTAAACAATCATGATCCGAATAACTTGACAACCAAACAAATCATTCCTTTCTTTTTAACTCAAAAATTCGAACCAAAACAATGGAACCAAGCCAAAAATCAACATGCAACCACTTATTGTTATCATGAATAATCTATATTTACATCCAAACCTTTTTAAAAGAAAACCGAACCAAAAATCAAATCTTTGAACCAAAATCCTTTGTAAAACTTCAATCAAAATCAAAACCCCTTTTTAATAGTAAAAATTCGAACTCAAAACCACATAATCATATCGAAAGATCCTTTAACCACTTAAACATCAATTACCCTTGACAAGCAACCACTCCTCCCCTTTTATAATAAAAATTTGAACCCCAACATCAAGACAAAATCAAACAAAATCACATGCAATCCTTTTAAACTAACATTTAAACTACCAAACATCAACTAACTTCAAAAATCATTTCCCCGCACAATTTTTATTAAAAATTTGAACCTAATCATGTTTTCAAAATCGAATGAAACCTTGGAAATCAACATGTAATGATTTTTAGTAACATGCATAGTAGTTTTGATGACATGCATCCACTTTTATTCAACTAAACACATATCATCTACCAATAATCCTTATACCCAAACTTCTAAAAATAAAAACTTGATTAATAACCAAAACTCAAGTAAACATCAAACAACGAACATGTATTCTATATCACATCATTTTTATACTAAATCATTTTAAAAATCACATTTTACAACTCACCGGCTCTCATTTGATCATGGCCGGTGGTTGTCGAACTCGAAGGTGCCCATGCACGGGTCTCCCTTTGAATTTTAGACCTTAAATCTATAATAAAACTAGTGAACTATGCACTCCTTTGAATCCACCTCAAGAAATCATATTTTCTTGAATAAATTCTAAAAGAGGGTTTCGTTGAACTCAATCAAACACTTACATGCAAAGGTGTATAGTGTAGAGGATTGAAAAAGATGATGATTGATGGTAAGATTTTTTAAATCCAACTAGTTTTTGAGGTTGCATGTAAGAGAGAGAGAGAGAGAGAACTTGTTGTTAGGTCACACACACTGTAGAGGGGGTGAATACAGTGTATAATACAATCAAATCGAACTTTAATATCTTAAGTAACAGAAAACAAACTTTATTGAAACAATAAACTCTGTTACAGTATGGAACTGTTACCTCTCAGTGATGAACAAATATCACGAGAGATGCTAGGGTTACAATGAATAATCTTCTTGAATATGATAACACTTATAGTGTAAACCCTATGTCTGTGTTTATATACTACACAGTTACAAGATAATCGCTAATTGATATGGAATATAATTCTGCTTCCTAAAATATATCAATCAGATATCTTTTCTTCTAAGTATTCCATTCTTCACGGAACTCCTTCTTCATGCATATCTCTTCTTATGTTTATCTCGATCTTCTTTCCTTTAATCAGCTACTGTCCTTATCTGAACATACTCCAGCACTTAAGCTCTGATATCTAACTTCTGATGATTATCTCCTGATAATATAAGTACTGATATCCTTAAGTCCTGACTTCCAGTATAAGTACTGATTAATGGTTAAGTACTGACTTGTCCTGTTAAGTAAGATCTGAAATCTAAACATAAATCATATTAGCCATGACATTATCAAATATATATAACAATCTCCCCCAACTTGTAAATTAGCATAATATACAAGTTTAACAGATATTTGATGATGTCAAAAACATTAAGTACAAATGCATGAGAATTAGACTAGATAACTACAACTTACAGTCCTTAAAGCTTTACCAATATTTAACTTCTGATAACAACTTCAGTCTGTTCAAATATCAGAATTTAAGTAGTTGTAGATTTTTGACTTGGCTTCATTATCTGATCTCTCTGATGTCAGGAGTTGTTCTGAGATAGTTCTTCAACAAACATCTCTCAGCATATCTAAGTTCATCAATCATTCTCCTTTTGGCATCTTTAAGCTCTGCAGTATCTTCACCAATTTGAAAGATTGCAACTCTGAGATCATTGATCTTTGCTTTTCTTATATCCTGATCCAGTCTGATCAAATAAGTTTTATCAGACTCAAGATTGAATTCCACAGCCCTGTACCCTAGAAAGGTAGTTACAATTTGAGCAGAATTGGGCTTCATTTCAACTATATCACCCTTGTGATCTCTGTACTTTGGAATGTATATGCTGTCAAACTTAACAGAATAAAGCCTTTTCTGTCTCTGAATCTGATCCTTCAAATAGTTTGCAGCAGTCCCTGTCAATCTGTCATCCACTTGAAGTAAGGATAGTATATGCTCCAATTCTTCAAAATACTTCAACGGAATGGCATTTTGTCTTATATGATAAACCCTACCATCTGTCATGAAATACAACAAGATGTATTCTTTCAAGTAGGTATGGTAAACCATTTGTACAGATTCCAGTTGATTCAATCTCTCAGGAGTTGCTCCAATACCTGGTTCACTCAAGGAAGTTGGATCATTGGTAGTGTTCTGTATTCTTCTTTCATCAGCACTTCCCAATCCAGTTTTATCTCTTGCTTCCTTTCCAGTAACTACTCTTGCTTCAAAACCACTTGCAGCAGTCTTTAAAGATTGAGTCTATTTTGCTTTGGTGAATCCTGGTAGGAGTGTCTTTGGTCTAACTTCTGGTATCAAGTTAACTTGAGCTGCGTCAGAGGTTACTTGCTTCTTCAAAATATCAAAACTTACAGCTTCTTGACTCTGAACAACTTGAGCCATATCAGAGGTTGTTTTAAGAACTTTTCTTGAAGTCAGAGCAAGATCATCTTTTTCATCAGTAATTTCTTCATTCTCAGGAGGCACATAAACCTTGATAGGTTCACCAACCTTTTCTTTACCCTTGGATCTTGGATCTATCTGCGATTGTGATTTAGCCAATGTTGCTTCAGTATGTGTCCTTTCTTTGATCACAATTCCTTTGAGTTTTGGAAGTGGCTTTTTACCAGAAGCTTCAGATTTAGATGCAACTTTCTCTGATTTAAGTCTGGCTTCTTCTTCCATTAAACTCTCCAAGTCCATTCCTGGATTTTCCTGAAGAAATAACTGTCTTGACATTTCCTCATCAAGATCTAAAAGTTCATCAGAACTTATCCTTTTACCAGTAGCAGAACTTATTCTTTTCCCAGTATCAGAACTTGTCCTGTGACTAGCTTATCTTGATGTGAATCCTCTACCTTGAGTATGACCTCTACCCATTCCAGAGCTTCCTCGATCATCTTTTCCATCATCCTTACCTGTCAGTGTCTTGTCAGTCTTGCATTTGGACTTAATTACTTTCTCCCCCTTTTTGGCATCAGCAGGTAATAGAAGAGAGACAAGCAATTCCACTGAAGATTGGATGTCATTAAGTTGTGATTGTTGAAAAGCTTGATTTTTCAGAATATCACCAATCTGAGCTTGTTGATGGTCTTGAGTCTTCTCAATAGAAGCAATCCTGTCAAAGGTAGGTTGGAAGAACTTTTTCTTATCAATTTTCCAAACTTCTCCTTGCTTAATAAATTCTTCCTGAATCTTGTGAAGCTCTGCACGAGTAGTTGAATGCAGACCTTGTAGATGATTAGTACTCAATGCAGTGACTCTAAGCTGGGTTTTGAAATCATCAGAATTTAACATTTCATCAGCTTTAGTCAAGTGCTCAGCAAGATGAATATCATTTGGAACACATGAAACTGAGTTCCATTCCTTAGTCCACTCCCGTCCTGCAGGAGTTTCACTCCAAGGTACTGGTGCTTCTCGGGTAACAAACTTCTTAATAAATTCAGACTTAAGAATAGTTTATTGAGGAGCATGTCCTGAAGGACCTGCTGCATCAGCATCTGTAGTTGGAGCAGCATCACCAGTATCTCCAACATTTGCAGCATCAGAACTTAAAGAATCAGTATCTTCTGATAAGACAACAGTATGTGTAGCAATGGAGGCTTCAACATCCTCTAATTGCTGATCTGGTTCTAAGTTCTGATCAACAGCCATATCCTGATGCTCACCTAAAGTCTGATCATCAGCATCATGATGCAGAGAAGGTGTTGTAGATTACTCTGGAGTTTGAACAGCATCAGTAACAGGTGTTGTTGAAGGATTAGTTATTGTTGGAGCTTCTAAGAGAATTACTTCAGGCACAACCAAGGTTTGAACATCAATATCAGCACTTGTGCCTGGATCAACAGGAGACACAGATGGTGTGTTAGCCTTTTCAGAAACTGCTTCCTTAGATGGAGTTGATGGAGAAGAAATGACTGTAGCAAATTCCTTGTCTTGTGAGATCAGATATTCCTGATCCCCTTCCTTAGCTGCTTCCTCTTCATCATCTGAAACTGGCCTTTTTGCCCTCTGTTTCTTGTATCTCTTTGTTGATTTGGATTCCTTGGGAGTTTCAGGAACTGTCATTCTTCTAAGCCTTTTGAGAAGCCTAGATCCCCCAATTCCAGAATCCTTCTGAGAAGTCTTTTTCTCAGCTTCACCTACAACATGTTCTGAAGAAGGAACCTGGTCCTCAGTATCAGATTCATCTCTCAAGGCAATCTGTCTTCTCTTTTGAGGTGTTTGAGGAACAGTCTTTGAGGATGAGGGTTGAACAGTCTGTGAAGTGGAGAGATAGGATTTGAGATATTTCCTGAGGGTAGGTTGAGTACAATGAGTGGTAGGTACTGAGGATGATGGTTTTTGAGTGTTTGTTGTTGGTTGGACATCAGAGTAAACAGATCTATAAGTATCAGGATCAGCATTTACTAGGATCTGTTTTACAGACTGAGGAATCTGTAATGGTCTAACCACTGATTTCTTAGTGTCAGCATTTACCAGGTCATTAAAGTAGCGTTTTGCAACTTTAAAAGGTGGGGTTGAGGAACTGACTAATTAAGGTTCATCAGTACAAAAAGTATAAATAAGTTGACAGAATCTAGCAAAATAGACAACATTCCTATCCTCTGTCATCCTATCCCCAATAAAACCAATTATACCAGTTGCAAAATCAAAATGAGTTTGATTTATAATAGCATACCCGATGTGCTGACTCAGAATTGGGATAACATCAAAATTCGAACATTTGTTCCCAAAAGCTTTAGTGATGCAGTCAAAGAAGAAGCTCCATTCTCTTCTGATATGAGCCCGTTTCAACTGCCCAAGTTTTGCCAAACTCTTTTCATACCCCAAATTTGCCATTAACTCCTGAAGAGCTGATTCTTCTGGAATTGAAAAGTTACAACCTTCTGGGAGATGTAGAGCCTTGCGTATTGTACCAGGAGTGACTGTATAAGAAGAATCACCCACTTCGAAAATAATACTAGGAGTGCCATGTCTACCACCATCATCAAAAAGCCCAGTCCGCCAAAACGTCAGAACTTGTTGGCTCGAAAAGACTGAAGGCTGGGTTAATGCATACCCAATCTCACTGTGTGCAAGAAGATCTTGCACAAAATGCAATTCAGATGGAGCTTCAGCATGATCAAGAATTGCAGCATAGTTGTTTGGAACAAACTTAGCTCCATCAATGATTAAATCCTTAGGTGCCATGTGAAAAATTGAGATTTAAAAGTGCCTGTTAGGTGTTTGATAAAATGTCTGTATGAAAAACCAACGTGAGAAGAAGAGAGAAAGAGAGAGTAAAAGCAAGTAGAGAGAAAAAGTATGAAGGAAATAAAAGATTAAAGAAATCCTCTCTCTGTCGTACTTATACTCTGGAAAAAAAATGTTACCGTGGGACACCTGTCAGACATGCAGTAATAACGGATAGTTACTGGGCGCGAGAAAACAGTAATCATTACTTGCCCACTTGCCTGTTTTCAAAGAAAAACCGTTCCACTTACCCAGATATTCCATTAATCAAGGTGAAACAGTTTTAATTCAAAATTGAAACCGTTCCCACTGATTTAATTATTTTTCACTGCATCATTAATATTCTGAAAATAAATCAAGTGAAAGTGACCAAGATAAATCAGATGAGTAAGTGCTGATAAAGAAAAATCAGAACTTAAATTAAAACAGAATTTATATGGTCATCAGAATATGAATAATTATCAGGATTTATCAATGCATTACAAAATAACTTAGAGACAAAATCTTGAAACAAAAACAAATTTCATTAATATATCAAGAGAATACATTCATGAAATTGAAATTACATCAGTACTTATACAAGATTTCCCTAAGCTACTAAACCTAACATCAACAGCCTTAGTCCTAGCTCAAGAAGCAGGGCAAGGCTGATGATAAAGAAAAACAGGAAGAAGAAAATAAATCATTTCTTCTTCCTACTCTCGACAAACAGAATGGCGAGTCGGATGATTCGCTCTTGCTGGCGGAGAGCTTCCAGCCTTTCCTCCTCCAATCGCTCCAGATGGCGATGGTAATCCATATAGAAGAACAGGAGGTGGGTCAGTACCTCCTGTGGGACAGAGTCCCATATCTCCTCAGGAATGGTCGTGACGTGCCATTCCTGCTGCCAATCAGCACAGCTTAGCTCCATATTAAATGTTTGGTAATTCAAAAACATGTTGTATCTGACCATTGTGTTTTTGAAAGAAAAAGTATGAAGGTAAGTTTGTGAGAAAGAATTTGATGAGAAGGCTGATGTGAAGTGGTTGCTTATATAGGCAAGTGAATGTTAGGAGACGCAAAGGAATTTAATGCTGACAGGTAGAATTAATTTTACTTCGTCTCCCCAGACTTGAAAAAAGAATAACATTCATTGGAAAGAGAAAATATGGTTTAATGCGCACAAGTAACAAGTAAAAGTAGACTGTTCAAGTATGAATGTCATTAACCCTAACCATAGTGACTATTAATCTTCCACTTCAACATATTCTAGTTTGAACCGAGACTGTTATCAAATTTTATCCACAGATAAGTCAAGTAAAGAATTTAGACTGTAATATCAGAACTTAGACTTATATCAGAACTTAACAGTCATCGGAACATAATTTCTTAACTCGAAAAAGAAATATGTATCTGAGTAAATCCTCATACAAGTTCTGAGTTATACTCTTCAGAACTTAATCTTCAGAATATGCAACCAGAACTTGTCCTCAGAATTAGTGCAAGGTGACACAATGACTGTTTATCTAAAACAACATAGACCACCACAGTAATTTTCATCATTCAGATGGAGTGATTAGTGTGTGCATCAAGCTAAATAGCAGACAAAGAGTAAAGTCTGATTCACTTCAGTACATCTTAGAAATAAGACATAACTAAAATTTTGCTAAAGAGCTGTCATTATCCTGAAACCTACTGATGAATGAGTTCATGAATGAGTTCATGCCTGAGTCCACCTCAACTATTTTGTGCTAATTTTATGCATCTTTTTAAATTCTATTTTACAGTGGCTTCTCAGTGTAAGTGAGTCACGACTGCTTATCAGAATTTATGCTATTATCAGAGTATTTCTCCAGTAATCATAGAGTGTGAAAAGTCACCAAGAAAATATTTTGCTTTTCTAATGCATATTTACTTAATACCAGCAATGCACTTGGGTCGTCCCTTCCATATTTTTACTCTAGATCTCAAAGGAGTACATGATTTTATTCTTTGATCCTTTTGGTTTTTCTTTTGATAAGTGAGGTTTATCAGCACTTAGTACATTCAGCAATTTTACTAGTATCAGAACTTAACAGATGAGTAGCATTACTCTAATTTGTGACTTAGTAATAAGATAAACAAAGTAAACTCAACTAAGCTCAATTATCAGAATTTGCTTGTGTCATAAAATTTCCACAGAAATAATTACTTCTTACATGGGATCATTTGTTTATTGAAGACTACTAGGTCAGTATCTAGCACAGTTATCCTCATAGGATTGAATATTTACTTAAACATACATATCACGTATCAGAGTTTAGAAACATATATCAGACAACAATCAGTACTTAAACGCATATTTCAATTAATCACAGAATACACAAAGAGATTACATTTTGTAAATACTGATCATAAAGTATGATGCATCAGAACAAAACTAGGCAGATTTAGAAAAAGAACCTGAAACCATTCCAAGTTCATTTACCAATCTTGTAAAAGTGGCTTCACACAGTGGTTTTGTGAAGATATCTGCTAGTTGTTGATCTGTTGGAACAAAGTGCAATTCCACTGTACCTTCATCCATATGTTCCCTTATGAAGTGGTACCTGATGCTGATGTGCTTTGTCATAGAGTGTTCAACTGGATTACCTGTCATAGCAATAGCACTTTGATTATCACAGTAAATAGGGATTTTGAAATATGTTAACCCATAATCTAGTAACTGATTCTTCATCCAAAGAATCTACGCACAACAGCTTCCTGCGGCAATATACTCTGCTTCTGCAGTTGATGTGGAAATTGACTTTTGTTTCTTGCTAAACCAAGAAACCAATCTGCCTCCAAGGAATTGGCAGCTTCCACTTGTGCTTTTCCTGTCAATTTTGCAACCTGCAAAATCTGCATCTGAGTAACCTATTAGTTTAAAATCTGATTCTCTAGGATACCACAATCCCAGATCAGCTGTTCCTTTAAGATACTTAAAAATTCTTTTCACAGCTGTTAAGTGAGGTTCTCTTGGATCTGTTTGAAATCTTGCACAAAGACAGGTAGCATACATGATATCAGGTCTACTAGCAGTTAGATAGAGTAGAGAGCCAATCATACCTCTGTAATTAGTAATATCTACTGATTTACCAGTATCCTTATCCACTTTTGTTGCAGTGGCCATGGGAGTGGATGCACTTGAACAATCTTACATTCCAAATTTCTTCAGCAAGTTTCTGGTGTACTTAGTTTGACAAATAAAAGTGCCTTCTTCATTCTGCTTGACTTGAAGGCCCAAAAAATAGCTAAGTTCCCTCATCATACTCATCTGATATCTTGACTGCATCAATTTGGCAAACTTCTTACAAAGTCTGTCATTTGTAGACCCAAAAATGATATCATCAAAATAAATCTGGACCAGAAGTAAGTCCTTTCCATGGTTGAGGTAGAACAGTATTTTGTCTATTGTTCCTCTGTTGAATCCACTTTCCAGAAGAAATTGAGCTAAAGTCTCATACCATGCTCTAGGAGCTTGCTTAAGTCCATAAAGTGCTTTATCAAGCCTGTAGACATAATCTGGATGTTTGGAATCTACAAATCCTGGAGGTTGTTCAACATATACTTCCTCCTCCAATTCTCCGTTGAGAAAAGCACTTTTCACATCCATTTGAAAGATAGTAAACTTTTTGTGAGCAGCATAAGCCAAAAATATCCTTATGGCTTCTAACCTAGCAACTGGTGCAAATGTTTCATCATAATCAATTCCCTCCTGTTGAGAATATCCTTTTGCAACCAGCCTTGCCTTATTCCTTGTAATTATGCCATCACTGTCAGTTTTGTTTCTGAATACCCACTTTGTACCAACAACAGATCTATTCTTTGGTCTTGGCACTAGGGTTCAGACTTTGTTTCTTTCAAATTCATTCAACTCTTCCTGCATTGCTTGCACCCAATCAGCATCTTGAAGAGCTTCTTCCACTTTCTTTGGCTCAGTTTGAGAGAGAAAAGAATTGTAAAGACATTCAATTGAAGTACCCGTTCTAGTTCTGACACCTGCATCAGGATTTCCAATTATCAAATCAGGTGTATGTGATTTTGTCCACTTCCTTGCAGATGGAAGGTTTTCTCTAGAACTGGATGCTCCCCCATGATCCATGCTGTCTTCAATTTCATTTTCTGATGCTCCCCCTGAAACTATGCTCTATGAGTTGGATTCTTCAGAATTTAGATTTTCAGCACTAGCAGAACTTGGCTTATCAGAACTTGACGAATCAGAACTTGAAGAGCCAGATATATGTTATGATGTTTCTTGAGATGTGGTAAGATCTTGAGTATGCTCCCCCTGCATAGGTGCATCTTCCTTTGACGTAGTCACCACAGTTTCAATAACATCAGAGTTTAATCCATCAGAGTTTACAGTATTAGGACTTAGACTGTCAGGATTTTCAGTATCAGAATTTGAGTCTTCATTTTCAAATCTCAGCTGATCATGGTCAATGAAATCTTCAAGACCAGTAATCTTCTTGTCATCAAAAGAGACATTGATAGATTCCATGACCACTTTTGTTCTCAAATTATAGACTCTGAAGGCTTTTGTGGGAAGTGGATATCCAACAAAGATTCCTTCATCAGCTTTTAGATCAAACTTGGATAGCTGTTCAGGATGAGTCTTGAGAACAAAACACTTGCATCCAAATACATGAAAGTACTTCAGATTTGGCTTCTTTTTCTTCACCATCTCATATGGTGTTTTTCCATGCTTGTTAATGAGTGTTGCATTTTAAGTAAAATAAGCAGTCTGCATAGCTTCAGCCCAGAAATAGGTTGGAAGCTTTTCTTCTTCAAGCATTGTACGTGCAGCTTCAATGAGATTTCTATTCTTCCTTTCAACAACTCCATTTTGCTGTGGAGTTCCAGGAGCAGAAAATTCCTGCTTTATTCCATAGTTTTTGCAGAACTCTTCCATTATCAAATTCTTGAACTCAGTGCCATTATCACTCCTTAAGATTTTCACAGAATCTTTGACCAATTTATCCGGATGTTTGACATGATCAATCAAGATAGATGTAGTTTCACTTTTTGTGTGCAAGAAATACACCCATGTGTATCTGGTGAACTCATCCACTATGACCAACGCATATTTCTTCTTTGCAATAGACATGACATTCACTGGACCAAATAGATCAACATGTAGTAGATGATAAGGCTCAAGAATTGATGATTCAGTCTTGCTCTTAAATGAAGATTTTCTTTGTTTGGCTTTCTGACAGGAATCACAAAGGCTATCAGGAGCAAATACTGACTTTGGCAGTCCTCTCACAAGATCTTTCTTGACTAGTTCATTTATATTGTTGAAATTTAAATGAGAGAGTCTCTTGTGCCAATTCCAGCTTTCTTCAATTGATGCTCTACTCATCAGACAAATTGTAGAACCATCAGTACTTGTTGAAAGCTTAGCTTCATAAATGTTACCACACCTGTATCCTTTCAGAACAACTTTGCCTTTAGATTTACTCACAATTTCACAGTGTTCTTCAAAGAAATCAACATGATAACCTCTGTCACAGATTTGACTTATACTCAGCAGATTGTGTTTAAGTCCTGAGACCAGAGCTACTTGTTTAATTATGACATTTCCAAGATTGATATTGCCATATCCTAATGTTTTTCCAATGTTGCCATCTCCATAAGAAACACTTGGGCCAGCCTTCTCCACAAAGTCTGATAGCAGGGCCTTATTTCCAGTCATATGTCCTGAACATCCACTGTCCAGAACTAGAATGTTTTTCCTGTTGCCCTGCAATCACAAAGACCACTAATTATTAGTTTTAAGGACCCAGACTTGCTTGGATCCTTTGGTCTTATTAAGTTTGTTAACATTTGCAGCGGATTTAGCATCAGAGTTTATGTTAACATTTTTCTTATCAGAACTTACACTATCAGACTTTGAATCAGAATTTACACTAGAAGGAACAATGGAAACTTTCTTCAAAGAAAGTTTTATTTGATAATAATCATAGTACAAACTATGATATTCCTTACAAGTATAAATGGAATGCCATAAATTACCACAATGAAAACAAGGATTTTGTGGTTTGTATCTAACAGACTGACTCTTAACTCCTGATTTTGAAGGTAAGGAGTTAATATTCTTATTCTTCCTGCAAAAAGAAGCCAGATGGTTAGAACTTCCACAGTTATGACATGTTTTCCTAGGAGCATCAGGAACAGGTTTATAATCATTGCTTTTATTCACACCTTCCTTTCCATTCCTATTTTTCCTAGGTGATTTTACCTTGTTTGCATTCTTAACATCTTTCATCTTATGCTTAAGCTGCTTCTTTGTCATTAAGCCTATGTTTACTTCAGCTGTCTTTTCATGTTTTAGTTTGTCAGAAGTTAATTCCTCTTTAACTTCTGATTTCTCATTTTCAGACTTTACAGTTACAAACTTAACAGGTTTTAACTTTGGCTTTTGCTTAACAACAGGCTTAATTTCTTCAGTTCCTTTATCATTCTTATCCTTTCCATAACCTAAGCCCTCTTTCCAGTTTCCACTACTTAGAAAATTTTGAGTTGTTTTGCCAGAGTTAGTCCAAGTCCTGATAATCTCTCTTTCCTTTTCTAACTCAGTTTTTAGAGATTCATTCATTTTTAGCACTTCATCCCTAACATAAAAAGCATCATCTCTATCCTTCTGAGTTTGATGGAACATGACTAACTCTTTTTCTAAGAAATCATTTCTTTTCTTAAAAGTAAGATTTTCAGAAGTTAATCTTTCACATGTTAAAGTTTGATCTCTATAACTAACAAACATGGTTTTAAGATATCTTCTCAACTCATTAATATCATCAGTATGAAAAGCATAAGTAGTCTGAGGTACCTTTGTTTCAGCAGCTTCAGAACTGCTCTCAACACTTTCTTTATCAGCATTTGCCATCAATGCATAGTTCTCCTCACTTTCAGAGTCTGAGGTGTCTGTCCAGCTTTTCTGCTTTGTGACAAGAGCCTTGCCTTTGTCACCCTTTACCTTCTTGCAATCAGGAGATATGTGGCCTTTCTCACCACAGTTATAGCATTTAACATTGGTATAATCTCCTCTATCAGACTTTCCTCCTCTGCCTTCAGATCTTCTGAAATTCTTCTTATCAGAACTTATGCCTTTCCTGGAAAACATCTTTCCCTTCCTGAACTTCCTGTATGCAATCTTTGTGATTCCTTTCATCATAAGAGCACACAGCTTCATCATCTCCTCATCAGCATCAGTCTCAGGCAAGCTTTCAGAATCTGAGTCATCATCACTTTCAGAACTTGATGACTCAGTTTCAGACTTTATGAAATGAGCTTTACCCTTGTCTTTCCTTGAGGAAGCTGCTTTGGGGGATTCTTCTTCAGCCTTAAGAGCAACTGTCCATAGATTTCATCAAGAGTTGTTTCATCAAGATTGTAGTTGTCTCTTATTATCGTTGCCTTCAAATCCCAGCATTCAGGAAGAGCTAACAGGAATTTAAGGTTTGAATCTTCAAGATCATACTCTTTATCAACCAATGACAAATCATTCAAAAGTTTGACAAATCTATCATATAAATCATTCAATGACTCATTAGTCTTTGAGTCAAAATGTTCATACTCTTGAGTGAGCATTGTCTTCCTGTTCTTCTTAATTGTGTCAGTTCCCTGACACCTTATTTCCAGAGCATCCCATATCTCCTTAGCAGTCTTGCAGTTGATTACCCTGTTTGACATTACATTATCAATGGCACTATGCAGTAAGTGTCGTACCTTAGCATCCTTAGCAATTGATGCTATATCTTCAGCAGTATAATCACTCTTCTCCTTTGGTACGGTCTTTGCTGCTTCACCTGCAACTGCAACAGCGAGCTTGGTTGGTTTGTGAGGCCCTTCCTTGATTCTATCAAGGTATTCTGGATCTGTTGCTTCCAGGAACATGGTCATCCTTACCTTCCATATGGGATATTCAGATGGTCTCAGTATGGGAACTCTGATAGTCTCATACCGACTTTGGATTTGTGTCTTTGGAGGTTCTTCAGTTTTTGTAGGCTTAGTTGGAGTTTCTGTGTCAGACATGATTGTGTTTGGATCTTTAACTGTATGTGTGTTAACAGATTAGCTCTGATACCACTTGTTAGGTCACACACACTGTAGAGGGGGGTGAATACAGTGTATAATACAATCAAATCGAACTTTAATATCTTAAGTAACAGAAAACAAACTTTATTGAAACAATAAACTCTGTTACAGTATGGAACTGTTACCTCTCAGTGATGAACAAATATCACGAGAGCTGCTAGGGTTACAATGAATAATCTTCTTGAATATGATAACACTTATAGTGTAAACCCTATGTCTGTGTTTATATACTACACAGTTACAAGATAATCGCTAATTGATATGGAATATAATTCTGCTTCCTAAAATATATCAATCAGATATCTTTTCTTCAAAGTATTCCATTCTTCACGGAACTCCTTCTTCATGCATACCTCTTCTTATGTTTATCTCGATCTTCTTTCCTTTAATCAGCTACTGTCCTTATCTGAACATACTCCAGCACTTAAGTACTGATATCCTTAAGTCCTGACTTCCAGTATAAGTACTGATTAATGGTTAAGTACTGACTTGTCCTGTTAAGTCAGATCTGAAATCTAAACATAAATCATATTAGCCATGACATTATCAAATATATCTAACACTCGTGTGTGTGTGTGAGAGAGAGAGAGAGAGGGGTGGAAGAAGGAGGAAGGAAAATGGGGGGAGGGTGTTTATATAATGAAATGTCAGGGGCAAAAGAGTCTTTTCCACTTAATCAAAAAGCTTCTTCCCTTTTCTCTCTTTATTCAAAAGAAATCAATAAATCTCTCTTTTATAAAATATAAAACCTCTTTATAAAATCAGAAAATGCACCAAATCTCATTTTTAAAATAAGGAGCATAAAATTAGCTCTTCTCTCATATTTTAAATTAATTTTTTAAGTGAATAGATTATTTAATATGGATTTTACAAATAAATCCAAATAATAGAATTAAACTTTATAAAATCATTTTAAAAACTCAAATCATCAAAATAAATCCAACTATTATTTTTAAAAAGTCCCTTGAACTATTTTAAAGATAATAAAGCAAATCTCGCACCTTGATCACATTCGTATAATTTTATAAAAATGATTAAAGATTGATAAAATCCTTATAAAATTATTTAAAATACCACTGAGCGCAAATATGAACACGTATACATCAAATATCATGCAGACACACAAGATCATCAAATATAATTCACATTCACACTCTTAAACACTTTAATCCCTTTTAATACGGGTCCCGTTCAACTTGGCGGCCCGACAACACAGCTTAACCCTTTAGCTGACTCATCAAACTGGAAAGAGTTTCTTTACGTTCCCAGTCACTATTATACAATAACGATAATTAACCACAAAATCATTTAACCTTTTATTAATTCACAAATATTCATAATTTTAACACAAAATTATACTTTATTCACTTAATCACATCACGAAATTCCCGGTCGCTACATCCCTACATCGTGCATCAGCCCAAAAAAAATTCTTATCCTATTTTCACAATCAAGATATATTGAATAATACAATTTAGTACTATTGATTGTGCTTTATTAATGTAATTTTGAAGGGCAATATCATCACCCTCCGCTAACCTCAATCTTCTTATTATCCTCATGTAATTCTCACAATCTTTTTTGTTAAAAGTCATATTTTCATGACCTCCGTGTTCAACAACAAGAGCATTACAACTCTTGTTCATCGAAATACCGGCTTCGTCATATTAATTAAGACTTCTCTTTGTATGATTCGTCAATTTTTTATTACATCGAAATCGATGTGCTTTACTTGAACTCAAATTATGATTATGTTCATCGTCAAATTGAGTCACAACCCATTTATTACTCTCATCCACTCTTTTTGCACAAAGTCTTCCTCTATAATTTGTTTTGACAATATGTTTTGGGTTCGAGCTATCTAAATTCTGTCGATTAGATTCACCATATCGGTGACAGGCAAGTGTTACGTACATGTTCACCCCTTCAACTTTTCTCGTATTTCTTATCATAATCCTAGACCCGTTTTGTAGACCGTACTGTTTATAATATTCATAAACTTCATTCTCAGAAGTGAAAATGTATTTACCTTGAAGCTGATACCCATTTAACGACGTCTTCTTCATTGTTTTCCTCTTCCATGGATCAATTTCCTCGTATTCATCATTGTCCTCTTGTCCAGTATGTTCATTCTCGAATTCGAAATCCATGAGACTGCATATTAAACACAAAAAAAATCGATTAATGTAAAATTAATTCTTTAGTAACTATTTATGTTTGAACAAAATTATTAATGATACATATATAATAATTTTGATGAGCGATCGATAAAAAGAAGATACCTATTAGAGGAGAGGAAAGCTTTTGGAAGGTATCAGAAGAGATTTAGCTGATGAGAAAGAAGATTTGACAGTTAAGGGTTTTGCCCGATATATTTAATCAAAAGTAAAATAATTAAAAACATAAATTTTTTAAAAGAGTGGGCTATATTAAGTCTCCTAAAAATGTGGTAGTGTTTTAGTAGTGAATTAGTGTGTAAGGTAAATTTAGTGTTTCATTTTTGTTGTGTTTTACGGGTAAAGGTGAAATATACCCATCTTTTTGGATGTAATTCAGCAAAATAACCATTTTAAAAGCACATGGCTGAAAATACTCATTCAATTACACATTTTTTAATTGTGTAATGATAATACGTATTTCTGACTTGGATATATCAGAAAATTACAAAAAACACGCATTTATAATTTGGGTATTAGATTTGGGAAACTATCAAATGTGTATCATTATAAAATTGGATACCTATTTCAAAAATTCATATCTAATAAAAAATACTATTTTCAGCCATCTGGGACAGGTATTTTATGCGGTTTGCCCAAAAAAATTATTATTTTAAAATATTTCTCTCTCTTTTAAAAGCTCACAGTTAACCAAGAATCTCTTCTATATATAATAAGAGAACATGATGATAATATTGATGAGATTAAAAAGTCTTATTGAAATGACTAATTTATCCCTTTATTTTAAATTTATATAAAAGAAGTTGTTGGAAGGAATTGAACCTGAATCTTTACATTCACAAGCACATCACCGTACCACTACACTACACTGTTACTTGAGTTTTTTATCATACACATGATATGTGAGTGTCGTAAATAATGACAATTTATTTAAGTTTAAACATGATTACTAAAATATTTGTAGAGTTAGTTTTGAACAATTGATTTTAAGATATAAAGTTAAGTATAGTATATAAACGGATCATTCCCTTATTTATTAAACAATTTTTAATTTGAAAAGTATGTCTCATACATTTTTAATACACATGTTTTAATAAAAAATAAAGTGTACATATAATTTATTTTTATATATGTTGAAAAGATATACATTTATATAAATAATATATATGTGTATTACCTATTTAGATAAATTATAATTAGCGTATTTCGATTTATTTCGAATTAAAAATTAGAACTTGACCTATTTTTCAAATAATATTCGAAATTTGACTAAATGACCTGCCCGTAAATACCACGCCACTAACTAGGTTTAATTTGAATTACGAGTTCGACTAGAAAATCTTACCATTAAAGAAAAGTTTTGTGATATCTTATGTTGGTAAAAATTAATATCTTTAAGTTCTTTATAAAATTAAGTCAATTGATATTATGTATCAAAATTACTAGATTCAAAATCAGAATTTTCACCATTTTGAAAAAATACCCGAAATTTGACTATATGACCCAGCCGAAAATACATCATCACTATCTAAGTTTAATAAATTTAAATTACGAACTCGACAAGAATATCTTACCAATAAGGATAAATTTTATAATATCTTATATTAATAAAAATTAATATTTTTGAGGTTTTTATACGATCAAATCAATTGATATTATGTATTTACTTTATTGCATCTGGAACTTGACCCAATATTTAAATATATTCAAAATTTGACATGAGATGTCAAAAGCTTCGTTAAAACTACGAAGATATACTAAATCGATTTATTTATTAATGTTTCACTTAAAAAAAATTAGGTTTAAAATATTACTCAATGATGGTGAATTTATAAAGAGGTGCTCCTAAAGTCCTATTTTTTCATTCTCTTTGGAAAAATTTAAACTACAACTATAAAGTAAAATTTATAATTTTCATTAACAAGTTGTTTGAAAAATGGTAAGACATTTGATGCTTTTACATAAAAAATAGTTGATTTATTACATTATTTAATTAAATATATATATTTATATTCAAATATTTGCGAGACAAATCCTAAATTTTATATTATTAAATTTGATATGGTTATTATAAGTAATCATATACATAAAGTTCTTATTTTTAGTGGAATTCTGGAGTCCAAAATCCTAACTTTATATTACAATCCAATCTAATGGTTCAGGTTTTATGTTTCTAATAATTTAAAAACTAAAATAATAAACTACATGATATAAACGGGTGTTATGTTGTTATATCATTAATGTTCAGCAAGTTGAATATTTACATGTTATATAACGTGAATACGTATGTTCTTCAAACTGATCTTGTTTTATAAAATCATATGTTCTGCAATGTTCAATTTGTCAAATGTATGAGATTTGCAAGATATTTACTAAAATAGTGATATTTGTAGAACATGATTCACATTATAATACGTTTTACAAATTTTTTTATACTATTTTACTTGTAGAACATATATGGACTCCCATAATAAACTAAAAACAAGGACTCAATAGAACTTAACTCATATATATATATATAAGAAACTGGAAAAATTATAGAATTCAATATTTTTTTAAAAAAATTAAAATTAGCAATAACAAATTTACAAAAAAGATATTTAGTGTTGAAAAATATTGTATAGCTATTTTAAATTATTTGAAAAAAGGTTAAACTATAATGTAATGTACTATTTGATTTAATCCGTGTTATGCTATCTAAATAAAAAAATTAATATTAGTCGATATTTTGAAAGGATTAACAAGTTCAACTAATATTTAAAAAAATTCATCAAATTAAAAATATTTAATTTTAGAAAAATAATATACAATGTTATCAACTTACTATAAAAAGAAATATTAGAATCATAAATGAAAGAAACTTTAAAATGATTTGAATGATGATATTAGTACAAATTTATCTTCAGATTCTTGAAAAAAAACTTTTGAATATCAGTAGTTAGTTTTGACGATATATGAATTATTTTTAGTCACATCCATGACCGATGCTATGTTGAGTAAAAATAGATATTGTTTGATTGTCAGTCCTACTGCGACTACGATATATAAAAAATTGTAATTTATTTATTAGATAATTATAATTTTTGAATAATCATAAATATACGTTATTTGAGTAATTTACTGAATAACAATTAGATATTTACATGACCAAGATATCTAGCATATTAATAAACGATACCAATATAATTTATTGAAAAATATAATAAATAATAATTTACATACACACACCCATTTGACTTTATCTTTACCATTATTAAAAGATTTTATTTTGATGGTGTATTTCAGAGTTATTGATATATATACTAAAAGAAAATAACAAAAGTCTGTTATGTTCTGAAAATAAGATGATCAATTAAATTTAAGTTTTGTTTTTCAATGTGTTAAAAACTGAATAGATTATGTCAATTTAAATTTATGAATTGACAGTTATCTGATATCTTATAAAATTAACTTTGTATAATAGAGAGGATTAAAAGCTAAGTACACGGTCAAGATTAACTTTAGTTAATGAATTAAGACATTAGTAATGATATTAAATCAACATAAACGTTGAATTTAAAAAATAACATATTTTCTTAAAAAATAAACTTATATTAATTGTAGTGTAAATTCTACTTTATTAAATATTACGATTGCAGGTCTTGACCACTTTAATTATGCATTACTAATTCTTTTAAATTAAGCAAGATAATTGAAAATTAGTAATGAATTTAGTAATAAAATATCTCATTACTCCGAGTTTATTTGACCAAAACTCAAAAAATTTACCCGACTCTGTAATATACATATACGTTAATTTTTAGTTTTTTTTATAAACACATTGACAATATTTGATAGATTAACTTCAATCTTTTCCTTTTACATGTACAGTGACTAGCCTGCTTGTATTTATTTAGTAAATACAAATTACACGACACAGATAAGAATATATCTATTTAATGAGATATATTAAAACGTTATGAACGTTATTAATATTTTACATAAAAATCATACATATTGATAGATACTCGACTTGTATTTGATATATTTTATATGTTATACAATATTTATCTGTAATATATTTTGTACATAATTATAATATTGAAAATTTTAAACGTATATTTGTGATATATTTTGTACACAATCATAATATTGTATAAATTGGATATCTTGATTAAATTTGTCACAAAATATATCAATGTAAAATATAACGTCATACGTTATAATATGTAGTTGTATCATACACATCTTTACTAGTGAGAAATTTAATCAAGATACCCAATTTAACAAGCCCTGTAATTTCAACAAGCCGATTACAAATTTCAAACAAAGCCCTGATATTATCTGATTATTTGGCTAGAAATTATCATGATGGGGAAGAAGCTGATTGGGAAAGAAGCAATTTTTGTGATATTGGGTTTGAAAAGATTCGAGGATGATGATGAGAAGCTTGGTAAGTTTATCAAAACTCATGTTTTGAGATCGTTGAAAATGGATATGGTGGCTGTTCTTCATGAGCTTGAACGTCAAGAAGAGGTTTCTTTGGCCGTAAAGGTTTGATCTTATTTTACTAAATCTCTCTCTCTCTCTCTCTCTCTCTCTCTCTCTCACACACACACACACACACACACATTGTCTAGTTGATGTATGATTAAATTACTTCCTGAAAATAGTGGAAGTGAAATAAGGAACTTGAGAAATTATTTTGTCCAAGAACTGCTAGTGTTTAGTTTTGAAATTGGTTCTGGCTGTAGTTGAAGTCAATAAAACTTGTTATAAATTATTAAATCCAGTGTGGTATACTTGAATTTGATGCATTATTTTTGCTGAACAAGATATTATTGTTAGGACTTTTGATTGTCCTTTATGGCATAATAATGTGTAACCATAATATTGATAAGAATATGGTATCACTTTAACAAAATGTACAATAATAAAACCTATATCAACTATGAAAGAAGTGGATTTTAAAAAATCTGTTTTTATAATTCCCAGTGGTTAAGATGTTTCTATAAAAATGTAGGGAAATGTAGAACAAAGTTTGTAAATCTATTTTTGTTTTATTGGTAGCAATAAAGCCTTTGTTTATCTTGTATGCATGTGTAGCCTAAGAATTTAGATATTGTGTTGGCAGAGGCTACGTATTGTTTTTGTTTTATTTATTGCGGTCTTATTGATCATGTCTGGCCATGTAAATGTTTTCCTTGTATAAGAATGAAATACTTTTCTGTGAATGAGCACTAGTCACAGGTGAATTATATACTTAAAAGATCAGGAGACATGAATTTAATTATCTTGTATAAAGAATAATGACTATCAGTTGTGAACAAAACCATGGAGGAAGTACTTTGGTAATAATTTTCAGAATTGAAGTCCACAAAGCCCAAAAAGAAGAAAAGGTTGTGAAGTAGGATAGTTGGTTACATGTTCTTAATTGTTAAATTTGCATAGTAATTCATGTACATTGTTTTATAAATTTGCTTGGCATATTTCGAAGTCATTGAGTTGCAAGGAAACAGAATATATGATACATGTTGTCAACATTTCTACTGTTTGCATAATTGAATGATGGCATGGGGATTACATGTATGATTTGTGTTATTATATTTCAGATGTTTTGGGTGATTAAAAAGCAAGATTGGTATAGGCCAGATGTTTATCTGTACAAGGACTTGATCATTGCATTAGCTAAAAGCAAAAAGATGGACGAGGCAATGCTATTGTGGGATAGCATGAGAAAGGAAAACTTGTACCCTGATTCCCAAATGTACACTGAAGTCATACGGGGCATTTTGAGGAATGGGTCTCCTGCAGATGCCATGAATATCTTTGAAGACATGAAACAATCCCCAGATCCACCGGAGGAGTTGCCTTTCAGGATTCTGTTAAAGGGATTATTGTCACATCCTCTTTTGAGAAACAAAGTCAAAGAAGATTTTGAGGAGATTTTTCCTGATTAACGTATATATGATTCACCAGAAGAGATATATGATCCAGAGGAGATTTTTCCTGATTAACGTATTCTGTCTATCATTATATATCTGTATTGAAATTCCATCAAGTATAAATTGATAAAGTACAATTTTTATTAAGGTATATTTAACTTAGATGGCATTTTAGTGTATGTTTCGTAAATCAGTTAAGTTGCAGTTATCTTGGCCCATTTCTTAATTATCGTTTGTTTTGTATGTGAAATGAAATTATATAAGTTTTTGAGGTATAGATTTGATGTTGCTAGAACCTGATCCAAAAAAGTGTTCAACTGCCAAATAGGTGCATGGTAAGTCTTTGGCAAGTGTCTTCTATACATAATGTAGCTGTTCCACAATTGTATTATCAGCGATCTTTGTGCCATCAGAGGTTGTCATGAGTGGTAAAATTAAGTTGTGTTTTATAGACCCTGTCACTGCCCTTTTTGATAGGTAGTGCATAGATTTTGATGCAACTTCAAATAAGGAACAGGTTTCCCCTGAGTGCTAGTTACTTAGTTTGGTGCTTGTACATGGGCACTGCAATTGTTGGTATTCATGTGGAGAGGAGAATGCATGATCCAGAAGCAGTTATAACTACATACTAGGGAAAACACAATCAAGATGTTCTTGCTGCAAAGACGAATAGCCATGATGTGTCAGGATCTGCACCTATTAGTGGTATGTCAAGAGTCAGACCAGAAGATTGTAGCACCATTAGCCTTGATCTTGGAGTGGGAATGAACTGTGGAGTTGAACACAGCGGTTACAAGCAACAAACCACATTAGGTTCTGAGCATGTCAGAAGCCAAGTTCAAGCATCTATAGCTCCAACATGCTATGGTGTAGCTAATGGAAGCGGTGTTCTTTATGGATCTAGAGACAACTGTTGTAAACCATAATTTGCAATCTCCACCTTTAGGCCAGTTCTCTTGTGCATAATCTGTGTATTTTAAATATTTAAATAACGGTTCTCTAGGAATCTTGACACGTACCTTATTTTTATGGGTTCTGGATGTGCGTATATTGTTTAGTAGCAGAAATTAGCAAAAGATGAGCGTATATTGTTCAGTATAAAAAGATGAGCGTATATTGTTCAGTATAGAAATTAGCAAAAGATGTGCGTATCTGTGTATTGGATGTGCGTATATTGTTCAGTATAAAAAGGACGTAAATCAACTAGAAAGATTAATACAACAATGATGATGGATCATACCCTAATGTTTAAAATAGGATATTTTAAATTAAAAGTAATTTGAAAAATGAATTAGTGATAAAGAAGAAAAAAAATGCCAAAACCTTGGCGGCAACTGACAAAGGCCTGCAAGTAGAGCTGACATATGCTTACATAGAACACTTACACAACTCAAAGATCCTATATTTGTCCTAATTACTTTGTCCATTTTCTTCTTCCTTCTATTTGCCTACTCAAATCCCTCTCCTTACTCTTTGCCTACTTCATATAAACAAATTACAATAATGCAAATTGTTTACTCACCAACTCAAGAATCAGTCTCTTTCGATCTTGTTTCAATACTCCAAACCTCATTTTATAATCTCCTATTGGTTTATTATTCAAACCCCATGTCTTTTTTTTTTACTTAATTATTCAATACATATTGTTGTTTCTTGTGTTGGGTGGAGGTTCATCAACTTGTATTCACAAAGAAGCTCAAAAGGGTATTTTCTTTTTGCCTTTTTTATCATCTGGGTTGTTTCTTGATTTCACTTTTAGCTTGTTGTGATGCCTACTTTTAGTGTTTTTGTTGCTATGTCTTGTTTTTATTAAAGCTGGAAAATTTTGATTTTGATTTTTTTTTTTGCTTTGTGATGTAGTAGTAAATCTTGTACTTTCTGGTTTAGTTCAGTTCTGCAAAGAGATGAATGTTTGTAGTGTTAGAGTTCAAGAGTATTTTGAGTTATATGTTCCTGACAGAAAAGATGATGTGATGGGGCTAAATGATTGAGGAAATGACTTTTGTAACTTTGTTTGGGGGGGTTGGTATGGGAATTATGCACAAAGAACGGAAGAGTGAAAAAAAAGAAGGGGCTCAAAGATTTTATGACGGAGTTCGTAATAAAATGAGTAGGAAGGTGAATATGCATGTATTCTCATGTTGGTGGATTTGAAGTTTATTTCAATGTGTGTGGAATAGAATGGAACTCTCCACAAATTATTACAAAAATCAATTCCATATGATCCAATTTCATCCTTTCTAACGTAACATAAAATGATTCTGTTAACTGTATCCAATGGAACTTTGTATCTTAGTTTGGGGTGACAAATTCAGGTTTCGATTATTGGTTGTATAAGTGACAACTAAGTGTCGTGTTAAGTACCGATTAATTTTGATAAAATGAGTATATAAGTGTAATAGGTCCTATTATTCAGAATTCTTATTGATGCATCATTTTGGTCAGACTTTTCCATCTCCAACGTTGGGATGAGAAAGCCAAGCCTGCATAATATGATAGAACATGTATCTTTTTAAGTCTATATGTAGAGATTTACCACAAAATACTGTAAGACAGTGTTTGACGTATAGTTTTATTGAAATAACAGGATTGGGTTCCAAAAGGTTTTCTGAAGTAAGCCTGAATGGCAATGTCATTGGAGGATCTTCTTGCAAAGGAAGGTTTTAAGAGTAGGAAACTAAAGTCACTTTCTAGAACTTCTACTTCATCAGAACCGTCAAGTAGACCTCTTTACTCAAATTATGATCAAAATAAAAGTGGTCTTTCACCTGGTGTAACTCGTGCAAGGAGAACACAAAAGACAAAATCCGATATACCGCAGCTTCAAAGTGATAAAATTAAGGATATACGATCAGTACCCAGGGATGATCTTTTTAGAAGGGAGGTTTTAGATGGGAATTTGAAAAGAGAAGCTATGCCGAAACCTAAGAGGAAAAATTCTTTGGATTTCAGGGGCGGTAAGAGCTTTGGCATTAGGTCGTCAGCAGTTTTACCAGACAATGAGATAGTTGAGGCCGATCTAGATCATTACGAGGTTGAAACTGGGTTGCAACAAGATGAAAGATATGCAGATATATATTCAAATGAAGTGTATAGTCCTTCTGGAAGTACAAGTAAGGCTTCAAATGGAAGTGGTGGAATTGCGACAGCGAGGAATATGTCAGGGAAGAATTTACAGGAATACAAAAGGCGTGGTAACAGTTCCAACCAAAATCTGCTTGGGCACGTGAGTTCCAGACTTAATAACCGTAAAAGCATGAAACAAACTGAGGCTTCCAACTACAGACCAGACGGAGGTTCACAGAACAGCAAAAGCTTCGATGAAAGTAAACATCGTAGGCAGCAAGAGATTGAAGAGGCTCCAGTAGAACCTGCTCTTGATGAAATTGCTGTTCGAGCTATGATATCAATTCTAACGGGGTACATTAAACGATTTTTTATAGATGGGGACTTTAAGGCATCACTTCGTCACAATTGTTTCGCTTCCCTTAATTTTGTTGGGCTGGAGGAAGGCATCAATACTGAAAGTAAAGTCATTGAAAATCTAGAACAAGCGATAGAAACAGTTGAAAGAGCTGCTGAAGAATCTGCAACTGCAACGGAGCTGAAAAAGGCATCTTTGCATCTTAGTGTCATTACTGGCCTTAACGCTAATGATTTGAAAGATGGTTATACTTCAGGAATTCCCAATTCTAAGTTGTCAGCATGTGCTCATCTCTATTTGTCTGTGATTTACAAGCTTCAGAAGAAAGATAGGATTGCAGCAAAGCATCTTCTACAAGTGTTCTGTGATTCTCCATTCCCAGCTCGAACAAGTTTATTGCCCGAACTGTGGAATGATATATTTCTTCCTCATCTTTCACATATAAAGGCATGGTACAATCATGAGGCTGATTCTCTAGTTGATGCACCAAGAAAGGAAATAAAATTAAAAATTCTTGAGAAAGTTAATAATGAAATAATGGACTCCGGTACGTACCAGTTTGCAGCTTATTACAAGGACTGGCTGACAGAGGGTGTCGAAGCTCCTACTATTCCCTCTATTCGTATTCCTTCAGCATCTATTCAGGGAGTTAATGGAGGAGTTTTAAACAGCAACTACTCTGATACGGGTAATCCTCATATTCCTTTTTCATCTCAGCCAATGCTCAGTCTAAAACTATATCACTCAGATCTAGGTAGTTTCAACAAGTCAGGGGCAGCTCATGTGGTAGACTTTGAAGAAGCGGAAAACTTTGAGATAAGCAGAAGAAGCTCGACTGCTTCTGTAGTCGAAGACAAGGAAACATTAACATATTCTTCTGATGCTGCTGTTTATAAGGAATTATTAATCCAACAAGAAATTGTACACCATGTAAGTGTTTCAGTGTATAACTTGCCGTTTTTTAATGCTTATAAGGTTTTAGTCCACCAAATAAATTTGTGACTGAATGAAAAAAGTGTGATAAGAGATGCCCTCTCTTTAAATATCTGATTCATCTCTTTGCACTCTTTACGATTTTATGATATTCATAGTGTAATAAAGATTTTGGCTCCAAGTTCAATACTGGAGGAGAATCTACATTGAAAAGAGAAATATGTAAAAAATATTTTCCTTCTACCCATCAGTGTGCAGAGGCCAGTAGTTTCTGTGCTTAGCTAAGGTCACAATCAGTAATTACCATGAAGCTTTTCCAGTTGTGATTAGTGTATTTTTTTCAGTATTAGACCATCTCCAACCCACAACAATAAAATAGTGTAGCTTTTACACTATATTACTGTGAAAAGTACACTATTCACAAAATCAATTCCAACCCATTTATACTATATCTTACACTAAACGTTAATAAAAAAGACACGATATTCTCACATTTCCAGAAGTAAGTATCTTGTTGGGATATAATAGGCTATATATGTGAGATGAAGGAAATACTTTTTTTTGCAAACTAATACTTGGACATAGTTGGAATTCTGAAATACACCAAATTGGTGTAAAAAATATATCAAATGTACTTTTGACACCAAATTTGGAGTCATTGTTGACACCATTATAGTGTTGGGTTGGAATGAACACTATAACTTGCACTATAATAGTGCTATAGTGTTAGGTTGGAGTTGCTTTTATTTATCCTATAGGCATATTAGGACATGTCTATAATTGAGGCATTTAAACAATAGTCTCCACAGTGTATATTCAGAGTGTATATTTTTCCCTATTAACAGATGTTTATAATAATTTATTTATTAAATAATGCATGCCTATTTGGATAGTTTATACAATTTTTGCTAGCCAAAAGAAGTTTACTAGTAGTAGCCTAGTAGGAGACGACGTAAACTTTTGGCCTGTTTTGAAGCGACTAAAGCAATTCGTTAAGTGATTGCTTGTCAGAGACTTGGTTAACCAAGGTTGACTTTGTTGGATAATTACAGCAATAATAGGGTATATATATTCTATATTATATTACAAATTCAAGAACATGCAAATAAGAATCAAATTCAAAACACGATGAATCTTCTAGGATAAAACAACATGAAACACCTTAGTCACAGTCCGGTGTTGTTTAACGATTCGGTGATGTTTAACAACCACCACCACCACCTCAGTTCGCCTAAAGATCTATACAATTCTGTAATATGTAGCAGGGATAGGCAAAGGGAATAAAATGTGTTCGTATTATCTTTGCCTCTAGGGTCTTAAGATTATATATATAACCTCCAAAATAAAACCCAATTAAATTAGAAATAGGTTTTATTTATTATACATTTTTTTTCAAATCAAATAATCAATTAAATTTAACCTGAATTATAATTAAAATGGAAATTATTGTAAGTAGAAAACAAGTCAGGAGTTGTGTTGACCTAACAACACGTTTTCGTGAACCGAGGATTTTACCTTAATCAATCCTCTAGTCAGCAGTAAAGCCTGTAATAAAAAGATAAGTAGAGTTCTCGCCAAGTCGCCTCGCAGACACGAGACATTCTCCCAAATCGCCCTTTGACTCGACCCGAGTCGGTCGGACAGCAGCGCACGGGTGTGTGCGCTAGGCCCACACAAGCTCCATGCCAAACAAGCATTCCACTCATGCTGGTAGTTAGTTGCAAACAACACTAACATAAGATGCTATATAAACTCAAGACCTTTTCAGTAAAATATTGATGTAGGACAAAATCCACATAACCCATTTCAAGCAAACAATTTTGCCTCGACTTATTTAGGCATTCCACTAAAAAAATGTCTTAGAGACATGAAACCTTAAGTCCTCATATCGAGGAACAAGCTCCGATCAATAGTTTCTGGAAATTCCATCTAGAGTGAATCGTAACTAGGTCAAAGTTTTCACTTTCTAACAGACTTTAGTATTCTTCCTTGCATATGCTTCTTTTGGTATGTTAAAGTAGATGCATGCTCTTTGGTTCTAGTAGTATGTTAAAGTCACATGTAAAGTGGTGTGTTAGACAGATTCGTTGTTACACTCACTGCCTAATAGCTTATGCTTTTAGAGCAGCAAATAAATGTTACCATACACACACACACAAAAATTATTACTGACCATGTAAGAGTTCCAATCTTTTGGGTGGCGGTTACTCGCCAACCATTACCACCCGTAGCTCCATCCCTGACTGTATTCTACCATCTTGAAATCATTCATTTATTTAATTTTTCTTTTCAGTTTTAGATTGCTTGCATTTGCTCAGATAAGTTTCTTTTACTTTTAGAAACTTATCTTTATAGAGGCATGATAATCTGTTTAAAGAGAAAGTCTAGTGTATATTTCTGTACAAATCAGTTTTGAAATTGTAACAGACTACTTGGGTAATATGTATCTTAATTTAAGCCAGTATAACTAAAGGGTTAAGACTTTAAATGCGCTTTGATGTTAGTTTGACATTTTCTAGTTCTTATTATACATTGAGATGACTTCTGCTCTAATACAATTGTTCACAAACTTTAGGAAGATGGACTAACAGCATGTCACAAATCTGGTTCCGGTGAGATAAAATTCATTGACAAGTTTGATGATGCCTATCAGCTGCAACTAGAAGAAAGTGCCAATGGGCTTCATGAACTTTCATATACAAAAGTGAATGAGCTTACATTAAAGAAACTTGCAAAAGCTGTCTTCAATTTTCCGCAGACTGAAGAATGTCTTAATGACATCAATTCATCTCTTTTGCCTGATAAAGATGCACATCATATCAAGCCCTTGGTAATTTAACTCGTTTTTTAACTACCATAGTAATCGTTCAAATCATTAAATATTTGCTCTTCTTAATAGTGTGTTTTCCCAATGTGAGGTGCAGGCAAATCGTCCAATGTTGTTCCATCAATGTGGTTGGTGAAAAACCTTAGGAAGTTGTTTTTTCTCTATTGTATGTATGATTATTGGTGTGATACCCCTATTGATATTTTACTCTGCAGGTTGGAATAAAAACTCAGACTCTTTTGTTCAATATTCTTCCCTCTTGAGCATCCCTGAGGACTTTATCTGTCCTTTAAGCGGACTATGTTTTGAGGAACCCGTCACTTTAGAGACTGGACAAACTTTTGAGACCGAAGCTCTTAGACAATGGTTTGATAAAGGACACAAGACATGTCCAATTTCGGGAGTTACACTAGAGTATCAAGCTTTGCCCCTGACAAACTTCATTTTGAAACGTGTTGTTGATACATGGAAATTTGAGCACTGCAGAACTCTATTAGGTTTTTCAGGCCAGCTTGCAATGAATGTAGGGGATGAGGTCAAGGATGAAGCAGCTGTTTTTATTTTTGAGCATCTTCTTACTTTCTCTAGCAGAGATGAAAGAATTAGAAAAGTCAAACTCCTTATCTCTCTTGGAGGACTGCAGTTTTTTATACGAAGGTTTGGATCTGGAAACTTGGAAGAGAAAACAATTGTTGCAGCATTGTTGTGCCACTGTATCGAAGCAGACTCTGGTTGCAGAAATCATATAGCTAGAAACATTGAAAAAAATTGTTTTGTTGAGCTTCTTCACTGCAAGCAGGCTAAGTCAATAGCAAATGCTGTCTCACTATTGGTCAAACTAATTTGCTTAAATAGGTACTCTTTTGTTCTTTCTTTCTTTGACTTTTATGTGTTATTCTGGGCACCTTTCCACTTGGTATGACTTGCACTCATGCCATATATCCGAATTAGATGCTAATTTTTGTGAGTTTTACAAGTCAAGGGGTATCCACAAGATGTTGTCTGAAATTCTACGTTACCATTCCTTCTTTATGTATTCATTTTTACTATTATTATCATTCAAATGAAAAGAAAATGAGAAGCTGATCATATGATGCTTTCTCTGCCTATTCTACATGGCATGGTCAGCCAGCTACATAACCAGAGAAAACACAGTGAGGGACTGTCTTATTTTCTATGCACAACTTTCTATGGACTGTTTCCTTGAGTGGAATTGTGAGCATGGCACATCCTGTCTGTTTTTTTTGAAGTCACTGCATTTGTGTGTGGGTGGGTGGGAAGAGGAGGAGGGGGGGGGGGGGGTAACCATGCATGTTAGATTCCCAATAGACCCAGAATCAGTATATGTATTATCACATTGTTATGGAGGCCACATATTGGGCAGAAACCTTTCCAGGTGTTTTTGTTCTTTGTAATACAATAGATATTTGAAATTTATGTCAATCAGCGATTGCATGGGGTCGTAAGGGAGTACCTTTTCTTTTGTCTGCTATACTTGTGTTGTAAATATGGTCTCTGATTCGCTTACTTACGGATATAAAGAATTGATAAATGAATTCCAGGAGGATAGATGTTTGCTCTTTCCTAAGCGGCTTAGAAAACAAGGAAATGGTGCACACTATGCATGTTTTACTTATTTATCTCCAGAGTTGCCCCTCAGATCAGAGGCCTTCAGTGGCAGTTCTCCTTTTACACCTAGACCTTCTGGTAAGCTCTTGAACAAAATGGATTTTGGTGTACTATGTGTCAATTGTTATAGATTGTATATCTAGTTTCTATACTCTTACTGAAGAGTATTATTTTCCCTGTATAACATGAAGTGGAATTTCATTCGCTGCAAACTGTCGGTACAAAAGTAGATATATTTTTTTTTCTGAAGGCTAGTTGTACTCATTGTGCTTTTTGTTGAGAATAATTCAAAATTATTTGAATTGTTTTCTTGAAATTTTGTTGATTAGTTTGTTAGGTGTTTTTCAAATAATTAGTAGATAAGATAAGTTCTATTTTTTAGGAGTTTTAGTATTTTCTAGTGTATAAAACCACACGTTGGTTATCAGAAATAAAATAGAAGTATGTATCTCATTTTATTCACTACTTCTCTATATTTTCTCTCTTTCTTTTATTAGTTCAAACACTAACAGTGGTATCAGAGCCTTATTGATCTTAAGGGTCTGTGATATAACATAGCCATGTCTTCAAATCAAACACCAAATCTTTCTCCTCCATTTTTTAATGGTGAAAATTATCAAGTATGGGCTGTTAAGATGAAAACTCATTTAAAAGGTTTGGGTTTATGGACATGGGTGGAAAGTGAGAGGGAGATACAACCTCTTACCGTACTCTAAATCAAATCAAGCTTCATGAAAATGAGTCAAGTAAGGGTCCAAGAGCTTTATCAATTATTCATACGGCCGTGTCAGAATCGATTTTCACAAGAATTATGACTTGTGAAACAGGAAAAGAGGCTTGGGATAAGCTAAAAGAATTGTATGAAGGCAACGCAAGAATAAAGAGGATGCAAGTTTTAAATCTCAAAAGGGATTTTGAGACTTTAGCCATGAAAGAAAAAGACACTATACAAGATTATTATGATAATTTGATGGGTGTTATTAACAAAATGCGGCTGATGGGAGAAGATGTACCTGGTAGCAAAATTGTAGAGAAGCTGTTTGTGAGTTTGCCCGAAAGGTTTGAGTCAAAACTTTCATCTCTTGAAGATTCAAAAGATATAAGTGAACTATCTTTATCCGAACTAATTAATTCTCTGCAAGCTCATGAACAAAGAAGAGCGATGAGAAACAAAGAAACTGAAAATGCGGTTGAAGGAGCTTTTTTGGCAAAAACTCAAAAGCAAAAAATAAAATTTACTCAATGTGGTCATTGTAAGAAGAATGGGCATGAAGAAAAAGATTGTTGGAACAAGGAAAGGCCTAAATGCTTTAAATGCAAGAGGTTTGAACATGTGCAAAAGTATTGTAGAGTCAAGACGGAAGAAGTGTCAATTATTTGATGAAGAACTATTTTGATATTGGAGAGAAGTGCTCCAATGTGTACATTGGTGAGAAGTACATCAACATGAAACTGTGGAGAGAAGGGCTCCCAAATGAAACTGTGGAGAGAAGGGCTCCAACAACAATGATGATGGTGGAAGTACAACATCATCGAATTAATTTTAGAATTTTGAATTTTGAATTATGAGGGAGTGTTGAGAATAATTCAAAATTATTTGAATTGTTTTCTTGAAATTTTGTTGATTAGTTTGTTAGGTGTTTTTCAAATAATTAGTAGATAAGATAAGTTATATTTTTTAGGAGTTTTAGTATTTTCTAGTATATAAAACCACACGTTGGTTATCAGAAATAAAATAGAAGTATGTATCTCATTTTATTCACTACTTCTCTATATTTTCTCTCTTTCTTTTATTAGTTCAAACACTAACACTTTTGTGCTGTTTATATTCGTAAACTGAAGTGCCTGACTTTGTCTACAACTTTTACTTATATCTTCTGATTATAGAATTCTTGAGCTTATTTATTATATTACACATATTCTTACATCTTAAGATAAGAGCTTAAGCAGGAATCAATAGATCCCTTATAATTTACTATTTATATTCATTTATATATTTGCTTGAACTACCTGTTTTGCTGAAATTTTTAAACTTGGAACGATAAAAAAATTTGTTTAATTTCAGATAATACATATATAGTAGATATCTCCTGCAAGTTATGTGCCACATTTAGATAAGAATTATGTCTTGTATTGGAGAGTTTTGCATCTCGGGCCTTGAATAAATCTTCCAAGATATATGACATTCTAGTCTGATACGATCATTTGAATATTTGATGAAAGTTTCAAATATTCTCTGCCTTCTAATTACTCTTGTAATTATTTATTAGTATATTTTCTGAACTTATATATGTTTTTTCATGCTTACAATTCACTGCACTTGGACCCAGGGGCAGAGGCTCAAGTTGGTCAAATTAGGTAAAATATACATGTGTGCACAGTTGCTACTTTTGCCTATATTTATTCAACTGTTGGTGGACCTTGTTACATGGTTTTGACAGAAGTTGATAAATATACAATAACTTAATGCAGTGTACCAACTGTTGAACATCACAATGTGTAAATTAATCTTGTGCAAATACTTGTCCTTTTGGAGCTTTCATCTCATTTATATTGATCTGTTTGCCAGTCATGATCTTGATCTGTCGGGGACCATAGGTGATTATTAAAAAGTGAATCTTCACCTGAATTGCAAAGAATTTGTTTTTTATTTTCATGTTTTTACAGAGTAGTATAATTTATGAAATATAAGCTTTTTTGCTCTCAGATTATTTTCGTAGGTAAATATACCCTTAAGCTAATGCAAACTTGTCACTCGTGCTTAAGCTATTCTATGTTTTTCAACATGTAGATAGCTCCCAAAAAGTACAGCATATATCGGGAAGAAGCTGTAAATGCTATAGCTGTGGCTCTAGAAAGCGGCTTAACAGACGATAAGATTAGAGAAAAATGTTGCAATGCGCTTCTTGTCCTGGGAGGGCGTTTCTCTTTGAGTGGGAAGGTAATGATAGAGGATTGGATCCTAAAAAAAGCTGGTTTTATTGATTGTCATGAACCTGAAATAATCGATTCGAAAGAAGACATAGTACCAGCTAACTGCATCCCCTCGGTATGTTCATTCTCTTATGCTGTCTCTGACCCACCTTGTTCTCTATAAGTACCTCTTTACATGGATTAAGTTTTTTATATCTGTTTTATGTACATTGAACTATATCACAAGTATATGGGCTTTCCTATCAATATCGCCACGTAATTACCCAAGGATCGATACAACAATCTGATAAAAAAAGCTGGTACTTGTAGTATATATCTGAATCTGATCAAGTTTTTAACTGTAAGCACAGTCTCTATGTGTTATGTTTACATGGTATTTCAACATATAGATTATTACATGTACTTTATAATGCGATTCGTTTGATACATATTCCCTTTCACTGTAAGATAGTTGCTAGTAATGTATATCCAACAACTTGCTGATTCTAGATCTTCAATTTTTCCTCAAGGCTGTAACAATCTAGGAACTTCCACATGCAACCATTTCTGCAAATTACAATTATTCTCAAGTTTGTGCAAGCTTGTTATCCTGCACTTACTCTTTGAGGCATACTCATTAATTTTCAGTAGGAAGTAAGGACACAGGTGCAGGAGTGTAGTACATAGTGCGGGATACGGGAATTCGACAAATATAATAATATGGGGATACTTGTGCGCGGGGGGGGGGGGGCACGGGAAAAATAAACAAAAAATTTATATATATTTCATGTTAAACATAATAAAACCTACTAGCAAAAACAAAAATTGCATAAAAATGAATCAAATGCATCATTTATTAATCTAAAACACAAAAATACAAGTAAAATCTTTTAGTTTATGCAAAAATGAATACGATAATCAATACTTTTGTATTAACTAATAAACTTCGATACTTAATTTTGTTAATGTAGTTTGCTAAAATAGATTTGACCAAAATTTCTAAAGATAAAATTTCAGATTAGTATCATGGAAGAATCCGCGTCCGATATAGGGATACGTGTGTCCGAGTATCCGAGTATCCGACAAGGGGACTTGGCATGCGACCCAAGTGTCCCTGTTTCTTAGATTTTCAGACACTACTAACATACCTTTTGTAAGCTTGGATCTATCTTGTTGGGTCCCTTAACCTCCATAGAGGCAGTGCATAACATCATTATAACATTACAAATGTTGCACGATAATTTTCACTTTTCTGATATTAACAACCTTCCAGAAGGAATACTGTAATAGATGCCACACAGGTGATGCCGGATAACATTGTTTATTATAGACAATGGCAACATAAATGATTATTCCTTCAGAAATCAGTTAATATTCCTGTTTTCAAAAGGTCGTCAGTAGATTAGGGTTCAATGACTCGATGTCTTAGAGTGTCAGTAACTCTGGTTCGTGAAGGCGTTTATTGGCGATGACGGATGATTACGGAGAATTGATTCGATTTTACCATCACTATGTAGATATGCAAGGAGGTTTCAGCATGCAATATGAAAAACAATAACAGTTGCCTATCATTTTATTTTATTTGTGTGTACAATTTTGAAGTCGGCCTCTATCTATAGGATACCGATGAAGATGATGCCAATGAAGAGTGGTTGAGGATCTTGTCAGCTTCACTTCTTGATGGGAGGAAATCATTCTTGGAGACAATATCTATGTGTTTGGGTTGTGGTCAGTTGGATTTGGTGAGGACATGTTTGACCACAGTAGCATGGTTAAGCTCCTCAATTGCTTCATTGCATGACTTCAGGCGATCTGCCTTATTGCCTCTCATATCCCTGCTTAAAGGATTTTTGGAAAACAGTGAGAGGGTTGAACACAAAGTACTTGCTTCAATGTCTCTGCTAAATTTTAGCAGAATACCAGGTTGGCAAGTTCTTATTTACATAACTTCTTACTTGAAAATAAAATAAAGTATCTGTTTTTATGTTGGATTGTTAGCAATTGAGCAATGCATAAGCATTAACACAGACCAAGTTTTCTGGCTTGATCTATAGAACATTGTGTGCCAGGCATCGCCCGCATCTGTAGCTTTAGTTTCCCTTACTTACGGTGATTGGATATGTAGTCTAGATACAGTTATTTTTTTCTTTCTCTTTTGCTAATTAATTACACACGCACACACTAGGAGTCGAACTTGACCTCCGGCAAGGGGGTACAAGAGCTCAACCAGTGCACCGACCATTTGTTGGCTAGTCTAGATAGTTGTCAGAGTTGTCTTTACAAGTTACTCGGGACCTTTAGCTATGTCTTAATCAAATGTTTAGCCACTGTTTTGTTGAGCTTATTCTTTTATTATAAGAGGAGAAAAAGCTTCCCCAAACACCCCCATATTATCTGCATGCTTATCTTGTGGCGTTTTATATTAATTATTATCTATGTTTACCGTGTAAAATATAGATGCCCATATATACATTTAATGACAACCTAGAACAACATTCGTGTGATGCCAATACACTCCTACAAAGCATGTCAAATCACATATAAAGTACAAAATTACGTTAATGACATATATTAACTTGCTAAACCGTTTCATGGGCTACAGAATGTAGGATCCAGTTACTAGCAAGTGCACAGGAGTTGGAATTTCCCCTCCAAAGCCTTGCAGGAGTCACGTGGACAGCGGAGAAGCTTTACACCACACTTTTTAGTGAACGGTCTTTAGTCTGACCGGAAAGGATAGACTGATTTATGTAGATGCGTTTTATACATAACAGAAGACTTTTTCTCTATGCCTTGTAATCAACATTTACCTGATCACTGTGATACTCGGACATTCTTAAATTTGCCTTGCTATAGTTCCTGTTTTATTTAGAAGAATTTAAGTGATTCTAATCTTGGATTGGAAGCCTGACTGAAGGAGAATATGAAATTGTGCAAACATGTTACTTGTTTCAATGTTGGAATCACTTTTGGTTTAATGCATATATTCCTATTACCCATGTATGATACAGGACAGGGTGCCTGTATACGAATGTAATGCTTAGCAGCAATAAGAAACTGATGTTACGATTTTGGCTATTAGTTATAACCCTCATAGATATGATTAAAGCAGCAAAATGTCTTATTTACACACTTTATTAAAAGACACAGAGTTTCTTGAAAGAGAACATCAAAACGCTAATCAGAGGGCGCCTTTTTGTTCAAAGGAAGATTTATTTTTTCTCCATTAAATTAACACTTGTTGTACCTGCTGAATACAAATACCTGCATGTTTACTAACCAAATACTAATACGTGTTCTTGTACCAATACACCCCTTTCTCTGGAGTGTCCTCGTCTTCTTGAACATACAGACATTCTTTTCCTTCCCTCCACAAAGCTTTATAGAAAGGAAGACTGTCGGATTGGTAATATTCCCCGAGCATTGGTTTGATGGCTTCTGTTGCCTCCGTCGCATGATAATGTGGCATATTCGAGAAGAGATGATGAGCTACATGGGTGTCGGTAATGTGATGGAACACCTTGTTTAAAATTCCGTAATCTCTATCAACAGTTGCCAGAGCTCCTTTAAGCCACTCCCATTCAGAAGAATCATAATGAGGGAGTGAAGGATGAGTGTGCTGCAGGTATGTGATTGAAACAAGGAATGCATTTGTAACAAGTAAAGGCATTGTAAAATAGCATATGATCCACCAGAATCCTTCAACTAAAGCAATGCGATAGAGCACATATGACATTGTGAGAACTCCTGCATCAGACATGAAAATCTGCAGTCTTTCACGGTTACTGTATATGGGGCTGTAAGGATCAAAGTGGGATGCATAGCGATCATATGGTCTGCCTGCGACATTGCAAGCCAAGTACAAAGGCCATCCGAGAAGAAGTGTGACAGCAAGTATCATGACTCTACCTGGTGGATTGTCTATGTAAGTGTAATACCATGGAATGGTAGTTTTAGGCTTTGGAACAAACACTTCATCCCTCTCAATAGAGTTGGTGTTAGAGTGATGGCGCCTATGACTATATTTCCACGAAAAGTAAGGAACTACAATTGCAGAGTGGAGAATGAAACCAACTGTATCATCGAGCCACGGGTAGTCACTAAATGCATGGTGACCACACTCATGAGCAAGAACCCATATCCCGGTGATGACACATCCTTGAAAATACCAATAGACAGGCCAGGCAAAGTATGAGAAAGGCTTAGGAATAAGGTGAAAGTAAGAGCTGGCAATGTAGTAGAAGAGAAAGACCAAGATGACGTCAGTAACAACGTAAGAGAATGATCGAACGAGGGATCTTTTAAAGCAGTGTGGAGGGACAACTTTTTTGATCTCACTAAGGGTGAAAGGAGGTTTTGAATGAGGGGCTCTGTTATGCTTTGTTTTTATTTCACCGTTTGTGGCTGGGACGGTCATTTTTCCTCCCGCACCCATGACTTGTGACCTGAAAAGTGTTGAATAATTTTGTTTAAGACCCAGAAAGTGGCTTTGGACAAATTACAAGTTACCCTAGAGTAAAGTAAAAAGAAATAAGAACTCCAGATTGCAAGCCTATGATGACTATTGAAAATGATTGAATGCAATTTGCAGAACTATGCATACAATCTGCTTGTTTTCATGTTTCACTCGATAGAGAAGCTGTACGGGGGAATATAGGCGAAAGAAAGGTTTAATAATCTCTCAAATGCAGCTTTATATATCATGGAAATCAATATCTTTGTCCCAATTAATAGAACTTTTACTGTGCAGGAGAAAACAGTGAGGAACAACTTACGGATCTAGATCAAGGTAAAATGATGTCAGGGAGATACACAAAGTACATGGAATACCAGAGAGCAGGCAAAAATGCTGTCAGGGAGGTATGCAATTCCTAGTCAATCTGGTTTATCAACCTTGCCAAGAGTTTACTAAAGATAAAAGAGCTTGAACTTGTACAATAACAACGAATACGGTATTAAGATTTTCACAGAGCGTGATTTCTTTCTAAGTTTGAGAAATATAATATCCGTGGTTCTGCTATGACACTGTACGCAATTGCACAGAAATAGAATCCGAAAGAACACTTGAAGCTCAAACAAAAACAGGTACAAATTTTAGTGAAACTGAGAAAGCCAAGTATTTATATATGTTAAAAAGCATAAGAAGCCAGCTAGTAGTTTATACTAAAACATCTTAAGGGTTAGGGAGAGATGATCCATGTAACATAGGTATCGTGTGTCCTATATTGGAATTAGTATTATTACCCCCTTGGAACTTAATAATATGAATCAGGATTTCGAAAATCAGAACACAAATAAACCACTAGTAGAAACTCCTCAACTATAAACAGTAAACAGCAGGGATATTATGTACAAATGTTAACAGAGTTGATTAAACTGAGAAAACTACAAGGGGGGAAAGAAGAGAACCTGGTAGAGTTGCTAGGAGTTGAGCTTTGGACTCAAACGGAGGAGTATCAGCCTATGTATTTAATCCAAACAATAAACAAAGAGGACCCCTTTTATTTCATGCATATTATATTCCCGCAGCTCAAACTTGACCTCCAATGTTTTGTTTACTTGAACAACTAGTAGGCACCCCCTTATATATTTCTATTTTCTTGTCATTAAAAGAGAAGAAAGTAATTAATTAGGAGATAAAATACTTTCATCCCATTTTTTGAGTAAAAATATCAAGTATGTCACATTTGCAGTCATTACCACTTGATTTCGTTCCTTTTTAAACTCGGGAGAATGACTACTAGGGATGTAATCGAGCCGAGCCGAGCCAAGTACTACCAGGCTCGGCTCGAACTCGATTTAAATAGTTCGAGCTCAAACTCGATCGAGTCTTTAATTTCAAGTTCAAAACTCGGCTCGTAAAAGGTTCGGTTCGAAACTCGGCTCGTAAAAGGTTCGGTAGACTCGAGTTCAACTTGAAAGCTCGTATTAATTCACTAAATATTAACAAAAATTCAAAATATGATCGGTTCGACTTGAGTTCGGTTCGGCTCGAGTTCGGCTCGATATAAAATGAATAATATATAAAAAAAATTAAATATTTACATTAAATATATTTATAATTAAAAATAATAGAGGATCGATAAGGCTCGCGAACCTTACGAGCCGAATAATTTGAAGCTCGAGCTCGGCTCGGTTAAAAATTCGAAGAGCTCGAACTCGAGCTCGGCTCGATTATTTTTTAGCCGAATTTGAATTTTTTACGAGCTGGAGTAGTTCACGAACAATTTGACTCGTTTACACCCCTAACTACGAGTGAAAGTGCAACCACTTTATTTACCTTACACTTGTTTTTCCTTTTTAAAACTCGAAAAAAAGAATAAAAGAAGTAAATGTTGATGAAAAGGCGCCGACCTTGTTTCTAAACTAAATGCAAAATAAATTGGGGGCGTCATTTTTTAATCTCGAATCCGTATTCGTCCGTTCGTGGGTTAAAGAACAAAGAGGCTATTGAATGAAGTAGTAATGAAGTTAGAATCCCATGTTTGTATCATATAATAATCAATTTCTTTTAAATCTTTTGTTTTATGTAACTCTTGAATGGAATAAGTTTTGAAAGAAAATCAAATTTTATTACGCTCCAAAGTGAAGAAAAGAAGGCCGTCAAATAATGTACTTGCGGAAAAGTGGAAAATCTACCAAGCCATGATATCGAGGAGTCCAAATTCTATTGTTGAACCCTATTATGTGTGTGATCTATACTTATCAAGGGGGAAACTACGGAAATTGGAAGTAAGAATTTTATTTTAATAAATAAATTATGATATAAAGTTATTGACTTCAATAATAGAATATTATATATACCTCTTGTAAAATTTATAACTTCGGTAAACATACATGTATAGGATTAAAAGAACACTCATTAACATATAATTAGATTTTATTGCTTTTAGTATAATAAAACAACTTTGTACGGCTGGACTTTGACAATGACAGGCAATTAGGAAAAATGATAAAAAATAATAAAATGAGGCTATTGCAGCGAGATATTAGTGGTCAAGTCTGGCGTGCTGTGGCGGGCTGAGATATTGGGTTATACAAATTTTAAACGCTTAAATGCCTCGTGCGCGCAATTTAACCAACAAGGTTGAATTATTTGTGTGACGGGAGTGAGAGAAGCTCAGATCAAAACAAAACATCTGCATTTTGGATTTATTTTTATGATTGCACAAGGAGCCAGCTTTGCTATAACGCAACTCCAAAGAAACAACAAGATTCATCTCATTGCTAACTGCAAAGCTCCCCCCTACCCTCCACTCCAAAGGTCGGGAATCTGAAACAAGTGCAATGTAAAATAAACACCAACAAGCCAAAACTCATTCAAGGTCACAAACATTTTATCAATAAGCAACTTAAAATATGTCAATATCTAATCCAGGTCTATTCTAAAAGAAAGCAACACAATTCAATGTCAAATCATGACCGCCGGCAATTAAAGATCTACTTATGAGGAGCAACATCTAAATTATCAAAAACTACAATAACTCCATACTGTAATTTTTGGCTGAAATTCCATAGACTCCCCAAGGGTGAAAAAAGAATCTAAAACAAGCCAACTATGGTCACAGCAGAGATGTCAGCAGGATCACCTGAATTGATTTTCAGCACAATTGCTCAAATTCCTGACTTGCGCAGCTCTTCTGCACCATGTGCAAAGTGACACCTGTCCCCAAAAGTGCACGATCCTTTGGCAAAATTCTCACAGAGCTTTGTCTTAAAATTGTTTGCAGGACCAGTACCAGGCATTGCATAGCTTTTTGGTGGTGGTCCAGAGGCTGACCCAATGCTCACGATGAGCTCCTGAACCATCCGACTAGCTTGTTTAATCTGATCAAAACTACCCTCCAGCTCAATGTTCCTTGAATTCGGATCAGACTCGTGTTCTCTAATGAAAAGCTTTGCCCCTGTTTGGCGACAAATTTGCTTAGAGTTAACACCATTTTTACCAATTATCGCTCCAGCAAGTGATGCGTCAACGCTAATTTTCGCCGTGGCATTAGCCCCAAAGCTTGTTGCAGTTCCATGGTTTGGAGGGGTTGGCTCCATGCGGCTACCAAACCGGCTACCAAGCATCGGTCCCATGCCACGAGGGTCTTCATGATATGGAATTGTTGGTCGGCCCAGCTCCCATTCACCATGTGCAAAGTGACATTTGTCACCAAATTTGCACCCTTCAGCAGAGTTGTATTTGTTGCACAAACGGGATTTGACAGCTGGAGGGGACGAACCATCTGGAAATGAAGGTTGTCCAAATGATGGCTGTCCATAATTTCTGGCAGGAGCTGCATGAACTGGATTGTTGCCGGTCATCTGGGCCACGGCTTTGATTCCACCGGGTACGTAATGTAAGAAATGACATCCCTCGCCAAATGGACACCCTGAAGTGCTGCACACCAATTAAAAAAATATGACTTGGTCACAAACAATGTGATAAATAAAAAAGGTCAGCTAACAAGAATAACTGCAAAGGACATAGATACATCAAGTCCAGACACAAACACATAGCAATAAGCATTCAACTTCATAGACATCAAGCACACAGCAAAAGTTATATAAGTATTAAGACAAACATTATGTCCTTATACAAAACAAATATTGAACAGAAATTAAGAAATATTTCCTCTCGTAACAGATGACAAATTTGAAATTCCTAAAAGCCATAAAGGGAGTACAAGTTAATATGTATTCGCACTCACGAGTCTTTTAAACATTGGTAGGTTCGGCTCTAATACAAAACAGCTCACCAGACTTTCTAAAATCTTTGAGTAAATAATCATTAACTTTATACGTAGGTTTGGGCCTTTGGAATCCGGTATAAGTGGATTGCATGCCTTGAATTTGTTTAGAGAAAACAAGATTTCATTACATGACATCTATATAATTTATTCTTAGAAAAAATCAGATCTAGCCAAAAAATTGATAACAAGCCTTCAAAGTGATCTAACTACTTCATGTGTAAAAGTGTAGATCCTAAAAGTTAATTATTCTACTATCCAGAAGATATGCAAAATATATGTAGATCTGTGTCTACTCTCTACACTTTAATTGTGAGAAATTGATGACAAAAAAAAACATGAAAAGAGCAAAAAAACACACCAAACAAGCACAAAGATTCGAAGTCACAATCTTAATATTTTCAACTGCAAGTACATATAAATAGTGTTCCATCTGATTATATTAGGTAACAATGGCTAAAATCAACAGGATTGTGTGGTACATATTTGTTTTCATCATACTGTCATATAGCATTACATTACTAATTTACTCCGACAATGACAGTAATATGTGAATGTTCTGATGATTGTCTTTTGTACACTAAAAACTTACTATAAATTTAAGATAACCCTACTTATATGTTTATACTTAAAAATATATAAGCATTTAGTGTAAATTATTTCTAATCCCAACATTGTGCTAATAGACACCACAAGAAACGAACAAAAATTAAAATTTGCAACTTGCAAGATTATAGGACATTTTCCACCTAGTTAATGTAATGTTAAAATAGAGTTTCCTACACCTAAATCCATTAACTTCATTTATCTTCACAAGTCATATTAGTCATCTATGCTAATCCTAGATTAGGAAGAGTTCTACATAAGATGATTAATATTATCCATTAAAATGAACAAGCAACCATTAGAATGATGATGACAGACAATGATATACAGAATTATCATATATGAACATAGATTTTCCCTGGAGCAAGACGTGTACATAGATTGCAGCAATAAGGATTATCAAACAATGACCATGTTATTGTTAATATTTTGTACCCGTTGGTGAGCCTGTTTAAGAAAAGGGAAAAATGCAGCTACTAGTATACCAATCACCAAATTGAATATATGATCATCCAGATTAACCATATTTACCTATGCAACTACAAATCAATAACCTGTGCAAGTTTTACGTGACTATTTTTACTAGAAATATTCAACAGCTGATACTCATGGATATAAGTATCATATAGGCATTATCCTTATTAGGAGCCTCAAATTTGCAACCAACAAAATTGCTTCAAGGTTCAATAGCCTCGAATGCTTAATTCAACAGCCCGTATGCAACTCAAGATTTCTGTTCAAAAGGCCTTGTTATTTGTAATTTAAGAAGAAATATTACCTGTAACACAACTTTAAATGCCCAATTCATTAGTCCAAATCATATTGCTTTTATTAAAACCACTGTATAAATAATTACTTACAGCTTTAAAGCAAAAGATAAAATTACGATTACATGATTCATTTTACACGGTTTAGAATTAGAACCTGAAAAACTTTGTGCATGGCTTCGATTTGCTTCCTATACCAGTTGTAAAGGACTCCATTTCTGTTACAGAACATTGATTTTAATCTCGGTTAAATTTCAGTGAGTTACTAATTTTCAAACTTTAAATAAGCTTAGCTTGTGACCCGTGAAAGCGCAACATGTCCTCATAATCATTCACCAAAACTCTAGCCATTAAATTAAAAATATGATTGACAATTAAATATACATAACATATATATGATATATACATTAAATTGGTCATAGAATGCAGCTTACAACAGTTTTATAATATTATACATATTTATAAACAACTTTATAAATAAAATTGTTAACATATGCAACTCTCCCTGCATAAAGTTTTCGTAGATATAGATTAGAATATAGTGATATGCAAAACAAAATTGCTATTTATAACTAATAAATCAGCGTTGCCTTCAAATCCGATTGGTTTCCATTGCACATAGTAAGAGCAAGTCCAAGAGATGCCTCAATGATGTCCTAAATCAAATTTAAGGCAATTGACAAAAAACGTAGCTCCAACAATGTCCAAAATGTGCCTTATAATACCAGGACGCCTCTCAAATGCCCTTTTTTCAGGCTATCCCAGTCATGCCTTGTTTCACTTTAAATAATAAAAAATTTATTTTACATCTTTTTCACACTTCTTTTCTCTTCCCTCCATTATTACATTTCAAATATTTTTTTTTTTATTTTTATTATGATAATAGGGCTTAGAAATAAGGATTTTTGTTGTAGTTCATGTATACAAATAATGACCTAAATTACTAGGACACTATATTTTATGATATTTATAGGGAAACTACTAGGGACACTCTTGGACTTGCTCTAAAGTACACAAACTATATACACAAATTAGAATCTAATACAGAAATAAGATTTTTTTGACTGAATTATACAAATTTTGCGGCCACTTGCAGATTCCTTAGAAATGTAGTAGAAATTTTATGCAAGAGCTGGGAAGACTTTTCATTTAATTATTTACAGTAGTAAGTAAAAACATTTCTCAGAGTTTTGTGTACAAAAGCAAAGGGAAACTTATGAACACAAATCCGGGGAAAGCCCAGTAAGTAGAGCAGGAAAATAAACAAAAGAGGCTTGCCTAATTACACAAACAAACAATTAAACAGAATCTTGTTTGTCAGAGAAATCAAAAGTAGCAGGAAACTCTTCAAAAAGCAAAAGGGCAATTGAGAAATCACATATATAACCAATCACAAACACTAATAAATCACACACAAACTTCTTGAAAGACTTATATACATAAAAGCAAGGGGGTGAAACCTTGTTTGGACTTCTTGAAAGCAGCAGCATTATTACTGCCATTAAAGGAAGCAGCAGAAGCGTCAGGCCTTCCTCTCTTTCGGGCACCTTCAAAATCCATCAAGATTCAAAAGGGGCTGCTCCCTATCTTCTTTTATATGGCTTATTTCAAGATTATTATGATATGAAACCACCTAGGTTTTTACGGATGTGGCTCACGATATATATAAATATTGATATTGATATTGATCTTGAATTGATGGTGTGTACACACAGGTAGCGGTGGCGACTAAAACTATCTTTTCACGTGGCGGCTTGGGTACTATCTCCTTCTGGGCCTTTATTTTAAGTGGGCTTATGTTATGGGTTGTATACTTAATCTCGTGTCATGCATATAGCTTCATGTTTTTACATTAACTAGCCTCACAACTCATGTGAATAATGTAGCTCATGTGGGTATATCACTCCACCTATTTTTCTTGTTCATGCTTTGGATTTGGATGTGATTGTTTAATGCAAGTTCGATTTTATTCAAAAAAAAAAACTAGCCTCACAACTCGTGCCATAACACCAATCTTCATTAATATTTTTATATTATTTAAAATAATATTTTTTTTGAATAATTATCTTATTAGTATATTTATAAATATAAATATAAATATTTGTTATTGGCGGGATTCAAACCTGATTATTGTCTAGTGTATAAATAATAATATAAATATTTGTCGTTGGTGGGTTCCAACCGAGGAGGTTTATTAATGTGTAAATAATAATATATATTTGATATTGGCATGTTCAAACCTGAGAGTTTGATTAATATATATTCTTTTAATATTTGAATCAAATGGTCGTGATCACTTGATTAAAAAGATCGACGGTCATAAATGGTATAACCAAACCAACCAAAAAAAAGTATACCAAATTATACCCCAATGCAGTTATTATAGTATAGTATAAATATGAAAATAATTTTTTCATTAACAAAGTTTACTGTCTAAAAAAAGATATTCAAAATATCCTAAAAAATATAGACAATAAAATTTTAATGTCCGAAATAAAAAAAACATGAAATTAATATTCCAGCACACCTTAACTGAAAAATACAATATTAATGCCCGCAAGGGTTGGCTCAGTTGGTTAAAGAGGGGATAACTATCCTCTTGGTCACAGGTTCAAATCCCGTGGCAGGAGAATTTATGATTATGCGCATCCGAAGGGTAGGGAATGCGGGTTCCCTAAGAAACAAAAGAAGACAATATTTAAATAATTATATTTTTACCATATCCCTGGAAAATACATAATAAAATATTAAAGTAAAAAAACAAGGACACTATAAAAATAACTAAATTTCCAAAAAGAGACTTATTTGATTCATGAATAAGATTTTTAGCTAAAAAAATGTCTATACTCTAGGTAGAGCGCTTAAGCTTAGTATCCATCAATCTATCTGGCTTATAATAAGAACCTGTGTATCTGGAAAAGTAAGTGTTTACCGACTTTCAACCTGAAAGGGGCAATTTTAATGCACCTGAATTTGTTGTTGAGGTGGGAATGATCATGATGCATCATGTTCAGCTTCATATAAAATCTTTGTCTGTTGATCTTCAACATATTTTTTGTAAGAAAATATAATGACTTAGATAGTCTTGGTTAGACATGCTGTGGTAAGCAGTTGTTGAGTGATTCTGGAAAGTCCTTCAATTTGATCTACAAGTAGATCATACATAGTAATAGGTTGAACTTGATTGTCCTGAAGTCATTGAGATATTAGGTGTGAGGGTTGTTTTGTAAAGGTAGATGGTTGGTTTATGTTTGGATGTATGGGGGTTGAGGTGGATGGTATGCCTATGACAAAGGTCACAGTTTGACTCACAGTTGGAACTGTGGTTATGACAGTATGTTGATCACCTTGAGAGTGATCCTCCATTTGAATTAGAGGGGAGTTGACCAGGTTACTGTCATGTATCCTGACCTCAAACTTTTGTTCTTTTTGCAAAGAACTGGCACTTAAATGTGCTAGTGTACTTGCCTCCTCAGTGAGTGGATCATTGAAAATTAGACTCATAACTTCAATTGTAAGTGCAATTTTAGCTAGGGTTGTTAGGGGAGTTGTTCCTTCAAGAAGAATCTCCAATTGAATTGGAGAGGATTTGAGTAGCTCCCCCTCAAGAGTATTACCCTCAAACCTTTGAGCCTGTGAAGGTTGTGGTGCACTTGAAGGTGCATTGGTTTGTACAGGGTCTTCAGTAAAAAACTGATGAAATCCATGTATTTTTTAATGGTGTCATTAAGGTCCAACTCAACAGTTGGCCTCTCACCATCTAGATTTTGTTCCTGAGTGGTGAGTACAGTTTCATGAACAGTGTTACTTGATTTTGTCAGGATTTGAGAAGTGGATTCAAGTCCTTCATTGTATGAAGAAGAAATTTGAGATATAAGGGATGTGAGTTCAGTTGTGAGTGTTGGAAACTCCCACTAAATAGATGAGGGAGTTTCAAGAGCCGTGCTCTCAATATTGTTTGTGCTAACCTGTTGACTTCTTTCACCTTCTTGAGTGTGCTCAGAAAGGAGTGCAGACTCTGTACAAATTGCACTAGGGAGAGTGCTTGATTCAATAGTGACATCATGTTGAGAAGATTCCACTAGAGTCTATTTTGATCTCTTGTCAACTGCATCTTTTTGAGAAGATGCAGAGGTGGTCACTTTAGTGGCCAACTCAATTTTCTTTCTCCTTGCCTTTTTGACTAAGTGAGATACTTCCTCACTTTGTTTTGCATCATTCTCATTAATCACAGCTAGTTGAATATGCATTCTCTTCTTTTTACTAACTCCACCCTTCTGAGAGGATGAAGTAGTTGGTTTGCTAGCATCTAAAGGTTGTGAAGAAGTGGTTTTAGCTATGGTAGGCTCCTGTGGGTGTTCTTGCATTTGTACTGCTACAGGATCAGGAGCCATAGTTATACTAGAACTTGAAGTGCTTCTAATGTCAGGCATTGGGTAAGGGTAAGTCTTGAATTCCTTCAACATAGAGTTGGTGATATTTAGACTTACCTTTACCTGATTTTTAGCAGTCAGTTGTCCAAATAGGATTTTAGACACTGACTTACATTTGCCTATTTGACTAGCATTTATCCCTTCAGTTAAATGTATGTCATTCACTTGATAATTTAAAGCATACATAATGAATCTTGGAAAGAAGAATTCTTTACCTCTACTTACCAAAAGCATTGTTAGCCTTGTGTTGAGTTTTTATATGATGAGGGTTCCCACATCAAGGTTCTTGTCATATGCCATCGGGTAGACTAGCTTTTGGGACACATTTAAGATGTTGTCAAAGCCTGTCTTCCTTTATGTGAAATCCCTGATGATTATGTCAAATATAAAAGACCATTCCTTCCTCAAGTGCTTCTTTTTTAGCCTGGCCAAATCAATTTTATCTCCATAATTGATGAAATCCATAAATTCTGAGATCTCCTCTGAGGTAGGAGTTGTACCCATCTTCTCTGTGGAGATTTCCAATGCTTTGTTCAAGTTAAGAGCATTGAACTCCACAACTACCCCCTTGATACTGCAATTTACCACCATTGTCATCACCTGGTTGTCATCTTCATGAGTGATAAGTATAACACTATTCCAGAATTCATTGAGAATATCTGAGTACAACACAGGGTTTGCTAATGGAATCACACCTAATGGCTGTTAGGAGCCATAGTTGTACCAATCATTCATCTATAGCTTGAAATGTCTACACTATTTCCTTTCTTATCTTTTTCCAATTTGGGAGCTGTAGATATAGGAGTAGATGCAGGTGAATAATCCACCATTCCAAATTTATTCTGAAGATATTTGACATACTTAGTTTGGCTGATAAAAATTCCATAACATCTTTGACTAACTTGAAGGCCAAGGAAGTAACTTAATTCTCCTATTATGCTCATTTCATATTTACTTGGCATGAGTTTTGAGAATCTTTGACATAGCTTCTCATTAGTAGATCCAAAGATGATATCATCCACATAAAATTGAATTAGGATTATGTCATCACCATGTTGCTTGTAGAATAAAGTTTTATCAGTTGCGCCTCTAGTGAATCCATTCTTGATCAATAATTCTGACAAAGTATCATCCCATGCTCTAGGTGCTTGCTTCAAACCACAGAGAGCCTTTAGGATTCTGTAAAAAAGTTGGGAAATTCTGGATCTTTAAAGTCAGGAGGCTGATGTACATAGATTTCTTCTTCTAGTTCACCTTTAAGAAATGTACTTTTCACATCCATTTAATATATTTTGAAATTTGATTGTGCAACAAATGCAAGGAAAATTCTTATTGCTTCAAGTCTAGCAACCGAAGCGAAAATTTCATCATAATCAATTCCTTCTTCTTGTGTGTAGCCTTTATTAACAAGTCTTGCTTTATTTCTGGTAACAACACCATTTTCATCCATTTTGTTCTTGTACACCTACTTTGTTCCAATGATGCTTCTGTTTCTTGGTGCAAGAACCAACTCCCAAACTTGGTTCCTTTCAAATTGGTTTAGCTCTTCTTGCATGACAATTGTCCAGTCAGGATCAAGTAGAACTTCTTCAATTTTATTATGCTCAATTTGAGATAAGAAGCATAGATATAGACATTTATTTGCAGTGGCACTTCTAGTTCTCACACTAGCATTAGGGTCACCAATAATAGTGTCTCTGGTATGACTTTTGTCCCATTTTCTGGTGTCTTGATTTTGATGATTAGAGGTGTCCTCATTTTCTTCATTATTGACATGACTTGTAGAACCATCATCTCTTTCTTTCCCTGAGTTTGTGCTATCAAATTCAGGTGAGCTTCTGTCTTGAGATGAATTCTCATTTGCAGAATTCACTGGATCACTAGCTTCTTTTTTTCTGCTGTCTGCATTTTTTTCATCTTCATCTTCTGAATCACTATCAAAATTGAGATTTTCAAATTTCAAAGCTTCAGTTTCATTTTCATCAAGACATTTCAAGCCAGGATACTTGTCATCATCAAATGTCACATATGTGCTCTCCATTATTTTCCGTTTCTCTAGCACATAGACCCTGTAAGCAGTCCTTTCAAATGAATAACCAAAAAGATAACTTCAAATACTTTGAAGTCAAATTTGCCAACATATTCAGAGTTGTCCTATTTGAACAAAAAGCACTCGCTTCCAAACATATGAAGATGTTTAACTGTAGGCTTCTTATTAGACATAATTGAGTAAGGTGACCTGTCAATACTTTTGTTCACCAAATATCTATTCTAAGTAAAACATGATATGTTAACAACTTCCTCCCAAAAGCTTGTTGGTAGATTGGCATCCTGCAACACTTTTCTTACAGCTTCAACTAGAGTTATGTTCTTTCTTTCAACCATACCATTTTTTTGAGGTATTATTGGAGCTGAGAACTCTTGAGTGATGCCTTTGTCTATATATAAATAATTTAATCTGGAATTTATGAACTCAGTACCATTGTCACTTCTCAATCTTTTTATAGAATTTTGATATTCAGCCTGTTTATATCTTCTTTATGTGTTTAATGATAATGTATGGAGTTTATCTTTTGAATGCATAAATTCCACCCAAGTGTATCTTGAGTAGTCATCCACCATTACTAGTGCATATCTTTTCTTGGAGATGGACATGACATTCACAGGACCAAATAAATCCATGTGCATAAGTTGTAGGGGATCATTAATAGAATTCATAGACTTACTGTTGTGACTTGATCTCTTCATCTTTTCTTTCTTACAAGCTTCGCAGACTTTATTTTGGACAAACTCCAAGGCTGGCATGTCACTCACCAATTCTCTTTTCACAAGAGTGTTGATTGCTTTAGAATTTAGGTGATAGAGCTTTTTGTGCCAAAGTCTATTTTATTCACTTGATACCTTAGTGTAGAAGCAACACACTTTGTCCTTGCTTGTTGAGTTTGTGTTCGGAACAAATAAGCTTCATTTTCTTACTCATTTGAGAGCAGTTTCACTAGTTTTCTTGCTTATAATTGAGCGATCTTCTTCGTCAAATATAACTTTGAAACCTTTATCTGTAAATTGACTAACATTGAGATAATTAACTTCAAGTCCTCGAACCAGCGCTACATCATGAATGCCAATATTTCCACAAATTAAACTACCATATCCCATTGTGAATCCCTTGTTGTCTCTAAAGGTCACAAAAGGGCCAACCATCTCAAATCGTGATAGCAGGGCTTTATCACATGTCATGTGTCTCAAACCATTATCAATGATCTACATGACTTTATTCTTTTTTCCCTGCACACAATGAGGTTTAAGTGTTTTTAGCTACCCAAACAGTGTTAGGCACATTCTTCTTCTTGGCAGAGTTAACATGGGTAGAACTTGAGCAATCAAGAGAAGTGATTTTCTTAGTTTGATTAACATTCTTATTTTTGACCAAAGATCTAAGATTAACTTCTTTTAGATCTTTTTTTAGTTTATAACAGCTAGTCATAACCTTCATGTTGTATGAAATGCAATCAAACTTGTCACCGATAAAATAGAGGTCATCTGCTTGAGATTCATTGCACTTGCATGCCCCATACTTTGGCTCACTAACAATCTTCTTACAAAGATGAGTTAGGTGATTTATTAAGCCACATATTTGACATTGCTTTATAGGGGCATATGCAACATAAGCATAATTATTGCTTTTGTTGACTCCTATCTTTTCATTTATGTTCTTCTTTTTCTTTCACGTGCTTTCATTATTTGCTTCTATTTTAGGTGTCTTGAGAACTGGACTAGTCTCAGGCTTTTTCTCACTTTCAGTTTTGATAGTTGATTTGACATTTTTCTTTCCTTCATCTTCATCTGCAATTTCTTACTTGATGATGAGCTCCTCTTCACTGAAATTCACCTCATAGGCTTTGAAGAAGGGTGCATTCACCTTTTGAAGCACAACGAAAGCTTCCTTGTTCACAATTTCTTTGCTTTTATCAATTAAAATTTTCTTTTAAGATGAACCAACCCTCATAGTCCAGCCCAGTTGCTATGTTAGCACATGGTTTCTTCTTTTCATGATATTGGTCAACTAGTTCATAAGCATTTTTAAATGACTTAAGCTTGAGTTCATTTTTCTCAATTTTATCCCTCGGTACAGTTTCTATTTCCTCTGCACATTTCAGCTTGTTTTTTAAGATATTCATTTTCTTGCCTAACTGACTCTAGGCTCACAAGTTGTAGCTCTAATTCTTGTTTCTCAATTTCTAATTTCTTATTCACTTTTGATAATCTATTTATTTCCTCAGTTGCAGCCATCATGCTTGTGTGAATGTGAAACATTTCCATACCCATATTTTCAACAATTTCCTTAGTGAGGCATTCAAATCAATGGTGATGCAGATGATTCTCCTTCCTTCAAGGCCATGAGAGCATAGTTTCCATATTCTTCACTGTCATCTTCATCATCTGTGTCATCCCATTCTATCCCTTGGAAATATAAGCTTTTTCTTGTTGCTTCTTCAGTAGTGCTTCATACTTAGCCTCAAGCTCCAAGTATGCCTTACCTTTCTTCACCTTCTTTGGATTTCTGTATTCTGTGGAAAAGTGGTCAATCTCATCACAGTTATAGCATCTAATCTTAGATATGTCCACATATCCTGATTTATAGCCACCTTTTCCAGTTGCACTTTTCTGAGTTTTTCCCTTCCAGTTACTGTCGTAGGATATTTGACGCTTACCCTTGAAATATCTGGGCTTTTTAACTCTTATATTTGAAAAATTATTTTTCAGGTAGGCCATAGACTGGTCCATTTCATTCAACTCATCAAGGATGTAATACTCATCATCTTCCAACTCCAGAATGACTTGCTTTTGAGGTTCCTTGTTCTTCTGCTCTACAGGTTGTATAAAACTTGAGTCTAAGATCCAGTCTCATTTTCAATTATTTTCCTGATCATTAGCTATCAAGGCACTTGACACATCCACAACATGTCCTTGACTCAGCTTTAATGATTTTCTCTGCATCATCTCCAGCTTATAGGTTTTGAGAATACCATATAAAACCTCCAAAGTTATTCTCAATAGATCTCTCCCTTCTCTTATTATAGAGATCTTTTATTTCAAACGATCAGGAAGAGTGAGCAAGAATTTCAGGTTGACATCCTCAACTTCATAGAACTTGTCATGCAGCTGCAAGTCATTTATCAATTTGTTGAACCTTTCAAAAACCTCAGTAATGCCATCTTTAGGTTTAGCCATGAAACCCACATATTATGAGATTATAATTCTTATCTGGTTTGACCTCACTTCCTCAGTACCTTCACACAGGATCTCTATATTCTCCCTGATTTTTTTGGCTGACTCACAATTCATAATGTTGTTATATATAATATTATCAAGAGATTCAATTAGAATGAGTTACAAGCTACTGTCAAGTGAAACTTTCTCCTTTTCTGGTTCAGTGTATGTAGATGGATTCTTAGGAGCATAGTAACCAGGAATGACTACATCACCTTCCGTTGCTTCAGGTACCCTTATAATAGGAATGCAGGGTACACGCTTGAGAATTTGAAGATATAATGGATGCACCATCCTGATGGATAACATCATCTTCATCTTCCACAGAGTATAGTTTATTGTGTCAAAGACAGGGATCTTGATACTCCTACGTTTTTGTGCACTCATACTTCCAAGATTTATTATGTTTACTTTCAGATTTGCCTAATACCACTTGTTAGGTATCAAATGCATACAAGGGGGTGGGGTGAACGTGTTTTCTTGATTTTACTTAATTAAAAACCGTGTTTGAATGTTTTCAAGATAATCAAGTTGAATATTTGGTAGCTTGAACTCGACAGACTAAATAATTGTAGTAGTAATCAAATAACTGTAAAGACATAAACACAGTTATCAAAACTTACTTGATTTATATTAAAATCAAATTAGTTATGCTACAAATCTGTATTCTTGAATAATAAGAACTCGACTACTTCTCTTAAGAGAATAGAAGATTTTTAGATCTGTCTTTGTTACTCCTGAACTAAGGACCCGTGACATAATTTATAGATCAACATGCACAATTTATAGAACTTGCACTAAAATAGACTAACACATTTTCTAAAGTCCTTTTGTCGATATCCTTTTTTAATGCAGCAATATGCATATAATCTTCTAGGTCTGTAACCCTCCTTTGTCCAGTTCATCTTAACTCTTGATCTTGCACTCCTCAAGCTTCATTTGCAGACTTCGTATTTTACTGATAAAACGGTTTATTGACTGATAATCTTGGATCTTCAAGTTGGATGCATTCTATAATTGAAGCTTTTATGGAGGTTTGTATCATTGTATAGAGATGTCTCATACTGCTATGTAGAATGACTTATCGATATCTCATGTTCTCTATATGCAATTGACTTTTCGATATCTCAAATTTTCTATATGCAGTTTGGCTTGTCAATATCTCCAATTCTCTACATGCAGTTTGGCTTGTCGATATCTCCACTTCTCCACATGCAGTTTTGACTTATCGATATCTCCGCTTCTCTACTTGAAGTTTTGACTTGTCGATATCTCCACTTTTATGTATATATACTTCTGACTTGTCAATATCTCCATTTCTGTGGCGCCCCAAAATTCGGGGTCAGGGATCTAGGAGGCCACGTCATCTTGAATCATGTATAACACTTATCTCGTACCATAATATATAAATACTCATACCTTTACGACCCCATACTTATCAACACACACACACTTACAGGTTATTGTCTTGGAAACGAACCATGCATTACTAGAGTGTATCAATCCACATAGTGATAATTATTACAATCCCAAAGTAATTAAGTCATACCGCAGAAATAACCTTTATGTAAGGTTAGACCGTCGGCCAAATATACGTTTCTTATTTATTATCTTACATAAGTCATACTTGTAAATAAGCCAGACTAAAAATAACTGAAAACCAATCCAGCTTATTCGGTCTACCTGAGGTACAACACCAAACATCCTACGGAACAGCTGGCCATTTCTTACCTGTTTCCTGGCCGTGAGTTTCATGATAGGAATCTTGATTCACTATTGTGTTGTGTCAATTTAAGAAAACAAGTGTGAGCTATAATGTCAAGCATAATAATGTACATTATGAAAAGACTGTATGAGAAATTCAAGTATAGTTCCATATACGATAAAAATGTTTATTTAAAATAATTTTCCTCAGTGATTCACACCTTCTTTCAAAAATAATTCTTTTAATATCCTGCAAATACCTTAATGGTAAACCCAACACCTAGGCTTGGGTTACGGTATTGCATCACAATTCTAATTGGAAGAATAGGACATTCACCGGAGCCCCCGCTTACGATGATCAGTCGTAAGATGAAAATTAGTAACCTTTATACTAGTAGGGGATGACGTCTGTTAGGAATATGTTGTGTACTTGATGATAAGCTAAACAAAATACCTTAGTAGATTTAACTTAGTGAATTTTGTAGCACCCGACGGATGATCAATTATAGTCCCGACTGATGATTCATTATAGTCCGGACGGATGACTAACTGATATCCATCGGGTGAGTAGCTTATGTAACAATAAGTACTCTAGCACATTTCTGCAAACAACTTTGTATAGATTCTGTAGTAGCTTATGAATCATGTAGACCGCTAGTAGATCTGCACAAATGAAATGGAGTCAAGTGATAAATGGCTACCCGACGGATGATCAACAAAGCTACCCGACGGATGATCAACAAGGCTACCCGACGGATAACAAGCATGTACCCGATGGATGATCAATTCAAATATCTGTTGACAGTGACAACACAGTCACATGCGTCGAGTATTTGCAAAAGGAATGTGGCAGCCTGTTTAGCAGGGTTTTGAGAACAAAGAAGTATTTCCATTTCCATGCTATTATGAAGATATTCAAAGATGCTGGAATAGAGTAGTGAAGAAGCATGGAGTTAGACTTGATAGGATTTGTTTTATTATCTTGTCTTATTACCATGAAAACTTGGTGATATATAAACCAAGTGTAGCAAGTAGAACAACAACAACAAGACTAAGTAAATACATTCTCAGAGAAACATTTGTAAGCTAAATCCTGTAGCATTTCTCTGTACGTTTAGTTGTTCATATTTGTAACTGCAGCTGTGAGCTATTCAAGCTTCACAGGGTTCTCTCGATATATATATATATATATATATATATATATATATATATATATATATATATCTGGTGAATACATTCAAATCCACCAGAAAGTTTTAAAGACCTGTGTTTTTATTACTTGTGTTTTGATATATGTAATTCTTTCATTCCGCACTTTGCCAATCAAACACTTATATATTATCGAGTTAGAACAGTTTTAAAAATATTAAAAAGAAGCCAAAATTATATTCAACCCCCTTCTGTAATTCTCGTTGTATTGTTAGGGAATAACAATTGGTATCAGAGCAAGCTCTTGAAGTAAAAAGAGTTTAAAGATCACAACAAATAGCAAGATGAACAAGAAGGATGTTGGAGTGAAGATTCCATTTCTGGACAAAGACAATTATCACCATTGGAAGGTGAAGATGCACCTACATCTTCTTTCTCAAGATGAGGCCTATGTGGATTGCATAGAGAGAGGTCCTCATGTACCAATGAGAGCTGCAACAGGGAATGAACCATCTGTTCCCAAGCCTAGGCATGAATGGTCAGATCCTGATATTGAGCAAGTCAGGAAAGACAAAAAGGCCATGAATATATTGTTCAATGGAGTTGATGGTGATATGTTTGATAACATCATTAACTTAAAATAGCCAAGGAGGTTTGGGACATAATTCAGATTATCTGTGATGGTACTGAGCAAGTAAGGGAGAATAAGATGCAGCTGCTAATTCAGCAATATGAGCATTTTCATTGTGAAGATAATGATTCTCTCAGTGATATTTTTAGTAGGTTTCAAAAACTACTAAACGCTCTAAAGTTGCATGGAAGAGTCTATCAGACAAAAAACTTCAGTCTCAAGTTCCTTATATCCCTTTCAAAGGAATGGAAACCAATGACAGTCTCATTGAGAAACTCTCAAGATTACAAGGAGTTTACTTTGGAGAGACTGTATGGCATCCTGAAAACTTACGAGCTTGAAATAGAGCAAGATGAGAGGATGGAGAAAGGAAGGAAGAAAGGAGGGTCCTTAGTACTGGTTGCTGAGTTGGAAAAAGAGACAGAGGTGAAGGTAGAAGCTGTTGAGTCTACTTCAAGGGTCTGTGAAAACAAGGGTAAGGGGCTGGTAGCTGAAAATGAATACAATTTGAGCCAAGATGACATAGATGATATTGATGAGCATTTAGCTTTTCTTTCCAGAAGATTTTCCAAGCTCAAGTTCAAGAAGAACTTTGGAGCAGTTAAGCCAAGTAGAAATATGGTGGATAAATCAAAATTCAAATGTTTCAAATGTGGCTTGGCAGGGCATTTTGCCATTGAGTGTAGAAAGTCAGACTCCAGCAAAAAGAAGTTTGAGCCTGTGGATTATAAACAGAAGTATTTTGAGTTGCTCAAGCAAAAGGAGATGGCTTTCATTATATAAGAAAATGACTGGGCAGCAGATGGACTGGATGAGGATAAAGATGTCAGCTATGTCAATCTAGCCTTAATGGCCAAGTCTGATGAAACAGAAACAAGCTCTTCAAGTAATCAGGTAATCACCACTAACCTAGCACATTTATCTAAAACTGAGTGTAATGATGCTATTAATGACATGTCTACAGAATTATATCATTTGCGTGTTACACTTAAGTCCCTCACTAAGGAAAATGCTAAAATCAAAGAAAACAATATGTTTTTAAGTAAAAGGAATAATGTGCTAGAATCTCAGTTTATTGAATTTGAGAAATTAAGAATTGAGTGTAAGATTGCTAATGATGACTTAACCGAGTCCTTGAAGAAAGAAGAGATTTTGAAGAAGCAACTTGAATGAGAACAAGAAGTGATTAAGGCATGGAAATCATCTAGAGAGGTTCATGCTCAAATTACTAAAGTTCAAGGTATTGAGTCCTTTTGTGATGCAGCCTGGAAAAAGAGTAAGGAAAAGCTGGAATCCAATTTGGTTGAAGGATTGCTAACAGATGTAGACTCGACGGATGATGAGAGTCATCCGTCGGATAATCAAAAGGATTATCCATCGAGTGACATAAATCCTCATCTGTCGGCTGTGAGCAAACCTGTGAGCAAAGCCAAACTTGCCAAGTTAAATGAAAAATATGGACCAGTTTCCAAAAACTTCATTCCAGGAGAATCAAGTCAAGTGAAGAAGGAGAAGAAAGTGAATGTTGGTCATCTGTCCATCAAGCAACTGAATGACAGATTAGAAAAGATTGAGGTTAAAACAGAAACTAAAAGGAAAAACAATAGAAATGGGAAAATAGGGATTAACAAACATAACAACTACACACCTGATAAGTATGCTCCAAGAAAAATCTGTGTTAAGTGTGGAAATGTTAATCATTTGTCTGTTAATTGCAAACTTGCCATGCCTACTCCTATATTTGTACCATCTTCTTTTCCAAACATGAATGCCATGCTTTCTATGCCTTTGAATACAATGTCTGCTCAGAATATGAATGCGCAATTTGCTAATATGCCATTTGCACCTAATCATTATTATGCTGCATTTAGTATGCCTCAAATGCCATTTAGCATACCTTACTAGAATAATATGTTTGCAAATAGCATGCCTTTTCCTGTTAATCAAAATGTGCATGATAATTCTGTTTTAATGACTGGTTTCAAAGGTCCAACTAAGATGATTAAGGATGAATCAGATATTCCCAAGTCAAATGAGATCAAACCTAAAAAATAAAAGAAGAAAGCTAACAAGGCAGGACCCAAGAAAACTTGGGTACCAAAATCAACTTAATTTGGTTTTGATGTGTGCAGGGAAAAAAAAGAATCTTTGGTAACTGGATAGTGGTTGTTCAAGGCACATGACTGGAGATTCTACCTTGCTCACAGAGTTCAAGGAGAGAGCTGACCCAAGTATTATTTTTGGAGATGACAACAAGGGTTATACTGTGGGATATGGCTTGATTTTAAAAGACAATGTCATCATTGAGGAGGTTTCTGTAATAACCCCAATTTTTGAGAAATTTTGAAACCCTTATGAATAGTGTTTTTGCTGAACGAGAAAACTTTTCATGCCACGCTATGTAGGGGTTCTGTTATTGATCTTATGGGATATTATTAGTACTCTATGTGGTATATAAGTGTATGTAAAGATCGTCAGAATCCAATTCCGAACACTTTGATTTTTCCCGGAAATCCACAAGATACGGAGAGAATTGAGTATAAGGTAACAGGATAAAAAGGATTTAAATTAAAGGATTATAGGAGAGGATCATAAAAGGAATATAATATATTGAGAAAGGTTAAGGGAACCTAAGTAATAAGATCCCGGGTATGATCCCTCAAACGATAAACGAGAACGAAAGATAAGCGAACCGTAAAACAAATAAGTGACCAAGAGACAAGCTTGTACAAGAAGCCAGGGATTGTGACATCATCAAACCACAAGGTGTGGACAAGTGGGAGCATTATGACATGTGCAAGGTGACACAAGCATGACATGGGAAGGAAGGAGGTGTGATGGCTTTTTAACCACACAAATTCAAGGGCAACAAGGTAATTAACTAAATCAAACACAAAAACAAGCCAACCAAGCCAAGCAAAATCATTTTCATCAAAATCAAAAAGAAACCAAGGCATGGTTCATCATGCTCTCGGCTTTTTTACTATTGCAAATGGGCAAGAATTCAAAAACTCAAGATCCAAGCCTCCTAAATTGGTGAGTTAATTCCCTAATCATCTTCATGCTTAGTTAGGGCTATATCATGAGTTTAAGCCATCAATTCCTTCTCCATCTTCTTCATTTAATCAAAGAAGAAGACTATGAATAGTGTTTTCAAGTTTTTAACTTGAAGTTTTTCTTGTTTTTCTTGAAGATCCAAGCATTCTTAAGACTTCTCAAAGCTTCTTTAGGCTTCCTAGCTCCTCCCACCACTCAAAGGAAGGTATACCATCTCCAAACCCTAGATTCCTATATATTATAAGATGATTTTGATTAGTAGGGTGCTATTGTAGCTTGTTGTTGTGATTTAGAGTTTGGGATTTGAAATGGTAGTGAAATGGAATGGTGAATGTTGTGGTTTCGATTAAAAGGACTTAAGTATGATTAAAGTTAAGCTTAGGCATAAGTATGAATGATTAAATTGAATTGGTTGGGGTTGTTATGATGTGATAAGGATGGATGTTGGTTGTATGTTGGATTTGAGGTTGATTTGGAATGAGTTTGAATGGTTTAAAATATTGGAAATCGCGTAAACATAGCCGTCGTAACATCCGATTTTCTTTGGACTGTTTTTGTGCATAGAATTAGGACCCGAGAACCCCCTTCTAGATTATGACCACTGCCATGTTTAGATAGCTCATGTTACGAGCTTCGTTTTGATATGTAGTTCGTTCGATTCCGATGCACGGTTTAGGAGAAACGACCGTTTCAAGTAACGGCGTTTCGCGAACGAAACTTTTCCCCTCGCCTTACTTTGAAACATAGGTTAAAGACCAATAAGGGTTAATTAATGTATGAAACAATTATGGTAAGAGTGTTAGGCAGTTGGTAAGACACTCGCGAAGGAATCGCCTTAAAATTCGTAATGGTTAATTTATTAAAAATGGTGGAGCCGAGGGTACTCGAGTGACTTAAGAAAATCAGTAAGCGCAAAACAAGCGTTAGAGTCTAAGTTAGTTAAAGTATAGATTTACAAGTGACTTTGGTTTAATTCCAACTTACTTGTTGTTTATAGGTTACCAGACTCGTCCCGAGCCATTCGTAACCCCCAGTCGCTCAGGCAAGTTTTCTACCCGTTATACTGTTGTTGTGATGAATATATGTATATGCATGATCTTGCGATAAATGCATATTGGTTATTAGCAAATTCTTGCGTTATATTGTAGCATGTGATATGGTATATATGCATGCCTGTTTCATATTCTTGATTTATATATCTGTTGGTTCAAATGCTTATAGTTGCATAATACCTATGCTAGAGGATAGCGGTAACTTGCATATACCCTTAGTATAGGGACCCAAAGGTGAAAATATTTTCTAAAACCGGGAGTCGAGGATCCCGAGAAGATTTTGTATATATGGATATATATATATATATACTTATATATATATATATATGGTCATAGTTTTCAAAACTATTAATCGAATAAGGTTTATTCGATTACTTTAACTTTATTTTATTATTGAATATTATTTCGAATATTATTCGAAGGCGTATGACTCCTTTATATTAAATGAATATTATTTTGAATATTCATTCGAGGACTTATGACTCCTTTTATTTATTTATTTGAATATTATTTGAATATTCATTCGAGGGCTTATGACTCAGTTTATATTATTTAATGAATATTATTTGAATATTCATTTGAGGATCTATGACTCCGATTATTTGCTGAGGTATATTCTTTATTGTATTAAAGAATAAGGTGTCGATAATCAAACTTATTTTTGATTATTCAAATAAAGATATTACTTTTGTATAAGTATATCTTTGATTATTTGTTATTCATTCAAGTATAAGTTTTCCAACTTCTACCTCAATTATTCTTATGGGAATATTATTTAAATAATAATATTCAGATATTTCTTTCATATCGGGACTGATTTAGTTTAATAAATCAGTATTACTCCAAACATTCTTAAAAATGTTTTCGAGTCTTCAAAATGATTTTTAAAAGTTAGAGCGGATCCCAAAACTTATTTTTATATTTAAGATCTTCCTTTCAAAGGGGATTTAAATATTCGCTCAAAACCTGGGGAATCCGGCTCAGTGGTGTATTTTATATTCGCAACGAGGTTGCTGTTTTGGTAAATGAATTGATTACTTACCCAACGTTTGGGAAGTAAGTCCATCTATTGAGTCGGCATAAGCAACAAGGGCTCAATGGGCGTCCATGATAGTGTAAGTGGCTCAGTGGGAGTCCATCAAATGCATAAGTGGCTGAGTGGCAGTCCAGCATAAGGTCCTATTGCGACCAAGGGTGATGACCAGTGGGGAATTCGTCCATCTACTAGTAGAAAAGGTTACTTATGGGTATCTTTGCCTGATCAGCAAGATATCTGGTTTATGCCAAATTCTTTTCCTTCCAAATTCATTGGATATTGCAACTCTGTTCATACTTTACATGACAGAGGTTTTCAGGAAATGTATGGGAGATATATATAAATATATTTATATATCGGGACTTAATGAAGTATCTCGTAACTTCATTATTTATAATGATATTCAAAGATTGAATCTATTCAAATCTTGTCTTGTAGTCTCATCTATGTGATGAACCTTTGAAACTGATTATAACTTGAACGGGGGTAGTTCAAGTAGTATTTGGGAAAGATATAAGTATATTGGAGTACCTTATAACTTCATCTTTTAAACTTATATCTAGTAAATGATTATCTTATGCATGACAAAGATTTTCAGAAAAACGTTGAGACAAGGTTAGATATATGAGATCACCTTGCAACGATATTTTTATACAGTTATACACTGGAACTCTGTGTATATTATGCATGGAAGAGGACTTCCCATATTTTGAAAAGTATATATGTATATATATATATACTGAATATTTTACGACTTCATCGCATTAAGATATCAACTTGGTTCATTTCTTTTGACCAAGACTTTCATGAGTGCTATGAGAAGGCTCATATATTGTTAATCTTTATACATATTATTTTGGTGGGCTTGCTGCTCACCCTTGCTTTCTTCTTTCATCACACAACAACAGTTAGGAAAGATGGCCAGACTCCAGCAGACCCAGCGCAAGCGCGTGGGAAGCGTCCCGCGTCTTCCCGATGATGTTGTGGCTGCTATAGCTGCAGAGGTAGATCCATTGGTAGATCAGGCTTTCTATTTTGAGAATCAAATTATGTATAATTATAACTTGTGGCAGATAATGGCAATTAACTGTAAATTTATCAAGTAATCATTTTGGGTTGTAATAACTTTTAAATTGTGGATTCAAAGACTGGTACTTATTTAAATTTCATCTCTGAGACTATAACGGGTTGTGGTGTGTGTTAGTGTGGGGTCACAGCATAAGGTTATTATTATTAATTAAGTGAAGTGATATTGTGGAAAGAAAGACCGTGACGACCCGGATCCCCGACCCCGGATCTGGGGGTGTTACAGAAATGGTATCAGAGCTAAGCGTTATAAACCTCAGAGATGATGTGACGTTAAGATAATAAGTTCACAAAGATAATAAGAACTCTTGCCAAGTTCATAGTCGGGCTACCTAACATAGTACTGACAGTTAAAACCCTTATGGGAACCCTTATAAATATCGTGATAGGAGCGTAGTTCGTTATCGTATATGGTAGCGGACTCCGAACCCTGAGGTTGAGGAGCAACAGCGCGATGATGTTTTATTACTAATTGGAGATCGGATTGTGGATCCGATAGAGTGTCCTAATGCAGGACCGGATGATGTTGATATTGAGGATGTAGCGGTTGAGGATGTTGTCCTAGAAGGGATAGTTGTTGAGGAGGATCCCATGGAGGATCCTGACAAGATTGGATAAAGGACCACTGATGAATTGATGACCATGGTTAGGTCGACTACCAGAGGTAGGATTGGCCGGTCACTACCGGAGGTTCGTTCAAGTTTGTAAAGATAGTAACCCCTTTAACGCGGCTTACTCGTAAGACTGAGAAGTTTGAATGGACAGAGAAATGCGAGAACAGCTTTCAAGAACTGAAGCAGAGGTTGGTGATGGCCCCTATACTGGCATTGCCGGATGGAAAATGAGATTTTGTGAAGTGTAGTGACGCTTCGCACAAGGGCTTAGGGTGCGTGCTTATGCAGCACGGTAAGGTAATCGCGTACATGTCAAGACAATTAAGGTAATATGAAATTCGATATCCCCGCCCATGAGCTTAGGCTCGTGGCAATAGTTTTACCCTAAAGATTGGAGGCACTACTTGTATGGAGAGAAGTGCGAGAATTAACTAAGCCATAAGTGCTCTAGTACATTTTCACGTAGAAAGAGCTCAACATATGCCAGAGGAGGCAGTTAGAGCTAATCAAGAATAATGATTGGGAGATTCTTTATCATTCGGGGAAAGCCAATGTGGTGGCTGATGCCCTTAGTAAAAAGGAGAGACTCAAGATGATAATGTCTTTGGGAGAGTTTATAAGAGATTTTGGAAATAGTAGTGAAGGTAACCGGAGCCGGTACCGAAAAGCTGTTTGAGATTGCAATAGAGACCGAATTATTGGAAAAGAGCATACGGTGCCAGAGAAAGATGATAAGGGAATAATGAGGTATTCCTATAGAATTTGGGTTCCGAAAGTTCAAGAGCGTAAGGATGAGAACTTAGATGAGAGCCATAGTTTGAGGAATAAGATTTAGAGCAAACCCTGAACGTGATAGTCAGGGAGGTCGCCATCAAGATAGAAGGAACCCATGACATAATGGAGTGGAAAATGAGGATTTTAAATTAAAAGATGACCCCAATTATGGGGAGTAGGATGAAACATTTCATACTAAGGAAACAGAAAGTCGAGTAAGGAAAGGAGACCCGAGACGGTACTCCTATACGGCAATTCATGGACCTGTCTAGACAGAACTTAGATTATTATCCCCAACCACCACCTTGAGGAAACAATGTGGTGTGAAATTCTTTCAGGACCTCTAAGTCGCTAAGCTCCCAGAGTTCCAAGGAACAGGCTGGCCCAATCGAGGCAAGAGCCTGGCTAAAGGAAATATAGGAATCATTTGAGATTCTAAATGATTGACGAATCTCAAAAGGACTGTTTTGTCACTTACCCTCCTAAGAGAGAGGCCACCCGCTGGTGAAAGGCCAAGGAAGGCACGGAGCAAGAGATTATAATAAACTGATTTAAGTTCAAACAATTATTTTCGGGAAAGTACTTCCCAAGGTTATGGAGGTAGTGTAAAAGCTTTAGGGCAAGAACAAAGGCGGATGAGTGTGATGAATTATGAATCTAAGATTGTAAAAGTTGTCAAGATTCGTTCTGAGGACACGAATCCAGAATGACGGGATATTTGAAATCAATGCTATGTTGTGTTGGTTCATGAAATACTGATAAGAGAAAGGAAAATAATAAAAAAAAAGAAACTGAAGTGGAAAGGAATATAAAGGCAATAGAGTTTGAAGTATGATAAGGGAGTTGGGTATGAGGAAACCCTAAAGACTCGTAGCAATAGACATAGAAAAGTATGCATTCGTCAGGATGAGGGTGATTCACCATGAGTTAAAATTGATGGTTGAGGGCATAAGAGATACATATATTTTATCCCCTGTAAGTTGGGAGGATTCGAGGAAACCTTGAGATAATTTGAAGGATAAATAATGAGACGCGGATAGACTAAAGAGACAAGAAAGTAAGAGATTAGGAAAATTGGATGAAGGAAGGACCTTCAAGAATGTAAAGTGCAAGACCGGTGGCATGATACCCAGAAAGGGAGACGCCAGGTATGAGAGATATCCCAATATTGAGATGACTATTGAGGTAAACAACAAAGGTAAATAAGGAATTATTAAGAAGAAGTTCACGTTGAACACGACCAATATCTTCCAGAACATCCCTGTTATCATTACTGAATCAGGCAAGAAAAGCGGATAACCGTTCTTATCTTTTGGAGGCCATATTGATTGACCTCATTTTGAATACAGATGTTATTGTGAAATTAGGAATATACTATCGAGGTGGGAATGATTGAATAAGATACCCTTATCAGGGATATATGACTTTATTTATCCATGGATGGATGCATGTACCTTTTCAAAGGTGGAATTAAGGATAGAACATCGGTAACTTAAAATGAATCCTAGGGGAATGCATAAAGGTTGGCATTTCACCCTTAATAGGGATAGTATGAAATTTGACAGTATGAATTGGAAAGGATTAAGGTAATAACAACCTTTAAAGAATCAGTGGAGAATTTTTTTTTTCAAAAGTATATAGACAATGATTCTAGTATTAGTATATGGTATTTTGATATGCCCTGTATCTAGGGAATACAGGAGGAACGATTCAAGGATAACCTTAGAGGTTTTACAAGGAGAAAGGTAATATTCAAAATTCTCAAGAATAGAAATGTGGATAAAGGAAATTTTACTATCAGGAAAGGCCAAAGAGGTGGCCGACACTTTAAAGGTAAGAGGATAATTATAGGCGCTTGTGCCAAAATAATACAGTGAGGATGGTTAAAACTGTGAAGGTTGTATTATGGTTTGGAAGATTGACATTCCTTCTGATGACTGTGCAATACCCAACCGTAATAGTAGTTGGTAAAGGTTTAATTCGTGTAATCGCCATGAGCGGGCTATCTATCTTAGGAGGTCCTATCTTGAGATAAGCCAGGACCATGTTTCAAAAAGGACTAGACGAACCTTTGAGTTAAGTCTTCTATTTAAGGCATATGATTAAGAATGGTATTAACCTACTATCGTTGCTTTGATTGAAACTCTTCTGCAATTTTATCTACTTCATGTCATGAAAGTACGTCAGAGTTTGGAGTGTTCTTCATGAATCATGAATGGTGATTATGTTACCTCCTTAGAAGGATTTGATACGACATGTATGGACTCCGTATGGTTAGCTATTAAGACTTCATAGAAAATGAATGACGACAGTAGGTCAGTGGTGGACCATAGTAAGGCAGCAATGATTCTGCGAGTATTGAGCTGATTACAACCGTGAGAGTTGTATTGGAATGGGTGTTGAGATTGAGTACCACTAATCGGGTCGTGGTAGTGTATAAGTTATCATTGATAGACTAATTAAGTAGAGTATCTACCTAGTGAATAATTATTCTTTCTTATCAATAGAGAGTCGTATTATTATACGAGGAAGGTTGCGGTGCAAACATAGAATTCTAGTAACGATGATGTATAGAATGAGATCCCAGATTCGATTTTCGATGTCGAGGGAGTTTCAAAGGTGATTATGTATAAGCTCGAGGAAGAGTGTGGGTCCATAGAATGATGGACGGGATAGCGAAAATATTTAGGCATGGGAAATACGAGGCTATAATGCTTGATGCTGATATAAATACGTATATGTTTTGTTCTCCTATGACAAACCTCTATAGTTCAGAGGTAGGTTCCAAGCCAGATATTTTGTGGCAGTATATTTTTTTCATATATACAATTCTCTTCAATTCGTTCTTTTCTATTCTTTTCATTTCATGTAAGCTGAGAAGAACAACCCTTCCAGAAAGGGGAGGTATTGCCGAATGACTATCTATCTGTGTGATAGAAGCCTAGTAGGATACCAGCTATTGTTTAATTGCTTGTCAAGTACTAAAGGCTGGCCACCTTCCGTACTAACTAAGCGATATAACAAGTGTTCATGATCATAGTGATCTCTCAACAAATTCCTTTACTTCTATTTGATTGATCAAATTTTGGAAAATAGAAATAACTGAAAAAGGAGTAATAAAGTGGTGGTAGTATGCGGAATGGAAACACATTCGTGATACTAAGGTTGACGTGGTTATTAAAAGGTTATAGAACGCTAACGAGCAAAAGTATAACCAGTATAATATTAGAAACGGAAGGTAGTAGCGACTACGAACTGGAAAAGAATGGGTAGTGAGAAGCAAAAGCTATAATGCTAGAAGCTATAATGAGAGTCTGTGCAATAGACTTGAAAGAATTTGGAATGATCACTTAATTCGGATTGAGTTATCTTACGACAATAGATCATATGTCATTATCGAGATGTCGCCTTATGAGGTCCTTGAGGGAAGATAATGTCGATCTCCCTTATGTTAGGATGAAGTTGTAGAGCGCAAGATGCTCGGACCCGCAGTAGTCCAAAGGACCAAGGATATGATAGATCTAATCAGTGGACGGCTGGTAGTAGCCCAAGATGGACATGATAAGTATGTTGATTTGACACGAAAGGATAAAGAGTATGAAATAGGGGACCTAGTAATGTTATAGGTATCCCTTGGAAAGGATTGATGAGGTTCGGAAAGAAAGGAAAGCTAAGTCTACAATTTGTTGGACCCTTGGATATATTAAGACGTTTGGGAAGTTAGCATATGAGCTAGCCCTAACCCAGAACATGTAGCGAGTCATAACGCGTTTCACGTATCAATGTTAAGGAAGTGTAATTCAGATGCCAGATAAATAGAGGCATATGAGCGCATAGATATGCAACCCGACGTAACCTATATGGAGCAACCAGGAAGGGTTATAGAGTGAAAAGGAACAAGTGCTTAGGAGAAGGATTATCAAACTAGGCAGAGTTTGGTGGTAGAACCACAATGTGGAAAATTGACTCGAGAGTTAGAAAGTGTAATGCTAAGAAAGTATCCCCATTTGTTTTCTATCTGATTCCGGGACGGAATCCTTTTAAGGAGGGGAGACTGTAATAACCCCAATTTTTGAGAAATTTTGAAACCCTTATGAATAGTGTTTTTGCTGAACGAGAAAACTTTTCATGCCACGCTATGTAGGGGTTCTGTTATTGATCATATGGGATATTATTAGTACTCTATGTGGTATATAAGTGTATGTAAAGATCGTCAGAATCCAATTCCGAACACTTTGATTTTTCCCGGAAATCCACAAGATACGGAGAGAATTGAGTATAAGGTAACAGGATAAAAAGGATTTAAATTAAAGGATTATAGGAGAGGATCATAAAAGGAATATAATATATTGAGAAAGGTTAAGGGAACCTAAGTAATAAGATCCCGGGTATGATCCCTCAAACGATAAACGAGAACGAAAGATAAGCGAACCGTAAAACAAATAAGTGACCAAGAGACAAGCTTGTACAAGAAGCCAGGGATTGTGACATCATCAAACCACAAGGTGTGTACAAGTGGGAGCATTATGACATGTGCAAGGTGACACAAGCATGACATGGGAAGTAAGGAGGTGTGGTGGCTTTTTAACCACACAAATTCAAGGGCAACAAGGTAATTAACTAAATCAAACACAAAAACAAGCCAACCAAGCCAAGCAAAATCATTTTCATCAAAATCAAAAAGAAACCAAGGCATGGTTCATCATGCTCTCGGCTTTTTTACTATTGCAAATGGGCAAGAATTCAAAAACTCAAGATCCAAGCCTCCTAAATTGGTGAGTTAATTCCCTAATCATCTTCATGCTTAGTTAGGGCTATATCATGAGTTTAAGCCATCAATTCCTTCTCCATCTTCTTCATTTAATCAAAGAAGAAGACTATGAATAGTGTTTTCAAGTTTTTAACTTGAAGTTTTTCTTGTTTTTCTTGAAGATCCAAGCATTCTTAAGACTTCTCAAAGCTTCTTAAGGCTTCCTAGCTCCTCCCACCACTCAAAGGAAGGTATACCATCTCCAAACCCTAGATTCCTATATATTATAAGATGATTTTGATTAGTAGGGTGCTATTGTAGCTTGTTGTTGTGATTTAGAGTTTGGGATTTGAAATGGTAGTGAAATGGAATGGTGAATGTTGTGGTTTTGATTAAAAGGACTTAAGTATGATTAAAGTTAAGCTTAGGCATAAGTATGAATGATTAAATTGAATTGGTTGGGGTTGTTATGATGTGATAAGGATGGATGTTGGTTGTATGTTGGATTTGAGGTTGATTTGGAATGAGTTTGAATGGTTTAAAATATTGGAAATCGCGTAAACATAGCCGTCGTAACGTCCGATTTTCTTTGGACTGTTTTTGTGCATAGCATTAGGACCCGAGAACCCCCTTCTAGATTATGACCACTGCCATGTTTAGATAGCTCATGTTACGAGCTTCGTTTTGATATGTAGTTCGTTCGATTCCGATGCACGGTTTAGGAGAAACGACCGTTTCAAGTAACGGCGTTTCGCGAACGAAACTTTTCCCCTCGCCTTACTTTGAAACATAGGTTAAAGACCAATAAGGGTTAATTAATGTATGAAACAATTATGGTAAGAGTGTTAGGCAGTTGGTAAGACACTCGCGAAGGAATCGCCTTAAAATTCGTAATGGTTAATTTATTAAAAATGGTGGAGCCGAGGGTACTCGAGTGACTTAAGAAAATCAGTAAGCGCAAAACAAGCGTTAGAGTCTAAGTTAGTTAAAGTATAGATTTACAAGTGACTTTGGTTTAATTCCAACTTACTTGTTGTTTATAGGTTACCAGACTCGTCCCGAGCCATTCGTAACCCCCAGTCGCTCAGGCAAGTTTTCTACCCGTTATACTGTTGTTGTGATGAATATATGTATATGCATGATCTTGCGATAAATGCATATTGGTTATTAGCAAATTCTTGCGTTATATTGTAGCATGTGATATGGTATATATGCATGCCTGTTTCATATTCTTGATTTATATATCTGTTGGTTCAAATGCTTATAGTTGCATAATACCTATGCTAGAGGATAGCGGTAACTTGCATATACCCTTAGTATAGGGACCCAAAGGTGAAAATATTTTCTAAAACGGGGAGTCGAGGATCCCGAGAAGATTTTGTATATATGGATATATATATATATACTTATATATATATATATGGTCATAGTTTTCAAAACTATTAATCGAATAAGGTTTATTCGATTACTTTAACTTTATTTTATTATTGAATATTATTTCGAATATTATTCGAAGGCGTATGACTCCTTTATATTAAATGAATATTATTTTGAATATTCATTCGAGGACTTATGACTCCTTTTATTTATTTATTTGAATATTATTTGAATATTCATTCGAGGGCTTATGACTCAGTTTATATTATTTAATGAATATTATTTGAATATTCATTTGAGGATCTATGACTCCGATTATTTGCTGAGGTATATTCTTTATTGTATTAAAGAATAAGGTGTCGATAATCAAACTTATTTTTGATTATTCAAATAAAGATATTACTTTTGTATAAGTATATCTTTGATTATTTGTTATTCATTCAAGTATAAGTTTTCCAACTTCTACCTCAATTATTCTTATGGGAATATTATTTAAATAATAATATTCAGATATTTCTTTCATATCGGGACTGATTTAGTTTAATAAATCAGTATTACTCCAAACATTCTTAAAAATGTTTTCGAGTCTTCAAAATGATTTTTAAAAGTTAGAGCGGATCCCAAAACTTATTTTTATATTTAAGATCTTCCTTTCAAAAGGGATTTAAATATTCGCTCAAAACCTGGGGAATCCGGCTCAGTGGTGTATTTTATATTCGCAACGAGGTTGCTGTTTTGGTAAATGAATTGATTACTTACCCAACGTTCGGGAAGTAAGTCCATCTATTGAGTCGGCATAAGCAACATGGGCTCAGTGGGCGTCCATGATAGTGTAAGTGGCTCAGTGGGAGTCCATCAAATGCATAAGTGGCTGAGTGGCAGTCCAGCATAAGGTCCTATTGCGACCAAGGGTGATGACCAGTGGGGAATTCGTCCATCTACTAGTAGAAAAGGTTACTTATGGGTATCTTTGCCTGATCAGCAAGATATCTGGTTTATGCCAAATTCTTTTCCTTCCAAATTCATTGGATATTGCAACTCTGTTCATACTTTACATGACAGAGGTTTTCAGGAAATGTATGGGAGATATATATGAATATATTTATATATCGGGACTTAATGAAGTATCTCGTAACTTCATTATTTATAATGATATTCAAAGATTGAATCTATTCAAATCTTGTCTTGTAGTCTCATCTATGTGATGAACCTTTGAAACTGATTATAACTTGAACGGGGGTAGTTCAAGTAGTATTTGGGAAAGATATAAGTATATTGGAGTACCTTATAACTTCATCTTTTAAACTTATATCTAGTAAATGATTATCTTATGCATGACAAAGATTTTCAGAAAAACGTTGAGACAAGGTTAGATATATGAGATCACCTTGCAACGATATTTTTATACAGTTATACACTGGAACTCTGTGTATATTATGCATGGAAGAGGACTTCCCATATTTTGAAAAGTATATATGTATATATATATATACTGAATATTTTGCGACTTCATCGCATTAAGATATCAACTTGGTTCATTTCTTTTGACCAAGACTTTCATGAGTGCTATGAGAAGGCTCATATATTGTTAATCTTTATACATATTATTTTGGTGGGCTTGCTGCTCACCCTTGCTTTCTTCTTTCATCACACAACAACAGTTAGGAAAGATGGCCAGACTCCAGCAGACCCAGCGCAAGCGCGTGGGAAGCGTCCCGCGTCTTCCCGATGATGTTGTGGCTGCTATAGCTGCAGAGGTAGATCCATTGGTAGATCAGGCTTTCTATTTTGAGAATCAAATTATGTATAATTATAACTTGTGGCAGATAATGGCAATTAACTGTAAATTTATCAAGTAATCATTTTGGGTTGTAATAACTTTTAAATTGTGGATTCAAAGACTGGTACTTATTTAAATTTCATCTCTGAGACTATAACGGGTTGTGGTGTGTGTTAGTGTGGGGTCATAGCATAAGGTTATTATTATTAATTAAGTGAAGTGATATTGTGGAAAGAAAGACCGTGACGACCCGGATCCCCGACCCCGGATCTGGGGGTGTTACAGTTTCCCTAGTGGATGGTCTCAAGCATAATTTGTTGAGTATCAGCCAGCTTTGTGATAAGGGCAATTCAGTAACTCTTAATTCAGAAGCCTGTGTTGTGTCTAACAAAAGAAGCAACAAAGTGGTTCTCACTGGTGTGAGGAGAGGAAATGTGTATCTAGCTGACTTCAACTCATCAAATGCAGAATCTTTTACTTGCCTTCTCAGTAAAGCAAGTCAAGATGAAAGTTGGCTATGGCACAAGAAGCTGTCCCATCTAAACTTCAAGACCAAGAATGAGATTGTCAAGAAAGAACTGGTTAGAGGCATTCCTCAAGTGGAGTTTTCTAAGGATGGACTATGTGATGCCTGCAAAAAAGGGAAGCAGATCAAAGCATCATTCAGAAAGAAGCTTGATTCAACAATTGAAGAACCTTTACAATTGCTACACATGGATCTATTTGGACCAGTCAATGTGTTTTCAATCTCAAGGAAAAGATTTTTCCTAGTAATTGTAGTTGATTTCTCAAAGTTCTCGTGGACATATTTCCTAAAGTCTAAAGATGAGGCTAGTGAAATCTTCATCAATTACATAAGGCAAGTCAACTATCATCCTGATTATAAAGTAAGAAGAATCAGGAGTGACAATGAAACTGAGTTCAAGAATTCTGTGATAAGATCATTTTGTGAAGAAAATGGAATAATGCATGAGTTCTCTTTAGCAAGAATTCCACAACAAAATGGAGTGGTAGAAAGGAAAAACAGATCTCTTATTGAAGCTGCAAGGACAATGCTTGAAGAATCAAAGTTAACAACATATTTCTGGGCTGAAGTTGTGAATACTGCCTGCTATACTCAGTATATTTCTTTAGTTAATCAAGCAAAGTGCATGACACCATATCAATTGTTCAAGAACAAGAAACCAACTCTAAATTTTCTTCATGTCTTTGGCTGCAAATGTTATATCTTGAAAAATCAGACTGATCAACATGGGAAGTTTGATACTAAAGTAGATGAAGGAATTTTTGTTAGATATGCTATGGGAAAAGCATATAGAGTCTACAATCGAAGAACCAACATTGTTATAGAATCAATACATGTTGTGTTTGATGATAAAAAGATTGAAGGACTGCAAGATGAAGATTCTCATGAAAAGTGCGAGATCTACACGGACCACAAGAGCTTAAAGTATATCTTCACCCAGAAGGAATTGAACATGAGGCAAAGAAGATGGCTCGAATGGATCAAAGACTATGACTGTACCATAAACTATCATTCAGGTAAAGCCAATGTGGTGGCTGACGCTCTCAGCAGAAAAGAAAGGTTAAATATTATAATTTCTTCCGAGGAATTGATCAAGGAATTTGAGAAGCTTGAAATAGAGGTCAGTACCCCAAGTATGTCTGCAGATGTGTTGTGTGCAATGTCTTTTCAACCAAAACTATTAGAGAAGATAAGAAGATGTCAGGAAGAAGTAATGAGCCATGAACGAGATAGTTTGACAGGAGAAGAGATAGGGAGTCAAAAAGATGATAAAGGAATCTTAAGATTTTCTTCCAGAATATGGATACCTAACGTAGCCGAACTGAAGGATGATATTCTTCGAAACACTCACAACTCCAGATACTCAATTCATCCCGGAAGTACGAAGATGTACAGAGACTTATGAGAAAACTTTTGGTGGCCAAGCATGAAGAAGGGAATTGCAGAATGGGTAAATAAGTGTTATACTTGCCAGCGAGTCAAAGCGGAACATCAAAGGCCTAGTGGACTGATACAACCATTGGACATTCTAGAATGGAATTGGAAATATATTGCGATTGATTTTGTAGTTGGATTACCAAGGACCAGGTCAAATCATGATGCTATTTGGGTTATTATCGATAGATTGACGAAGTCAGCGCATTTTCTTCCTATCAATGAGAGATTTTCAATGGATAAATTGGTTCAGTTATATCTTAAGGAAATTGTGACACGACATGGAGTTCCATTATCCATAGTTTCAGATAGAGATCCTCGATTTAATTCAAGATTTTGGAGAAGTTTTCAAGATTGTCTCAGAACGAAGCTGAACATGAGTATCGCGTATCATCCGCAGACAGACGGTCAAAGTGAAAGGACGATTCATACTATCGAAGATATATTAAGGGTATGTGCTCTAGATTTTGAGGGAAGTTGGGACAAACATTTTGCATTAGTTGAATTCTCCTACAACAATAGTTATCATGCCAGCATTGGAATGCCACCTTACAAAGCTTTGTACGGGAGAAGATGCAAATCTCCAATATGTTGGGAAGAAGTTGGTGAGAGAAAGATTTTGGGTCCAGAATTGATCCAGCAAACGAAGGAGAAAATAGAACTCATTCGGAAAAGATTAACAGCAGCTCAAGATCGTCAACGCAAATATGCTGATCCTGCCAGAAAGGATATGGAATTTGAAGTTGGTGAAGCAGTGTTATTGAAGGTTTCACCTTGAAAGGGTTTATCAAGATTTGGGAAGAAAGGAAAGCTAAGTCCGCGTTATGTTGGCCCTTTTGAGATTTTGAAGCGTGTGGGAAAAGTGGCTTACGAATTGGTGTTACCACCTCACATGTAGCATATTCACAACGTGTTCCATGTGTCAATGTTAAAGCGTTATTTGCCTGATGCGAATCATGTGATAGAATATGAGCCAATCGAGATTCAGCCAGATTTATCTTTTGTAGAGCAACCAGTAAAGATTTTAGATAAGAAAGAAAGAGTGCTTAGGAATAAGTCTGTGTCTTTAGTGCGAGTCTTGTGGAGGAATCCCAAGGTTGAAGAGTCGACTTGGGAATTGTAAAGCGAAATGCAATCCAAGTATCCTCATTTGTTTTCTTAGGCTGATTCTGAGGACAGAATCCTGTTAAGGGGGGAAGGATGTAATAACCGGGAAAATTATGTGAATATTATGTGTTAAATAAATAAATATTATGTGTTTTATAACTTTAAAGTGATTATTTCCATGATATTAGATGTTATAGCTGTTATGTGTGTTTTCGTGCGGGCCAGAAAATTTTTCGATTGATTAATATACGTTCAAACTACAATTATATGAATTTATCTGCAATCGGGATGCGTATTTATTAGCGTCTTTATTAAGGTACTCATTTTATTCCATTTTATGCGCGTTCGAATGTATTTTAGGTATTTTCGGGTTTTTCTGGTAATTTAGGGATCGTTTCTGTTTTTCAAAAATCAACGAACCGGGACCCCACCGGGACGACAAACCCCACAAAATCCGTGTTTTTATTTTTATAAAATTATTCGTATTTCAAATATCCTTTATTTTTGTATTTTTAAATTATTCGTAATTTTGGGGAATTTTGACATTAATTTTGCATTTTATCGTTTTTAAAATTATTCCCCGTAATTATTATTTTGGGGCCCTAATTATTATAATTAGGGGATAAAAACACCCTTAATTTATTTTGGGGTATAATTTCTGTAAAAATATAAATAGCTGAACTGGTGTTATTTATTTATTTTTATTTTATTAAAAATTCAGAAATTCATAAGAACCAAGAACAAATTTGGGGGTATAATTTTGTTCATTACAAAGAATTGATGATTTTGAGTTAACCAGAAAACCAAATCGGACGTTCTATATATCAAATTGATCCCCGTAACGAGCCCGTTCTATTGATATCAAAATCACGGATTGAGGGTGAGTATTCTGTAAAATCGACTCCGGGTTCATGTTCTTGAATTTCGTTTTGATTTTTAAGTGATTGTTGGTTGTTCTTGTTGATTGAATAAGCTTCCTGATATTGTTTAGAGCAGATTCATATATTTATTCGAATGGTTTGAGTTCAGAATCGATGTAGCCGCGTTCATGGTTTTTAAGATTTTATTTTTGTAATTTGTGGATTGTTCTTGATATCTGGATTGATTTTGATCATAGTTATCGATTCTAAATGATAAGAGCTTTAATTTAAGGTATAATTCGTTGTGTTTGGTTGAGTTTTAAAGGTTTTGGGTAATTGATCGGAAAAGTCGAGTTTGGTGGCCAGAAAATCTCTGATTCTGGCCGGAGATTGTACCCTGCTGTTTGGTTGTTGATGTTGATGTGATTTCCGGATTTTTGGACTCGTGTTACTGTATATTGCACTGAAAACCCGATCAAATCGGGCTGTTTTGGCCGTCACGGGAGCTTGGCCGGAAACGGTGCCGGTTACCGATTTCTGCATTTTGTCCGGCCAGTTCTTGGCGAGACCCGACTGTCCCCTAACCCGACCCGGTTTGTTTTAATTCCAACCCGGGTTTGATCCCGGAAACCCTAACCCCAATCCCCATTTTCTGTTTCCCCAATTTTTAATTTTAAAAACATTTTAAAAATCATTTTCCTATTTTCTAAAAATCATTTTATTTATTTCTAAAAATCATTTAGTAATTATTTTAAATTCTAAAAAATATTTTCTTAATTATTTTAAATTCATAAAATTATTTTATTTAATTATTTTAAAAATATAGTATTTTATTTAATTATTGATAGGGATAAATAAATTATGCTTGTATAATTAAATACTGCATTAATTGTACAAGCTGTGGGCTGCTAGGCTCAATAAAAAGATATATCATACTCAGACCAGGAAGGTTAAGCCTGATGGGCCAGATCAGGCCTGATGGAATAAAAAAGGCCCAAAAGCCCAGATTATTAATTAATTTCGTAATTAATTAATAAGGGAAAAATCAGATGTTGGGAAGAGTCCCGATAAGGATATAAATCCTTAGAGATTAGCCTCAAGGGGACCTAAAAGGATAAGGAATCAGTTTCCTACTATCTAGGACTACAAAGTCCATTCTAATTATGAGACTTACCCACCAAGTCTCCTATACCAAATCCAATTCAAGGACTCCCAATATCTATATAAAGGGCCTCACCCCACAGATCAGAACTACGTTTTTTGGCTTGATTCTCTAATTCACAGAGATACGTAGGCATCTCGTAAAGGCAGATCGAGCCACGAAACACGAGAGCAGCCATTAAAGGCCTTGAGCTCCCGAATCTTAGTAATAAATACAACAAATAATAACCTTAGTTTTTTATCCATAACATTTGGCGCCGACTGTGGGAAACAGCAACAATAACCATGGCGAGAACACGGAGAACAATTGGAGCTCTAGAGGAAGGAACACCATCAGAGACAACCCAGGTGATTTCATCAACCGTGGAGGTTCCTCCCCATTCAACTTATGCATCTACTCAGGGGGAAGCCCAGACAGGGGCAACTCAACCTCAGCCACAAGGGACAACTCCCCCGACTATTCAAGGTACGAATCCTCAAGTTCAACAAGTACATATACCTGTGAATTCTCGACCCGTCGGGTATGAATATTCAACTGTTGTTACTACTAACCCCCTTATGGGATGCCCCTTCGCCCTGAGGTTGGAGGAAGCGGATATGCTGGGCGAGGCGAAGCACGAGGGCAGTCACCCCCTATATACGAGGTTTGGGTCCTATTCCTGAGGATCGGGAATTTTCTGGTCCTTATACTGAGAGAGACTCCGAATCTTCGGATGATGAAGTGGCCCCGAGAAGGAGGCGTCCTGGAAAAGAGCCAATGGCCGATGGAAGACAACGCCCCCAAAGCACCCCAGGGGCGAATCCCCAAGAAGTGCAGGAAAGGATCAGGGCTCATGAGGCTGAAATCCAAAGGCTGAGGCGTGATTTGGAGGCTCACCAGGCCACCAGACCCCAGATACCTCCTAGGGGGAGAAATCCTCCTCCTGTCATAGATCTGGATGGTCCGGTAAGAAGAAGGGCTGTTGTCCCAAGAACTGATCCAAGCAATCTCCTTCCTCTTGGAGATCCTGATGATCCAACTCCACCCTTCACAGAAGAGAGAATGAATGCCCATATCTCAAGGAAATTCAAGATGCCCACTATCAAAGCCTATGATGGCACGGGAGACCCCGCTAATCATGTTAGGACATTCTCTAATGCACTGCTGCTGCAACCCGTGAATGATGCTATAAAGTGTCGGGCCTTCCCTCAAACCCTGTCGGGTATGGCTCAAAGATGGTACAGTCGCCTGCCCCCAAATTCTATTGGATCGTTCAAAGAATTAAGTCAGGCTTTTATTAAGCAATTCATCAGTGGAAGAGTCCATGAGAAAAGTTCAGCATCCCTTATGGGTCTTGTGCAGGGAGCTAAGGAATCCTTGAGAGATTACCTGAATCGTTTTACAAAGGAGGCTTTAAAAGTCCCGGACCTTGATGATAAGGTAGCCATGATAGCACTACAACAAGGAACCAGGGATGAGTTTTTCAAGATGTCCTTGGCCAAACGTCCCCCTGAAAACATGTTGCAACTCCAAGAGAGGGCAGGGAAGTATATCAAGGTGGAAGAAAGCATGAGGAAGACCGTAGTAAGTAATGAGCCCACTGGAGGCAAGAAGCGAAAAACTGATTTAGAATATATTGCAAAGGACAAATATCCTAGAACCGAACAAAACCCTGATTCAACCCCCAAGAAGGGAGGACCTGGGCAAAAGTTCACTGAATACGCTAAGCTTAATGCTCCTAGAAGTCAGATTTTGATGGAGATTGAGAAAGACATAGATGTTCGCTGGCCTAAGCCCTTGAAGGCTGATCCCGCCAAGCTAGATAAGAGCAAGTATTGCAGGTTTCACAAAGATGTTGGCCATGACACCGATGAGTGTAGGCAATTGAAAGATGAAATTGAGTTCCTCATTCGAAAAGGAAGATTGAACAAATACACTGGAGAAGGAGGGGATAGGAATAATAATGGAAGGAAGAACTTTGAGGATCGTAGGAGGGACCAAGACGATCAGGGGCGAAACCCCCAGCCTAGAGGACCAGTTATAAACACCATTTATGGAGGGCCGAGACCTCGAGGGCCTGTGATAAACACGATCTTTGGAGGTCCAACTGCTGCTGGATTGTCCAAAAATTCCAGAAAGGCATATACTAGAGAGGTTATGCATATTGTTGGAGAAGCCCCGAAGAGGGCCAGGACAGAAGTAACATTGGCTTTTGATGATTCCGACCTAGAGGGTGTGAAGTTTCCCCATGACGACCCGCTGGTCATAACACCAATAATAGGAAATAGCCCGGTTAAGAGGGTCCTTGTGGATAATGGTGCTTCTGTGGATATCTTGCTCCACGACACCTTTCTAAGGATGGGGTATAACGACTCCCAGTTAACACCAACCGACATGCCGATATATGGATTTGTTGGAGTAGAATGTCCTGTGGAAGGGATAATCAAATTGCCAACCACCATAGGTACGGAGCCAAGGCAAGCAACGCAGATGCTGGATTTCGTGGTGGTAAAGGCTAGTTCAACTTATAATGCTATCATGGGGAGAACAGGGATACATGCCTTCAAGGCAGTCCCCTCTTCCTACCATTCAGTCATGAAGTTTCCCACCCGAAACGGGATTGGAGAAGAGAGAGGAGATCAAAAAATGGCTAGAAGCTGTTATGTGGCCTCTTTGAGGGCAGATGGAGTCGGGGGGTAGGTTCTTCCTATTGAAGATATGGATGTTCAAGAAAATGATGAGAATAGAGGAAGGCCAGCAGAAGAATTGGTTTCGGTTCCTTTAGACCCCGAGAATCCTGAGAGGACGACTTTCATTGGAGCCACATTAGAGGAGCCCCTTAGAGGGAAGTTAGTGAAATTTTTGCAAGAAAATAGTGATGTGTTTGCATGGTCAGCAGCTGATATGCCAGGCATAGACCCGGAGTTAATTACTCACAAGTTAAACGTAGATCCAAGCCGGAAGACAGTGAAACAAAAGAAAAGAAATTTTGCCCCGGAAAGACAAGAGGCTATAAAGCAGGAAGTGGAAAAGCTCTTAGAGGCTGGTTTCATTGAGGAGATTCAATTTCCGGAGTGGTTAGCAAACCCTGTAATGGTGAAGAAGGCTAATGAAAAGTGGAGGATGTGTATAGACTTCACTGATCTGAATGATGCATGCCCCAAAGACTATTTTCCGCTGCCTAGAATTGATACTTTGATTGACGCCACCGCTGGACATGAGATGCTGAGTTTCATGGATGGGTTTAGCGGATACAACCAGATCAAAATGCATAAGGATGACATTCCAAAGGTATCATTTATCACTGACTTTGGTGTTTATTGTTATCTTGTTATGGTGTTTGGTCTCAAGAATGCAGGAGCCACCTATCAAAGGTTGGTGAATAGAATTTTTAAGGATCTTATTGGTAAGACTATGGAAGTCTATGTTGATGACATGTTAGTCAAGAGTCTAGTAAAGACTGATCATATAGCCCATTTAAGGGAAGCTTTTGAGGTCTTGAGGTACCACAAGATGATGTTGAATCCGACGAAGTGTGCTTTCGGAGTAGGATCTGGAAAATTCTTGGGACTGATGGTCTCAAAGAGGGGAATTGAGGCTAACCCGGATAAGATAAAGGCGATCCGGGACATGGAACCACCAAAAACTGTTAAGGATGTTCAGAAGCTTACAGGAAGGGTTGCTGCGCTAGGACGATTCATCTCCAAGTCGGGGGAAAAGTGTTTGTCATTCTTCAAATCGCTAAAGAGCATCAAAGACTTTATATGGAATGAGGAAAACCAGAAGGCATTTGAAGAGTTAAAGAAGTATATGGCCCAGGCCCCGTTGTTGGCCAAGCCAGTTCTGAGTGAAATTTTATTCTTGTACTTGGCTGTTTCAGAGAGCGCCTTGAGCGCGGTGTTGGTTAAGGAAGAACTGAAAGTCCAGAAACCCGTATACTATGTCAGCAAAATTTTGCATGGTGCTGAGTTGAATTATTCAACTATAGAGAAATTCGCTTTAGCCTTGGTAATGGCTTCAAGAAAGCTGCGTCCTTATTTTCAAGCTCACCAGATTGAAGTTCTAACAAATCAGCCACTGAGAAATATCATTCACAGTCCCAAGGCAAGTGGGAGACTGATTAAGTGGGCGATAGAGTTGGGAGAGTTTGATCTCAAGTATAAGCCACGTACGGCTATAAAAGCCCAGGCACTAGCTGACTTCGTGGTGGAATGTACCATACCCAACCAAGAAGTCGGGGGGCAGGAAGATACCATACCTCAAGACAAGGGAGTCGACAATGGGGACAGGGAGAAGAATGACAAGAAGAAAGAATATTGGGTTCTCTATTTTGATGTAGCATCAAAAACAAATTCCAGTGGAGCAGGGTTGGTTTTGCAAAGCCCTGATGGGTTCTTAATTGAGTATGCTATGAAGCTAGATTTTCCAACCACAAACAATGAGGCAGAGTATGAAGCCCTGATAGCTGGCCTTGGTCTAGCTGGGACACTTAGAGTCAAAAACTTAAAGGTCCGTGGAGACTCGAAGCTGATCATATCCCAGGTAAAGGGAGAATTTGAGGCAAGGGATGATACGATGGCTAAGTATGTCCGCCTAGTAAGGGCTGTGATGACCCAATTTCATGAGTGCCATGTTGAACACATTCCAAGGGAAGAAAATGTTAAGGCAGATGCGCTATCAAAGTTCGCTTCGTCTGAGATTGAAGAAAGTTCAGGAAGTGTGTACTTCCGTATTTTGAAGACACGAAGCATAGATGTTAAGCTGGTGGCTCCCATAGGCTTGGGGACGTCATGGATTGATCCCATCAAGGCTCACATTCAGACCGGTTGGTTGCCAAGTGATGCAACTGAAGCACGGAAGTTAACTGTTCGGGCACTAAGGTACTCTTTGATAGATGGGATTCTTTACAAAAGATCTTTCGTGGTTCCCTACTTGAGGTGTCTCAGGCCCGATGAGGCACGCTTGGCTCTTGAAGAAGTACATGAAGGTATTTGTGGACAACACTTGGGGGGCAGGGCCTTGGCTCATAAGATAACTCGTTTAGGCTTCTATTGGCCAGAAATGATGGCTGATGCCAAAGAATATGTGAAGAAGTGTGATCGCTGTCAGAAGCATGCACCAGTTGTTAGACAACCCCCCGAGATGCTGACCTCTATCAACTCGCCTATTCCCTTTGCCATGTGGGGGATGGATATTCTAGGGCCTTTTCCTATGGCCACGGCACAAAGGAACTTTCTGATTGTAGCCATTGATTATTTCACCAAGTGGATCGAAGCCAAACCCTTGGCCAAAATCACAACTAAGCAGGTTGCACAATTCCTGTGGGAAAACATTATGTGCCGATATGGAATTCCCCGTATCCTCGTCACTGACAATGGAACACAATTCAACAATGAGGAATTCAAGAAGTATTATGAAGAAAATGAAATTGAGTTACGATTCACCTCTGTGGCTCACCCGCAAGCCAATGGGCAAGCAGAGGTAGCAAATCGGATAATCCTGGATGGACTAAAAAAGAGGATCGAGAAGTCAAGAAATAATTGGGTGGATGAGATACTTCCAATATTATGGGCCTATAGGACTACCTGTAGAGTCACGACAGGAGCAACTCCTTTCATGTTGGCATATGGGGCAGAAGCAGTAGTTCCCGTGGAGATATCGCATTCCTCTCCAAGGATTCAGACTTTCAATGCTATAGAAAATGAGGAAGGGCAGAGGTTAGCCCTGGATCTAATTGATGAAGTGCGAGATGAGGGACATGCAAAGATAGTAGAATATCAGAAAAAGGCTTCATTCTATTACAACCTAAGGGTTAAAGAGAGATTTTTTAAACAAGGAGATCTAGTCTTGAGAAAAATAGAGGCTTCTGGTGTTGGACAGAAAGGAAAGCTTGCCCCGAATTGGGAAGGGCCGTACAGAGTCAAGAGCGTTCAGGGTAGAGGAACCTACAAGCTGGAAACTATGGAAGGTTTTGAAGTCCCCAGGACCTGGCACGCACAAAACCTGAAGGTTTACTACGTGTAAGATAGGTGAAGTACGATTCTCACTTGTCATTGACAAGTAGGTTTAAAAGCACCTTGAAGCTTTGCTTGCATAGGATTTTATATTCCAGTAGAATTTACATTGTCTAGTTATTGTTGATTAGGGTCGAACCCATGCTATGTAAGGTTTTGGAAAACCAGACTTCATATTAAAGAGTTTGAAATTATTTCTATCTAAGGATGTTTAAAGTTCAAATGCATATTAAGATTGTAAAGTTAAACAGAAAGAGGCAAGAAAAGCAACATATAAAATATAACCCCGAAGGGTAACAAGTTTAGATATGAATAAAGTTCAAAAAGAAGATATACAAAAAGTTAGGCCTTGGAAGGCTGAGATTCCTCAGAACTACTATCCGAAGTCTCCTCGGAAGTCTCAGTCGTTTCTTCGGACGTCTCGGTTGTCCCCTCCGAAGTCCCTGTAGAAGTTCCCTCTGCAGGAGATGCTGGCTGTTGAGGCGCTGCTTTTGGAGGCTCTTCCACCCTGGCCTTCTTAGCGACAGGCTCAAACTCCTCTTCGGAAGAATCTTCCTCCTCTCCATCCTTGATCATAACAGCAAGCTTCTCAGTAACACCTCCAAGCTCTGGAACCCGCACAGGGCAAGGAAAGGGGGACTGCTCAAGGACCTCTGGAAACTCATCCTGGATGGCCTCCACAGCAGCATCCCAGCCCTCTTTATAGCTAACTGGGTGAAGAAGGGCATCATGCTCCACCATCAAGTCCTTGAATTCTTGGGTGTCCATCCAGCCATCAAAGGCTTTGTCCTTCTGCGCCTTCAGAATGACATTTTCGGCCCGGGCCGTCTCTAGGTCAGAAGTGGAAGAGGCCAGTTGAGCTTCAAGGGCCTCTATTTTTTGGTTGGCCTCTTCCAACTTCTTGTTGGCATCTTCCAGGCCAACCTTCCAAGCTTTAGCTTGTTGAATTGCCCCCTGGAAATGGGCGTTAGCCTGCAAGAGAAACAGCGAAAGTTCAGAAAAGAAACATGGAAAAATAAGTAAGAAGGGCATAAGTAAAGGACGTACCGTCGCCAGAGCCTGGGCTCCAAATAGCTCATTCCCCTCTAAGTCCTGTTGAAGGACAAAATCTTGATAGTCCACCGGGGAGATGGAATGCTTAGACCATTCCTTGGACAGCGCCGTGCTGCCCACGATTGAGTCCTTGCCCCGGATCCCCCAGGCAGGTTGAAAATAGGCCCCTGGCCTCTGCTTGGTGCGCAAAACTTGGCTGGGGCCTTCCTCGCTTGGCTCCATTGCCTGAAGGAGGAACTCAGGGAAGCGATCACCAAGTCGAGGGTCTTTAAAGACCTTCCCAGCCCTCTTCATCCTGGTTGTCTCCAGGTCCTTCGGTTTGGTAGCCTCCTCAATCTTCTCAGCCACTGCAACAAACAAAGTCAGTTGAAAACCAATGAAATAAAAGTGTAGGAAATAAAGGAGATAAGAAAGGGAACTTACTTTTCTTATTAACGGGCGAAAGGCCGCGTTCTACCAGGACGGTCTCCCGGATAAGGTCCCAACAATGGGAAGTGCCGTTGTCTTGCGTAAGGAGGTTGAAACCTCTAGCCTCCTCCTCAGACAAAGTTATGTCATTTGGGCTCCCGTCCACGGCCAGCCCAAAGGATGATCGAAACAGGGAGCTCCAATCTCCACCTTCCCAAATAACAAACAAAAAATCTTTCTTCCACCCCAAGTTGTTGTCAGGGATGGACTTCCCATTCACGATATGGGGGATAGTGGGGCGCTGGTTGATAGAAACCCAACCCGGACTTTTATCAGGGCTGTTTTTGAACTGAAAAATCTTCCTGAAGACAGCAACAGATGTGGGGACGTTGTGCTTGGCGCATTGCGACAGATAGCACAGAATCAACCTCCAGGAATTAGGGGGAAGTTGGCAAGGGCTGATGCCCACATCAGCCAGTAGCAAAGGAATGAATGGATGAAAAGGGAGTCTAATACCTGCCCTTAGAGTATCCCTATAGACGCATAGCGCGTCCTTCTTCCACTGACAGGCCCTGTCGGCCGGACCCGCAAGAACCAGCTTAAAAGGCTCCTTGATTTTGAAGCAGCTGCTCAACTTTTCCAGCTCCTTGGGATCCCGTAAAGCACTGATATAATCGTGCGTGTCCAGATGCGCATCAGACGGATACTCGTCCCCTCGAGTGTTGATCATATCGATTAAGGAAGTATACCTCGATCGAATAGGAAAATCGTTGGACTTTCTAGCCACGTTCATCTTGGCCAAACGGGTCATTCTTTTGTCAGCCATCTGAAAAAAAGTAAGGGGCACGTAAATAGGCTATCTTAAAGTGGCACACAATGGAAAAATAGACACGAAAAGCAAAGGGAGGAATCTTACCTGAAGAAGCGCTCCTGAAAAAGGCTTTGAGCTCCGACTTGCTGTTATTCCTCTGAGAATCTTAGCAGGAAGATGAAGAAGAAAACTAAGAAATGAGAAAGTGAGGAGTAATAGCCTTTCCTCATTCCTTTATATAAGAGGAAAAGGAAGTTGAAGGGACGAAAAGCCCATTGAGAACAAAAGCCCATAGGAAAAAGCCCAGAAAAAAGAATATTCCAGAATATTCCTAGGAATTCTAGAGCATTCTAAACAGGGTGTATTAAGCCCAGATCAATAAAAGAGGCCCAATAAGATTTGAAAAGGCCCAATAAAAGAGGCCCAATAAGATTTGGAAAAGCCCAATAATAGAGGCTCAGTAAAATTTAATAAGGCCCAACAAAAAAGGCCAGGCCCAAATCCAATTAGGATTTGGAAAATACAATACCCTAAATTAAAGCTAATTAAAGAAGGCTAGTGGAAGACCAGGAACCAGGTCGAAATCCAGGTCGTGAATCCTGCCCGAAATCTTTCGAGCAGACACCCGAAAATAACGGGTAAAAAAGACCAGAATCCAGGTCGAATTCCAGGTCGTGAATCCTGCCCGAAATCTTTCGAGCAGACACCCGAAAATAACGGGTAAAAAAGACCAGAATCTAGGTCAAATTCCAGGTCGTGAATCCTGCCCGAAATCTTTCGAGCAGACACCCGAAAAAAGCTGGAATAACGGGACTGAATTGAGGTCGAAGCTTCGACCAGGAATGAGGTCGAATAAACCAAGCATCTTTCAAAAAAATGGGGATTAAAAACCCAGGTCGAAGTTCGACTAGGATCCTGGTCGAATTCCAGGTCGTGAATCCTAGTCGAAATCCTTCGACCATGAAGCAAGAAAATCAAAGAATTTTCGAACAGGATTCAGGTCAAAATATCGACTAGAATCCTAGTCGAAATCCTAGTCGATAGGCTCATGGCAAGAAGCTGGAATAACGGGACTGAATTGAGGTCGAAGCTTCGACCAGGAATGAGGTCGAATAAACCAAGCATCTTTCAAAAAAAATGGGGATTAAAAACTCAGGTCGAAGTTCGACTAGGATCCTGGTCGAATTCCAGGTCGTGAATCCTAGTCGAAATCCTTCGACCAGGAAGCAAGAAAATCAAAGAATTTTCGAACAGGATTCAGGTCGAAATATCGACTAGAATCCTAGTCGAAATCCTAGTCGATAGGCTCATGGCAAGAAGCTAAAAAAAAAGGGTGGAATTTTCGACCTAGATCCAGGTCGAATTTTCGACTAGGATCCTGGTCGAATTCCAGGTCCTAGATCCAGGTCGAAATTTCGACTAGGATCCTGGTCGAAATCCAGGTCGTGGATCCTAGTCGAATTCCTTCGACCAGGATGGCAAGGCTGACCCCTATTTTCGACTAGGATCCAGGTCGAAATTTCGACTAGGATCCTGGTCAAAAAAGGGCTGGAAATATGAAAAATAGGGAAAAATTCCAGAAAATTAGGGAAAATCCCAGAAAATTAGGGAAAAATCCCAGAAAATTAGGGAAAATCCCAGAAAATTAGGGAAAAATCCCAGAAAATTAGGGAAAATCCCAGAAAATTAGGGAAAATCCCAGAAAATTAGGGAAAAATCCAGAAAATAAGGAAAAAATCCCGGAAATAAGGGAAAAATTCCTGGAAATTAAGATAATTCTTGAATAAAAGGAAAAATTCATTGTAAATATGTAGGTCGCTCCACACTTTACGGAAAAACGAAATCCTGTAAGGGGACGAATAGACTTAACTTCTGCGAAACCTAATCGATGTTTCCCAAAAGTTGGGGGGCAAATGATAGGGATAAATAAATTATGCTTGTATAATTAAATACTGCATTAATTGTACAAGCTGTGGGCTGCTAGGCTCAATAAAAAGCTATATCATACTCAGACCAGGAAGGTTAAGCCTGATGGGCCAGATCAGGCCTGATGGAATAAAAAAGGCCCAAAAGCCCAGATTATTAATTAATTTCATAATTAATTAATAAGGGAAAAATCAGATGTTAGGAAGAGTCCCGATAAGGATATAAATCCTTAGAGATTAGCCTCAAGGGGACCTAAAAGGATAAGGAATCAGTTTCCTACTATCTAGGACTACAAAGTCCATTCTAATTATGAGACTTGCCCACCAAGTCTCCTATACCAAGTCCAATTCAAGGACTCCCAATATCTATATAAAGGGCCTCACCCCACAAATCAGAACTACGTTTTTTGGCTTGATTCTCTAATTCACAGAGATACGTAGGCATCTCGTAAAGGCAGATCGAGCCACGAAACACGAGAGCAGCCATTAAAGGCCTTGAGCTCCCGAATCTTAGTAATAAATACAGCAAATAATAACCTTAGTTTTTTATCCATAATAATTATTTATAATTCATTTTAGTTAATTTCCACGACTCAGCTTTGAACAATCTCTTCAGTCTATGCAATTTCTGAGTTAATTGATACATTTTAACTCCACCTACTCTCTGCTTCCACACGCCTGAAATAATCTCAAGAAAGTTATCTCGATAAGCCAAGAAGTTGTTAAATTTAAAAGAACTTTTACCCCTCCGCCGTCCAACATGAAGATCAACAACAGCCGGGCTATGGTCATTAACACCTCTAGTCAGGAATTTCACAGAAACCCCTGCAAATTTATTCAAAAAATTCAGGTTAGCCAACACCCTATCCAACTTCTTCACCACACCTACCCCATGAGGAGACCCTGCCCAAGTATACTGAATGCCAGAATAGACAATATCTTGAACTTCAATAAAATTCACACAGTCCCTAAATTCCTGAGTAGCTGGGGACCGACTATCAACTCCTCCTTGAATCTCTAGTCAGACAGAATTGCATTAAAATCCCCCATTACTATCCAAGGAGACGTCACCGTCAACATGCTATAAGAACAGAGAGACTTCCAAAGCCCTCTCCTATCCACATGCTCATTAGCTGCATAAATAATAGAGCAATGAAAGGAGTTATTACTTTCCAGCTCAGTAACCACACAATGAATAACTTGATCTGTAGTAATAATCTCTAACACATCAAACACTCTCGGATCCCATCCGACCACAATTCTACACCCTTTTGAACAGTACTCAGAATTAGAAAACCAATCCCAATTACGGAACATTCTGTTGAAAACATTTTTCACACGCCCTTTAGCGACATGAGTCTCTATCAAAGCACAAAACCCCACCTGATTCGCTAAAATAAGATCAGACACTTCCTTTTTTTTTAGGGCTGATTAAACCCCCTGACATTCCAAAAAGCAACTTTATCCATTAAAACAACAAACAATAAGACCAAAAAATCAACAACTCTACTGATGTCCAGAAAAACCACCCTCCACAAGGCACTCATCATCCACCTCTTCATCATCACCTTGATTCTCAAGACCCTGCAACATAAAATTATCAGTCTCATCATGATCCGACAAATAATCACGAATCTGATTAGTTCCACAAACAGCTAAATCCAAATTAGAATCAACTAATCGAGCTTTATCTCTATCTTCAATTCGCTGTTTCATACAAGCTATTTCCTTTGGAGAAGACTTGCTTCCACTCGTAATATACTCTTGGACACGAGCATTAAAAATATCAAACATAGACTCCTCTGTGCTTACTTCCAGACCACTAGCTTTCAGACTCTGATTATAATTCTGCAATACCACAGATCCTGACTTCCCATTCAGATCTGCGCCCCCTCCAACAAACTTCTCGGCTATAATATTATTATTAATTTTACCTCCAGTCTCAAGACCAACCCCCTTATAATTAATACCAGACCCCAGCTTCAATCCTTCACCCCTCACAGACAACCTATCCTCACTTTTATTCAACACCCCAGCCATTTTATTCACCCCAACTCTCTTGCCATCCACTAATGGATCCTCATTACCCAACTCTGTTCCACCTGACCTACCGTTACTTCTAAACACAAAATTCCCAGACCCCCTGACATAGCCCTCCCCATCTGTATCATCACCCCCTTGCTCAGACCCCAGAACATCGAAGCGATTCTGAACCCCTACGATATCTCGGCTATTCTGAAACTTCACCTGATTCGAAACTACTACATTCGGCATTACAGGTTTCACCTTAACCTGAGTATCTCTGATCACCACCCCTTTATTAGCATACCGGAAATTATTATTCGACCCATTCCCCCCTACCTTATTTTTCTGAGGAGGCTTAAACCCCTCCTGAACTTTCTCCTTCCCTCTACGCTGCACAAAAACAAATCCATCTTCAGCGCCTCCCTTCACAGACTGATCCACCACTTCCCTCTTCTGAGATTGCTTCAACACTGCTACCACTGGACACTTATGCACAGTATGACCAAATACTTCGCACTTATTACACCACGACGGGCGCCAAGGATATTTCACCCTCAAACAGACTTCCACCGGCTCAGCCCCATTCTCACCGGGTATTAAAACAAACAGCTTATCAGGCAAAGGGCGGTGGGCATCAGCCTCAATAAGAAGCTTCGCGAAACTCGGTCTACCAGTGGCCTCCCTACACATCTGTTCAGTCATCGAATCAGCCATAATAATTTTTCCGACCCCACTTCCAATACAACTCAGCCCTTCCTTATTCCAATATTGCAGAGGTATATTAAATATCTTAATCCAAAGGGGAATCACATTAGGGACATTCTTAGATAGAATTATCTGTGGAAACCATCTCCTCAAAATCAGAGGTTTACCTTCAACCATATAAACTCCCTCCTCCAGAACAGCCAACAATTCTTGCTCAGTTGAGAATTTGAAGAAGAAAAATCCCTCATCATTCATTATAATATCCATTAATCCACGTTTACCCCATCTCCTCTTTGCATTATACTGCATGACGTGAAACGCAACTCTACGCTCAAAAAAATACCCCACCAGACAGTTTTCCCAAGCTCTTCTCCCTTGCATATCAACCTGTATCGGAGGCTTAATAATCACTTTTCCATTAATAACTTCCGGCACATGGTACTCAAACTTAATCCTCTGGTCACTCTCCTTCTTTCTCAGCAAGTTAGACCAACCTTTTTTAGCACCACCATTCTCCTGTTCTGTATCTATACTCCCCTGAGCTGTATCTATATTTTCTTTCAAATGTCCAGACCCAGAGTTCTGATTCCCATCTAATCCACCCATGACTTTCTCAGCAAAACTCACATTCATATTAGCATTTGCATCAACATCTCCATGCAAATTCTCAACAGCAGCGATAAAATCTACTGGCCCAACCTCCGGTATCGGACTTCGAGTATCTTCTCGACGTCGTTTGTAACTATTCCCGTCACTAACCTTTAAACATAATACGGGTGATTAGCCTGTACTGACCTCAATTCCGGTCATAAGGTACATAAGGCACTATATTGACCTTAAATCTTGGATTATCCCCGCTAGTCTCTTATATAGCTAGACTAGTCCCGCTAGCCTCTTACGCAAATATCCAATCTATAGGAATTCAGTGAAAATCTTTATATTGAAAAAGTCATTGTATTTATAAAATTTAATTCCATTTAAAACATTTGTCGGCCTTTGAAATAATTTAGACTCTTTCAAGTCGAAAATCATTCTTAATTTCATTTCAGGAATTCAAGAAAAGGAACAAAAGTTAAAGTGAATCAAGGTTAAGCATAGACATTAACGATGCATATAAAATAAAGCTATTAACAAAGCGAGGGTGTTAACGAAGCATAGTATTATTAATATTAAAATCTCGGTAAGCATAGGTATTAACAGTGAGAACAAACATCAGAAAGTATAGGGTGTATAAGTATGCAAAAGAAAATAGGCTAGTCGAGGTTATATCAAGGATTAGGGTAACAATATCAGAAATCAGCTTCCTTTATCATTTCATATCATAACAACTTCCTTTATCATTTCATATCATTCGACATTTATAAGAAAAACAGAGTGCCTTAAATGCTTTCTTTTTTCACTGGGATCACTTGTATCGGGGTATTGTCACCTAAGACTTCTTTTCATTTTCTAATTCGAGCGTCAACGCTTTCTGAATCTACAACACTAATAAACTCTAATTAGGACCTTATAAACAATTGACATCTCTTTAAACGTCTAACTTTCCTACCCCATTCGCTTAAAATAACCAACTCATACACGTACCTTATTCACATTGGTCACGTAAAGACGCATTCATATTTATACTCTAGTATACACTAATACTTTTGATCCATTACTCATATCCAAGTAAAGACGAAGCCACATATTCACATATTCGATTACAGTTATCATATATTACCCATGTCACTTAACTTTCATTTATAAGACATATAAATATACTATCATATTTTACTTGCAACTAACATACATAAATTCACATCACAATTACTATAACACCATACATAAGTAATTACTGTATTTATCTTTAAAATAATTATTTAAATTTATAATAGGTTTGTAAATGTGATCTAAATATATATTTTTAATATATTTTATAAAAATTTTACCTAAAAACTTATATTTATATTTATTTATTTTAATTAATATTAATATTCAATTTTACATGAAAAACACGACAGAGACAATACGAAACAAAAGTACACAAACATGAAAGTACACGAATCCTAAATATGTTGGTTTTGTCTTTGATCTTAAGTACACGAAATAGGAAAATACACCACACTAAAGTATACGACACGAATGATTTGTCAGGTCTACGTGCAGACACGCACTTGCATAATATATAAGGCCAGCCACATGAAAGTGCACTCAGCCACGGAATTAAATAAATTGGCACGCTGCTTGTGTGTGTACAAAACTATTAACTTTAAATCGATCGTTTTTGAGGTTATAAATAGCTTTAAAATGATTCAAAGAATCGATTCATGTATTTATGTTGATTATTTTGTTGTTAAATGGTGAAAGTCGAGTTCCATGTTTTTCCAAAATTTTGATTTTGATTTTATGATTGTATGTTGATTGTTTGAAGGTTAAGATGTCATGAATAGATTGTAGATGTTATGACCTTCATTTTGATAACTAAATCGTGATTTTTGATTGAGAAATCACTGGATTCGGGTTTTGGCCGAAAATTGGTTGAAGCACGTCAGTTTTAGATTTTGGCCAAAAATTGATTGAAGCTCGTCGGTTTTAGACCGGAATTTGAATTCGGATGATATCAGGAGGACAGTAGGATGATTTTTTGAGTTGTACTAGTAATTAGGATTGATTTGGACTAAAAATGGAAGAATTTGGGCATGTTTTGGATCACCGGAAGTCCGGGAAGAGGCCGGAAAATTCGACCGAAATTTGGAAATTCCCGAAATCGGCGAATTGCCGGTCATCTTCTCCATTATTCTGGCGAGTCTTCCCCCTAAGTTTGAATTTATAATCTTAGCATCATCCAATACTAAACCTTATCTCAAGTCAACACATACATAATCTTATATTTTAATCGCAACTAAACCACGAGATTTTACGAATTAAAACTACTAATATTAACTAGAATATTTAAAAACCGAAATAAAATATAATTATCAAATCAAATAAAATCTGAAAAATTGTATAACTCCACATGCATTATCATCTTTAACAATAAATCACATAACAAGCAATTATATCTCAATTCCACATAAATTCGGACTAAGAATTATCAAAACTAAACTCAAAAAAATATGAAAATTTGAAATCGATACATGTAACACGGATTTCGAAAATAAATGAATTATTTTAACTAAATTCGGACTCACAAAACACCATTGTCCACTCCACTGGCTTACAGGAGTTCATTGTCGGCGGCGGAGTCGAATGGAGGTGCTCCAAAGGTTTGCCAATCACATCTAACTCCATTTAAAGCTTAAATCATGTACCATCTCGAACACAATCAAGAACAAACAAGAATTCATCAACGCCGAACCAAAATTCGGATTTCGGAACAAAGCCTGAAATGGGTTTTAAATAAAATCACACAACAACTGTTAGGTATGAAGTGCAACACATAGGGGGTGAATTTGTTTTCTTAATTTTCTTGATTTTACTTTCTTGAAAATCAGTTTATGTTTAGGCTTTGGAACTTCAACAACTAGATATAAATTTGTAGTGATAAATAACTTAATATAAAGGACACAAGTAATTTATCAAAACTCACTTGATTTATATTTAAATCAAATTTATTTTGCTACAAATATGTGTTCTTGAATAATAAGAACTCGGCTACTTCTCTTAAGAGATTACAAGATTTCTAGATCTGTTTTTGTTACATCTAAACAAATGACCCGTGACATGTTTTATAGATTAATATGCACATTTTACATGAGTTACGTCAAAATGGACTAACATATTTTCTAAAGCCCTTTTGTCTATTTCCACTTTAGGTGCAACAAATCTGTGTACAATCTAACAGGTCTGTTACCTTACTGTTCCTATCGTCCAGGACGGTTAATTTATTTTCTAAGGACAAATATAAATTTTTATATTTATCTAATTTATTCTACGATCTTAAATCGATTCATCCTTCCGATCGATCATTTAATTTCTATCAGATTTTGAAATAATCTTTTATCAATTCATTGAACCCTTCTTTGACTTATGAATCAATAATTAATTCTTTTTGACCTTTACAGAATACTCATTCAAATCTTTTATATTTTGAAACTATTCGAGATTCTCGTTTGACATGATAATTCTCATTATTCGAGATAATCACTATGCTTGAAGTATATCTATATATTGTTCATGTTGATACCAAAGTATTATTATTAAATATAGACTGCTTCATTGTTTGAGCCAGAATATGTGATACTATTTCTGAAATCTTTGTGATGTGAAGTGAGGATTGAATCGGGATGTGTTCATCTATATTGGTCAATGTGTGGTTTGACCCACGGTATTTATTATGGCAGGCCGATATGTAGTCATGTTATTCGGCTCGAGTGCATTCGAGGGTTAATACATTAACCCTTCCTTTATGCTAGCAAGTGTGTGTTAGGCGTTGTTACGACGAGCCGTGATCGGGTGATCATAAGATTCGCAGGAGGACGGTAAACTGTGATAGTTGATCGCATCATTGATGTACCGGGGATGAAAAACGACCAGTTATTCTTGAATCAAGTGGCAAGATGCCATATAAGAGCTTCTTCATTTGTGATGAGTTGTTGATTTACTCTTTGTTGAATTTACGATTTTATTACTCTTGACACCTGTTATTATTATCTTATAAATTGTTAGTCATTTATACTTGTTGAGCACTCAGTTGTTCACTCTTGCTACTCCTATATTCTCAAACAGTGAAGAACGAACCAGATGACCCATTTTACCAGGCAAGACATAGAAAAAGAATGGAGCATGCTCGATGTGGCGGCGTTAAGCCGTTTACCTAAATATTATGTTATGAATAATGTATTAAGGCTATTCCCAGACTTGTAGTAGGACATCTATCATGTATGTAATAAGCAGGTGTATGTGTGTGAGAGAATAGATCCTGAGATTTGTATAGTGGCTTCCAAAGTGAATGATGTATTCTATTATGGTTTGTAATAATAATACAAGTGTGCGAAGCTTGGTACTGTGATGACCTGAATCCATGAAAGGGTGGGTTTGGGGGCGTCACAGCAGCCCTTGGATTTTAATGTATGAAAAATTACAAATGCACATGTTCGTAATATTTGTTTCTTCAAATCTCAAAAAAAATTATGTGACACTAATTTGAAATTCGACTAGGTCCATATATCGTAAACTCATGTTTTTCTGTTTGACCTTGCAATATTAAACATTAATTAAATATTTGAGAATTCACAACATAGTAATTGATGTTATAAACTCCACTTTGCAATATATATAATGATTTGTCGATATGCAATTTTGAGTAGTCAACGTGAGACTTCACGTTACAGTTTTAAGGAATATTGTACATGGAGATTTTATGACATGACTATCATAACTTGGATTTGATATGACCGTCGGGATTTAGACTTCACGACGTAGTTTTATCATAATTTACTGTATTGTAACTTCATGACATAACTTTACAATTTTGCTATATGGTGACTTCACGATACAGTTTTAAGACTTCTCGATACGGGCATCATACACTTCTTGAAATCATCATTTTCAGACTTTTCGATATGGCTAGTCTTGGACTTATCAATATGTCTTTGAAAACTTTTGTGTACAATAATCTTTAGATTTCATGACATCATACCTTAATAGATTTTTCCATTTTTCTATAACTTCATTATTTGACAACCTTCCTTCTTCACTTGAGCATGAACAAAAATGATGTTCTTGTCAACATTTATATATTAGCTTATCAATATTTAAGAATTATAGAAAATAATCTAATATACTGAGCATAGACATTTAAGTTTGTGGTTCTCTAGTTAAGAGCAAGTCCAACAGACTAGTTATACGATGTCCTAACTTTTTTTGACAAATATGACTAATAGATTTACGAATGAGTATCTGTATAATAATTTATCAAGGTGAGCGAGAGTCGAACCCATGACCTGAGTGTTAGGGAGACTCGCATATAAACGCAGCGAAAAATAAAAAAATTTGAATCCCTACCTCAACATCTATGTATAATGAGCGGATGATTATGGAGAATAGGATCATGTACCTTAATAAAGCTTTCCTTCTGAATATGATGAAGGTTCTGATCTTGATGAACCACAGCAGCCCTCCTTGCGAAGATCTACTCTCCAAAGGTATCCACACGAACGTCCGATCGTCCAACGATCACCGGAGCCGGTACTAGCCGATATGGTCGCCTCCTTCTCTCTCTCTCTCTAGCATCTCCTAGATGTAGAGCTGCTAGGGTTTTTCTCTAAAAACTTGATGCAACTTCTAACCCTAAAATTATACATTTTAATGCATATGTAACATCCCAAATCCGGGGTCAAGATTTGGTGTCACGAAACAATCTTTACATAAAATAAAAGAATATTCAATTAACCCCTTGAATCCGGATCGTTTACAGGTTATGGTATGAAACAAAAATATAATCTTCTACAACATACAACGACTAAAATACAAATGGAAATACCTTTGTACTAATGCTCTTGTCATATTCTTTTAACATCTTCGACCTCTCGCAGTGGTGATTTCTCTAACTTCGGCTGTCTATCAAAGCTACTCACTTTTAACCTTATCTGTTTCTGGAAGAAATAAAAATTTACAAAGCAAGAGTGAGCCAAAAATGCCCAGCAAGTATATAATTTGAGTTTCAATTATTAATATCAAAGGAAAATTTCCGGACAAAAACTTTAAACAATTTTAAACGATTCTATTTATTTGAATGAGTTGAGCGAATAAACGTTGGTTGTTACCAGCCTTCAACTATAAATCCAAAAGTGACAAGCGATTCCCAAATTCTTTTCCAGAATCAGGGTTTTTTCCGGTTTTGGAATCATAAAACCTTCGAGAAAGAATGTCGTTAATGGCGATCAACAACAAATTAGACTGGATACTAGTTCGCATCTATATTCTGCTGATCAGTCAGGATACATTGCAGATTTATACCCACCTGTATAGATCCAGTCGGGTCCCCAGGCTCTACGGCACATCTCAAGGCACCGGTCATATCTCGGCCCTTAGGATTAAGTAAAACTCAATCCCCAAAATATCACTATCCATCCCGTGGAGTATTTTGATATCGAATCATTTTGAATACAAAACATCCCAATTCAGGGTTCGCAAATAACCCGAAAGAATGGGTATTTGCTCAAGAGAGCAATCGAATTATAGGAACAAGAATAAAAGAACATGCATAATATGAGTAATTATAGCGAAATGTAAAACATTTAACTATTCTGAACTTAGAATAGGAACGAAGAAATAATTACAGTATTTTAAAAGAAAAATCAGGAATACTTGCATCAATAAGCTTTAACCGTTATTACTGGTTGACTTTGGTTCGACTTGAACGTTCGATTTTACCGTCAAACTACTATCCCATTCTGGATACGATCCCGACACTCAGGTTCTTCGATTGGAACTTTATTGATCCCAGCGTCTAATCATTAGATCATTCCTAGTCCAACGTCGAATCTCGGGTCTTCCGACTAGGACCTGCAGGGTTAAAATACCCTATTTCAGATAATCGCTTCGCTTAACATCACATCACTATCCTATTCTACCCATACGATTTCATAATCCAACTTATATTTATATGCATTATTGAAATACACATAGCAGTTATGGCTTGCACCTTCAAAACTCGGTTCAGTATTTAATTTCGAAAAATACGTATATTTATCGTTTTGAAAAATAGGGTAATCGATTATTCACAAAATATCTTTCCACGTCACGTAAATATGTTTCGTAAAATTCAATTATATCCTCGTTCTACGTCTCCGATAATTACAGCTTACGTTCCCGTATTTTTGGAATTAATTTTTCCGAAAATCGGGCAGTGTTTCCTTTATTTATCGGTCTACCCGTCGAATCATTTCGACGTCAATCACCACAACAACAATCCAATTCGCAATCCCAAACACCGGTACGTTTTATAATACAAAATTTTATTTTTTGTTTCAAAATTAATTTTTAGTTATTTATAATTTAGGACTCGGAATTAATTCATCACGGTTCATTGTTGACTCATTAAAAGTCATCGTCAATAGCGGCAAAATTTATTGGTGCCCGATAAAATTCGGGTTTCTGAATAATTTCCACCGATTAATTTCAATCATTTCCCACATGAATTAATTCACATCACAACTATGTCTCAAATAATATCTGCAGAAAAGAATATAAATAAACAAAATTCAATCAGAACAGCCGAACCAAGCAACAAGAACAACACACGCGCATCACAGTCACACGCGCCATCCACCCTTGCCGCCGCACCTCGCCGGATTCCGGGAGGCGGCAACAAACACAGAGCACAGAGTTACCAAACACACACATGTTTACACACACACGCTTACACACACAGAAACATACACACACGAACACACAGAAGAAGCCGAGTAAACAACAGGAAAAGAAAGGGGAATAGGGGCGGCGATTCTGCCGGAAAACGAACCGGAGCGATAAGGCGGCGACAATTCGCCAGAGAATTAGAACCACGGCCAAGGAAAGGAACAGAGGTGCAGCAACAGGAAGAGAGGATAGATTAATAGAGAGAGAGAGAGAGAGAGAGAGAGAGAGAGAGAGAGAGAGAGAGAGAGAAGAAAGAAAGAAACGAGAAAGATGAGGGAGAGATGACAGAGACAGAAGAGGGCAAGACAGTCGAGAGAGAGACACACGCGAAGAGAGAAAAAGGGCCTAGGGATTTATCAGTGAAGGGGATGAAATCGGGTTTATTTACCCGGTTTCTTTCCTCAATACCGCAACTGAACACCCCAATTTATTTAATCACGATAAACTTTACGAACAGAACAACATCGAAATAGTCTAAAAAATAATCCTCAAAATTCCTATACCATTTAAAACTGATGATATATAAGCATTTTAGAATATAAGAATTTATTATTATTTTTAAATCATTTTTGAAACGCAAATCAGACTCGTGTTTTATATGTTAAAGAACAGACGTGCGGATAAATGAAAGCCAGAAAATTATCGGGATAATTTTGAAATTCTCGAAATATTTAAAAGTTAATAAAATAAAATTTCCATGATTTTTGAAACATCTTGGCATTAAATATTGATTTTCAATTAAATGGAATAAGAAAAATCATTTAAAGATAATTAATAAATAAAATATTGATTTCTAAATTTTATAAACTCCTAAAATAATAAATAAAATTATAAAATAACAAAAATAATTTTAGGAGCAATTTTAGCATTTATGAGCAAAATAAATAAATATTTAATTAAAAAATCATTTTAATAGAAATTAAAGTCATACAGCTCAATAATTAATTATAAAATTAATCCTTGCTTTGAACAAATTACACACAATTAATAATAAAGCAACACACAGCTGACATAACTATTCCATATTTTATTTATCTGATAATTCGATAATTACATTTACATATTGGATCCGAAAATAGGTTACTTAGCCGCTAAGTAACTAAAAGACGATACGATTTTAATACCAAATTTGGATAATTATCAAAACAGAGCTTCCTATAAAATACTTTATACGAAATTAAGGTAATAATGTCTCGCCTTTTGAGAATAAGCTATCTACAATCCGCTCAGTCCACCAAAAACAATCAAAACACCGAATCAACCTCTGTTGATGATACAGGTACGAACATATAGCTCTCATCAAGGGCTTCAAAATGGTTACAAATACTTGTGATTTGGTGTTCAATAACACCTTCAAAATTGACTTTGATTTTTAGAACACTTCAAGAACACCAAGAACAGCTTTTTTAAAAAAATTCAGAAAAATCAAACTTCAATTCCTACATGATATTGAACTCTATTTTTGAAGTATAATATATGAAATTGACCAGAAAAACATGCTCTACAACATGGAATTATCAAAACACTCAGATAATCATGTTTGCAAAAATTCATATTTTATTCACTAAATAATTCAAATTAAAATAATTAAATAAGAAAAATACCTTGATTTCTGGGTAAAACTGATGATTGATTCAGAAAGAAGATTTCGAGAGCTTCGTTTTGATATATTGCACGCTTTAATCGGAGTTCGGTAACGCCTTCGTTCGCGCGTTTGATTTTCAGGAGCGTATCGGTTCCTAGAGTTTTTCTCTGTATTTACTGCATTTTTTACTGGTTGCAAATGAATAAACGAAATAAAATGAAATAAGAAATAGGCTATTTATATTTACGGAATATTGGTTTGTTCTGGATCGTCCTGGATCATTAAATTAGTTGCTTAGCCGCTAAATAACTACAAAATGATCCAAAAATAGATTACTTAGCCGCTAAGTAACTATAAAAATGATACAATTAATACCAGAATTGGATAATCATCAAAATCGGGCTTCTTATAAAACACTATATACGAAAATAATGTAAAAAAATCCCGTCTCTCGAGAATACGGGTTTTATTGATTACCGAAATGATTGTCGTATCAAAAATTGTATGTCGGGACGTGCACGGGTCAAACCGTAATCCGGATCAAAAAATTTAAAACAAGGAAAATGTCCGTAATTACCAGATTAGGTTATGAAGGAGTTTTCGGAAGAGTTTCGGGTGGTAAAAATGCAAAAACAGTTGAAATTGGACGATTCCCGACTCAATAAATAGTTTTATAATTATTCAGAAATAATTATTAAACACATAAATTATTATAAAATCATATAACAGTCCAAAATTTACCAGAAAAATATCACAATTACCTATATTTTATTCTGGACATAGAAAAATTAAAATACTAAAAGAATATCACATATAAACACCAAAACATCAATTCCAATTATCAGCTAATTCACCAAAAATCACATAAAAATCACATAAACAATTCCAAATAATAATAATAATAATATTTGAAAATATGGGATATTACAGGACGTCTCCCCGGAGCGCAACAGGTGAAACTCGATTCCGCCTCGCTTATGGCGTCGATGTCGTCCTACCTATCGAGATAAGCCTAATTTCCCCACGAGTCGAAGTATTCGACCCTTCCCTCACACTCGAGGGCTTGCGCTTCCATAATGACCTGCTCGAAGAAATAAGAGAGGATTCTCGATTCCGCATGATCGCGCAGCAGGAAAAGACTGCAAAATACTTTAACAAGAAAGTCAAAAACAAGCGCTTCAGGGTTGGTGACCTCGTCCTTCGAGATTCCGCTGCATCACAGCCCACTGTTTCAGGAAAGCTTAAGCCGACGTGGGAAGGCCCGTACCGAGTATTGAAGGTTGTCAGTGCGGGGACTTATGAGCTCTCACACCTCGACGGACAACCAATCAAGAACGCCTGGAACGGTATTCACCTCAAGAAATTGTATCAGTAATTCGCTTTTATGTATAATGTTTGAAACCTTAAGGCTACAACTGCCATACCAAAAACCAACCCTCGATGCAATGAGGGTCGTTATGAGATCCCCATCAAGGGATGCTTAAGTTATGACAATGAAAACTTATAAATTATTTTAAGAAACATCAAGTTTATCTACTTTATCTTTTACAAATTCAATCACACGAAAAACTCAGCGTTACAGCAACTACCAAATAAAACAAACACTCTCCGCGGCTGCGAAATGAACGCAATTTAATCGTCACAACTCAAATTTTTTCTTTCGAAATTAACATCCATATGAAACTTACACCTACCTATACGAGAAAAGATAACATCCATATAAAAGAGGAAAGTAACATGATCAGTTTAAAGAAGGGCACCACGACAAAATACATTTCTGGAAAGCAAGCTTTTTAATTGCAATAAAAATGGTAACATAACATGGACAGCTTAAGGTCTATAGAAATCAAACAAATATTCCAAATGTACGAAAACAGAAAAATTTCCCTAGGCACAACTCACAGAACACCATCCATCAGAACATAAAAACGGAAATATGATGAACAAGATACATCATAAGTTCAGGAAACAATAGCAGAGATACCCAAGTTCGAAAAGCCACGAAGGCCACAATTCCAAAGTCATCAAGTAAAACTTAAAATGTTACATAAATCACGGGGCATACCCCGCCTTCACGGATTTTCCGTCGGGTCACTAGGCTGAGAGGCCGCGAGATCATGAATGTAATCCTCGAAGGTGTGCCCCGCAGTATCGACACCTATGCCCTGCATTCGGGCAACACAGCGGCCATAACCATCTCCAAGAGCAGCAACGATGTCTTCCACCCCCTTTGTACATCCGCCTTCAACGAACTGTTCTCTTCAACAATTAACTTGTACGACTCGTTCATCCCGTCAAGTTGACGCTCTAACCCTTCACATTTCTCCTTCAAATTATCACGATCCTTCTCAACTTCAAGGACCTTCCCCTCAAGTTCTGCCATCTTGTTATTCGTCGATTGTTCAGACGTCTCCAACTCCCGCACACGCTTTGACAGCTCATTAACCTTCTTCTCCAGCTCCGAATAACTCGATCCAAGCTTCTTTTTTTCAGTCTTGAGGGTCGACCTATTGGCTTCCAACCGAGAGTGCTCCTCACTGCCAACATCAGCCTTATATTCCTCCAACACGTGCATAAAATCTGCCAAAAACTACAAAAAAAGATAGAAGTAATAAAAAAAGAAGAGAGAGAGAAGAATATATATATATATATGACTAAATAAAAATCGATACGAAGTACAACAAACTCATACCTGACCAATTCTACTTTTACACCTGTCAGCAAGCTCATCGCGCCTTTGCCCAGTATAAAGCAACAGAATCTTGTGGGAGATGAAATAACTTAAAAGCTCTTATGGGTACAGTTGATTCCCATGTCCAACACTCAGAAGGTTGGATCTCCACCCTAACAGCTTCCTTCCTCACCCGAGGATCGACTGTGTTAGACATCAGAACCCTATTCCCATCAAAGTAATGGTCTTATTCACCCCACCACCCGTTGCAACCGGATCCACGTGATCACAACCGTCGGCGTCACCCTCCTCCACTTCCCGACGACCCCTCTTGCGGGGATGCAAGTCCGCCATTTCCACATCCGATACAACCTTTCCCGGATCTTCCACAACCTTGTTCCCTTGTTCATCTAGCAACTCAATGGACATAGAGTGGCCCGCTCCCGACGCCCCAGCCCTCGAAGATCGGACAAGCGAGGCATCAGCATTCTTCCTTGAAGCCCGATGTATAAGCATCAACATCGCCTTATCCATCTCCATCCTAATCTCACTGTTCAAAATTTTCTTTAAAGAGCCTCCAGCCACTGAAACAAAACAAAAAAGAAAAGAGAGGGTCAATTCAAGACACAAGAACATTTAAGGCAAACAAATACCGAGATAAAAATAATCCTTACAGTCATGCATTTCCAAAAAACTAAGTTCTTTTAACTGAAGATGGATATACACCGACGTCAACCCATGAAACTCGTTCAAGTGACACATGTCACATTTCTCAATATTGTTCAGGTAATCAATGGTATGTTGGTTGACTTTCCCACATGGCTTCACAAACTATAAGTCTGGACCCCCGATGTATAACCACTTGGAGTGGTACCCAGAGTTAGAGGACAGAATACTGACAATCTTAACTCTTTTATACGGACAGTCAAAGTAAACCTGTCCGTCGTGGTATCGGACCGCGCATATAAAAAAAACAACTTAAAAGAAGGAACCAGGTTCTTGTCACAGCAGAGAGCAACAAACCCACTAAGTTGGGCGATAGAGTTGGGTGTCAACTGGCTAACCCCACACCCAATAGCCTCGAACATAGCCAGAAAAAAGGGATGCATGGGCAACCGAAGCCCAAAATGGAACAAGATCATCGGTATCTCATGCATTCCAAACTCCGACATCATCCATACCCGCTCATCAGCCGTCGGAACCCGATAGCGATACCCGTTAGACAAGTCTACATACATCTTGAACTTACTTAGTGGCGGGTCCTTGATAATATAATGACTCAAGTAATTCAAACTCTATTTATCCCCGAACTCCTGCATCCCTAAGAGAAAACTCTCCTCAACTATACGATTCCTAGTCTCTATCGTTCGAGGGCTCAGAGGCGGCGAAGGAAGAGGTCCCATGTGAATACCCTTCAAGAAGTGATCTTCGTTTAAAAAATCGAAAGACCCACGCTGTGCCAAATCAGGAATCTCCAGGTTATTCAAATTCAGAGAATACTCTTGATCACCTTCCTCGAGAGGCCTCTTACCTGGATCACGGCCAGATACAGTGCGGAGAGTAGACGAACTTGATTGATCCATAGATATTGAATAAAGCAAACAAGCAGCAAGAAGGCAAGATAGAACAATAATCCACAAACGGAACAACTAAAAAAGTAAAGTAGAAGAAGAGGAAAGAGAACTTACACGATTTTTCAAAGAGAAATTTTGAGTAGCGCTTCTCCGAAAAACCGCAGCGGTTTAGTAAAGGGGAGTGAAGCCGAACAGCCACGATCCAATCAATGCTACCCAGGAAATAAAAAAAAGAGTAGTACTTATACGTTTGCAAAAAAAAAAGAGAAAAAAAAACAAGCAAAACGGCAACACTTATTTTCACTTTTCTTCCTATTTTTTATTTTTAATTTTCTATATTTACTCTTGCTTTACCTCTAATATTGGAAATTCAGGATTTTGTACCTAACGTGCAAATCTAAAGATATTGCTCTTACTAGAACGGGGACAAATGTTGGACCATGGACCCAGACAAAACCCAAGAATACCTAGTGATAGCAAATAATGTAATAATTAATATAATGGCCCAAGTGGCCATTTGTAGAGAGAGCTCATTTGGGACTACCTATAAATATAGTACCAATCTCATTTAGAGAAGTTGACAAAGTAAGTAAAAAAAAAACACCTCCTTAAAGATTAATCATAGTTATTAATAATATTAAGGCATATCAGATATATACACATCTTTTGTTTATAGGTGCACTTCATTTGTTGACATTCAGATCAAAATACCTTATATACGTATTTATGTCCATTCTCTTTTCATGCAGGACAAGAATAATTTAATCTTGATATCGATAAAGAATGTGTATCTATAAATTAAGAATATGCGCATATCAGCTTTCTTAATTTATTAGTGCCGTATTGAATCGAAGAGTATAAAGGGAATATTTCTTTTTGAATCATAAATTGGTAATGGTTATTTTCGATTGCAATTCTCTGTTGTGTCGATTTAAGATTGTATTTTTCAAAATCGGCTTTATTGTACAAAGATTACTTTTAAGAAAATATTGACTTAGCTCTAAAGTTGATTATCTTGAAAAACTTAATTTGATTTCATTTAATATATATGGTAAAACTTCCCTCCAAAAATAAAATAAAAGAGGCATTGCTCCCTAGCTAGCCAATTATGTGGGTATGAAATTATATAAATTACAAGCCATCCAATAAAGAAAAAAAGACTAGCATATAATAAGCATATCAATGACATGATTAATATTTATTTAAACAAACGATAAGTAGATATTACTATTCATTCTCCATACCACCATGGATGAAGAATGAACCATTTAAGTTGAGCAGAATTATTAATCCTAGTTACAAATTACAATCCAAAGCATGCATATAAGCTGATACATAATATTAAAAGTATTATCAAGTACTTGCATCTCAAAGTAATTAACTGAAGTTCTTGGAGAAGATGGAGATCTAGAGAGAGGAGCACAAAGAGAGTAGTGATGAAGTTGACCAGAGTCCTAACCATGGTTGATCAAGATGTTAAGAGAAAATAAACCAAGAGTTTCAAAATATCTCTCAAGGGTTACTTTTGAATGCATTTGGAGAAGCACACAGCCAGTAGTGGACTTCTACATGTTTGTTAATCCTAGCCTAAATGCAAAGTGAAAGGTTAAAAAAAAACACAAAACCCCACCTATTATTGTGGTGATTTTGGCTATAACTCCCATAGTTTAGCCAAGCTGAATTTACAAATTAAACACATAATTAAAATGCAGTGGTTAATGGAAAATCAATCATTTCCCCTTACCTTAAAGGGAGATGAAAGTTTTTGTTGGCATTAGAAATTTTTAAAAGCTAAAACTTTAGTAGGGAAAAAAACTAGCTAGTCACAGTTTTTTAAAAATCTTAAGACTAGAGAGTTGAAATTAACACAAGACAAAAACTTGGGACATCCCATGTGCCCAATAGTTGACTGAACTAGCTACTACTATGATTAGTTTTGGAAAAAAAAACGGAAATATTTTTAAAAAAATCAGCCAATAGAAGAACAACATTTAGATGGACTTGACTTGTCATTTCACTTTTCATGTTGATCAAACACATATTTTTTTAAGAAACCAGGGCTGTTTTGTAAATTAAGCCAATCCTCGGCCAAATGTGTGATGTGTTCTTAGCCTATCCAAGGCCAAGAATTGAAGTTAGTCGATATTGGAAGCAACTTAGCTGTTTAGCTAAAGTTGGTGAAATGCACATGCATGCTTTTTGTTTCTCTTGGAGGAAACCCTTATTCCTTTAAAGAGAAGCAATGGAAGGGAGAAGTTGATTTGTTTTTTTCTCCAAACTTTGATGGTAACCCCTATGGGGGGTTTTCATTGTTTTGGGAAGGCCTGTATGCCATTCATGAGCCTCCTTGAAGAGAGAGAGAGATAAAGATGAGAGAGAATGAGAGAGAAGAGAAAGAGGGAGAACCATGGTTAAGGCCAAAGGTCTTGTTTGTTCAGAAATATGCATCTGAAAAACAATGAAGTAGCAGCTGCAGTAGTAGTGGATATGAATCTCTTAATGATGGAGGACTGGTGCTGGGAGAGCCATTGTCACGCCTGTGGCACAGCAAAACAAACTGTCAAAGATATTAGTTTTCATATACTACACAATTAAGTTCATTGTAAAACTATAATGCTTCATGATTTACAAAAAAATACAGCATTTTCGACAAAAAACGAAATTTACTATATCATAATTATTTAAACAAGTGCACACTCAAGTGGGCCCCTTGTACACACATAGAAAAATGACAACACTCATGTAGGGGTACTATTTAGGATAGAAGCTAGCAACAGGATTCTATAAATTATGTAAACCGTTATGGTAAATAATGTATTTATGTATCGGCATGTTTTGGTTGGCCTTTCTACTGCAACTTCTGCAGCCTTCAAATTTATTGTAACCTTTAAACTTGCCCCAAGTAATATCAATCTCTCTTTCACGCGTACATTTATTAGGGTTTAGACAATACCATCAAAGGCCAAGTCATGAAGAACTTCAACTATTTAGGAGAATTGATAACTTAACAAGAGTGACTATTACATGCGTAAGCTTATAATACGTCACTTATTGTATCACAAATGCTATATAACTTTGCATTATCAAATCAAGTACTGTTAATTGCATGAAAATTGAAGTAAAATGAAGGTTAGTTAATGTATATGAGGAGCTAAAATGGACAAACCTGATTGCATTCCCGGAGTGGAAGCTAGAGACATAGGAGCACCATAATGGTGGGGATAACCAGCAGCAGCAGAGTTAAGTGCCGAATACTGATAAAGCTGATGGTGCGGGTACTGAACCCCGTAGCTTTGGCCGCCAGTGTAGCCGGTGGTTGCTCCTGTAGTTCCCTCCCCGAAGTTGAGATACGGGTAAAAGGCTGCAGCCGCTGCAGCTGCACCGCTGATCATTCCACCCGCCCCAGTTCCGTACATAGGATATTGCGCAGCTGCTCCTCCATACACACTGTAGTAATTCTGTACCATACATTTACATTTACACGATTATATAAAGTTAACTTGCCATTATTCACTGTAACAATATGGTGAAATTTGAACAAACCGTAGGGTAAGTGTAGTCTGCCGAGTATGGTGAGTATCTGCGGATAAATTAACCAAAATAAAGTTAATTAAAGAAGAAAATAAACTATTGGATTAAATGTTAATTAATTAATTAAGTTATAAAGTACTGTTTGGGGTGGGGGGGATGTAATAGTATAATAATGAAATGCGCCTGCAGTGAGATCATGTGAAGAACTCAATAAACTATGTAATGATAATAATTTCAAGTAGTCAAGCAGAAGACTGATTTATTTATTTATTTATTTTGCTAATTAAGACTGATTTATTTATATAGAGGAGAAATGGGCGTGATCAGGGGTAGCACATGATTAAAGGGATCGACTTTTACCCAATTTATTAGCTGTATCGAATACTCCTCTCTCTTTCTCCCACTTTGACTGTGTATAACTATTAACTTAAAACATGGTCCTCATTGTTGCAGTTTGACCACTGTCAGACACAGTCCAGACTTCTGAAGACAAAGTTATATTTACACATGTGTATGTATATTTTACATTAACTTTTTAATCTCTCCATCTCTCTCTAGTTTTTAAGCTCTCCATTTCTCTTTCTCTCTCCCCCCCTCTCTTGAACATTTGAGACGCCTGAGATTTTCATTAACACTTAACGTATACAGTGCCTTGAGTGAATGTACCTGGTGCATTTTAATGATATATACTAGGTAATCGAATATGTACTATATTCCCTGATGATGTGAAGGACCTGATTCGAAGCTTGAATATACAAGAATTTATAATCACACTCAATGTAACATATATATACTCGAGAGAACCATATAAACGATATGAATAATTAAGCTGGCATGCGCACGTAAGTAAAGTTAAAGAGTTCCGAATACGGTACTGTGTTTAATGCGCTGGCAATGCACATGTAGGGAGGGGGGGGGGGGCGAGAGAGAGAAAGAGAGAGAGAGAGATGATGATAGAATGTGTGTGTGCATGTGTATAATGTATATATATATATATATGTATAAATTACCCATAAAGGTTGTAAGGGATCCCTTGTTGAATGGCATAATGAGGGTAGGTCGTTGCAGAAGGAAAAGCATTTCCCATTCCAGCTTGAAAGCCTGTCGCCTGGAAACTGCTCATCACCCTCAAGTTCCTGCTACTTCCTCCTGCTAATCATTTCAATCTTCTTTATACATACATTACACACAACTTTATACACTCTATATTAACACATATTAACACATGCAGTCCGCAGACATACAGTAACAGTTACATAACCAATTAAGCAACTGTTGTTATTTCATTTAGTATCTAAAACTGACAAGAATGATAGAGTGAAGGAGACATTTTGTGTTAATCTGGAAGCTGATATAAGATAATTACATGTTTACTTACAAAAAAAGAAAAAAAGTTATTTTCATATCTATTCATTTACAGTGTAAATGAGCTGTCATGCTTTTGTATAACATATCTTCCAAGCATATTTGTGGTTGTAAAGCAAATGGCCTACCACTCTCTCATTCACTTGAATCAAACCCTTCTATAGAGATCCTGCAATTTTCTTTTTATTTTTGCTAACTCAATTTAACTTTTTCTTAATTGAGTAGAGAAATATCCCTACTAATCTGTGTTTGGATGACTTATTATTAGTGAATTGTTTTACGAATCATAAAATGATGTATGTGCATAAATACATGGAAAATGATATTCCTTTTATCCTCTAATCCAAATCTGCAAAGTTAAGTTTCTGATTTAATGGAGAAGTAATTATTGACCAATTTTTTTTTGTAAATAAAATATGCTCTATGGATATAGATTATATGTAAGTGTTAGCTACACGCAACATGTAAAGATTAATTAGCATGGTCTTTGCTGTGAAAGATAAGTTATAGGTACAACTATTGTCTATATATATATATGTAAGGTTTGGTGGTAGATCTATTAAATCTAAATCAAGAACATCAATTACTAACTGTTTGCAAATGACAATTAGCCTAATAATAATCCAACAATTAATCTATAATTACCATGTTTAGGAGTTGATGGCTTGGATCTTTGAACACCAAGAGAAGCAAGATTACAATTAGCTCTCCTTCCATCAATGACAGGTGCAGCATCAACACAAGCTCTCATGGCTGCATCCGGTTCTCGAAAAGTTACCTATTATGAAGATAAGTAATAATCATCATTCAACAACTGATCTAATATCCAAAATTTAGCCTTTAACTCATATACCATGTTAAGTTAACGGATTTTCTAGAATATTCGAAAAAAGGATTTACTAAGAGGTTGTGTTACAAGATCTTACATTTTGGTAAAAGAAGTCTTGTTAAAACATAAGGAAAATTGAGTTGCAAGAAACAAAACTAAAAAAAATATATATAAATATTTGATGACATAAAATTATGGAAGAAAAAGGAAGAGGAGAATGGGAGGAAAAAAAAGCATACAAAGCCATAGCCTTTGGATCTTCCAGTAGTCTTGTCAGTAATAACAACAGCTTCCAAGATGTCACCAAACTGTTCAAAATACTTCTTCATAGTTTCCTTTGAGTTTCCCAAGCCAAACCTCCAACAAACACTTTAGTGTAAGTTGTATCTCCAAATTGTCCTGCTAGATTTGCTGGAGTCATCTTTCCTGTTTCTCTTCGCAGATTCTCAACCCTAATTATATATATAGTTATATTATAGATGTAGACAATATATATATATATATCAGATGATTGAAGGCAGCTAAACCTCTTCTTCTTGAAACTTGTTGGGTAGCTAATATAATTATAAAGATATATATATTTGTAAATATAGTGGTCCTATATATAATATAGCTACTAGGTGAAAGGAATAGTAGTCAGGAGATATATGGATAAAACAGGGCAGGGGATGTAGTATGTAAATATATTGGACATAAAAGCTGAGAGAGATCTTTGTTTTTAACTTGACCAAATTTAGAGGGTTTATGATGAATTAAGAGGGAGGAGGGAGGGGGGGATGGTGTTGATGATCAGACAAGAGGGTCAGAGATCCAGGGAGGAAAATGAATTATATTAAAGCTTTTTTTTTATTTGTAGAGGGAGGGAGAGAGATTGGAGGGAAGAGAAAGCAAAAAAAGTAAATAAAAGAAGAAAGGACATGAATTATATACCCAACAGCCCCCACTTGTTTACATTTTCTATGTAAATTTGGTTCACTTACCCTTATCATGCGTGCTTACAGACGCTTTGCCGAATATACAAGTCATCATTACATTTTTATTCCACTTTTCCTTTTTTTAGGATACAGGGCTCTAGGGTTGTAATTTCATATGTTTAGGACTGCAAAACTGGATTAAATTCACGTAACCCATCTTTGCATACATTTTGGCGCGGGAAAATGCTCACAAAATCTAACTTATCAAAAAATGTCACATTTTTTTTTCTTTGAGTTCATATAGATAAGTCATTTACCATTTCTTAACAAGAAAAAATTTATCAATTTTGTACAATTTAGAAGTTAGCTAGTCAAGAGAAAATAAAATTTGAATTTTTACTGATTGCGGATAGATTTTTGTTTAAATGAATCATAAATAAAATCTAGATTAAAACAATCAAAATGGATTCAAGTAAATGTTTGGTGAAAAATATAGTTAGCCAATATTAAAATTTATTTAAATGATATGTTAAATTTTAGTTTAAGTTATAATTAATTTGTATAATTTCAACTCTTAGAGTCAAGCTCGAACACATCCAACATTTATCAAGTGAGGTCGAATTTTGAGTTTTTATTTAATCGATATCCAACTTAGTGTATTCGATTCGATTATGGTAGTATTCCTAATAAATATTTATAAATTTAAAAGGAAAAATTTCTAAGTTGTCCAAATAATCATAAAATAAAAAATAAATTTATATATTATTTTGATTAATTTTTGAATTTCACTATTATTTTAACTTTAAATGATATTTACCTATTATTAGTACAAAATTTTATCCAAGTCCTAAAATAACTTTTCTTTAGAAGAAAATATCACCATTTAAATTTGAAAAGCAAGACAAGCATAAGAAAAGAAAAGAATGAATTAGAGTTGAATAAGGAAAGGAGAACAACAACAATAAGAAGAGAATTTACACGCGCCATAACGAGGGTGAGTTTATAATGAGTCGTATTATTATGTCCCTCTGGTTAACATTGCTTTTTCAATATTTAAAAAGTTAAAAACTAGAATGCGCGAAAGGGTTTTGTGGAATAAGCCTCATAAGTTACAATAATTACGAAACGACCAATACAATCTCTGTTGGCTTGTACGGAGTACAGTGGCAGAAACGGAACGGAATCATTTGTTGAGATGAACAGTCAAAGTCAAAGTCAAAGTCAAAGCCTCTCATGTCTGTGGAAAGTCTTTTATTCTCGTTTCCTATGTTGTGCCAAACACGACGCCAGATCACTAAACAAAATTAATCTGATACATAGGATAGTCATATTTTCTTAAAAAATGCAATGATATAATTTTGATAATTTTTCAATCATAAATTTCTCGTCCAATGGAGAGATCATGATATAATTATAACAATTATCGATATTAAGTAATTAGTTATACTAAAATTTTAAGGTGAGTAATGATCAAATAAGATCTTCTACTCTTTTATACCCCATGAATCGTATGATATGATCGTCAACGATAAATATAACCGATATCTATATAAATGAGATAAGAGGACTCGAATTTGAACTGTGATATCATGTTAAGTAACTAATTATACTAAAAAATCTTAAGATGTTAGAGAAATACCCGAATATAATTTTATACTTTTTAACCACATGCAAAGTCATTTGTATGTATTATGATAAAACAACAAAAATTAAGTGGAAAAAAATAGAAAACGCCTTGTCTGAAACCAAACTATATACTCGACACACGGGTTGGTTGCACTGTATTCTTTATTCGTAGCATTCTCGAGCAGCAACTATGAGTATCACTATCAGGGTTTCAAATATTCACGAAAGATATAATGTGCTCTTTACTTGGTGTGTGTAGAAAAGAGGTTAAGAGCTTTCAAAGTAAATCAGGTTTCAAGTGTGATTAATAGACTAATAATTCCACAAAGTTTGAACGCATCTAAATGTTGAACGCCAAGAATCGGCTACAATTAGAGCTTCAAATGTTGACCATACATATTAGAGTACTTTATTAGTTCATCTGATGTACCTTCCTCTCTTTCCGATTTCCTCGGATGATCATTAAACCACAAAAATCGTCAGCATTGTCAAACGCAATTTTTAATTTTCGTGATAAAAATATAGTTTAAATTTTTAATAAACTGCCCAGTATAATACATGTTTAAATTTGATATTATATTAGCTTGATTTAAACCACACCGCAATACAAATTTATATATTATATATCACATTAAATTATACAAGTATATATATATATATATATGTTAAAATCTAACTTTAAATTAAAAGTATTTTAATTGGCATTGATTTAATATCACAATTTTGTATAGAATGTTATAAACCAACTTAATAACATATGATTTCATTAGGATAACACTTTATTATAAACTAACTTAAATTCTGGGCGATGCACGAGTTCCCGTTAATATTTAAATTTTTGTTGTGAATTGATTTTGCCATGTGGTCAAATATTGTAATAGTAAGGCTAAGTTCTAGGTGTAAAATTGTTACCATATGAATTAATTACATGTCTCCTTTCACTTGCTATAAATATAACTTCAATTTGTGAATGAGAATGACACCCGAGCATTCTTTCTCTGCTTTTTCTCTTACTCATCTTGCTCTCTCTCCGATCAAATATAGTAGTTCTTTTAGCAGCTCTTTTATTGTTATTATAACCGGTATTTTATAACACGTTATCAGCATGAAGCCCTGCCGAAACTGAGAAGGTATACTTTTAATTTAAATGTACATATATATGAGTAGACGTGATTACACCCTCTACATATAATTTAAATATATATATATATATATATATGACCGAAGTAGACGTGGTTATATCATCTACTAATAATTTAAATATGTATGGCCGGAGCACTGCCTATTATTTTACGGTACCATTTAATTTTGGGTAATACCGAAGTATAGTGGGAACCTTAATTTATAATTTGTATAACTATCGTATAATAACTTTTTGCCCCTAACTAACTTATGCAGGATTGTCCACTTTAATTTATTATTGATTGGAGATAACCTGCATACGCAGACGTCCGTATGGCGGGTGAAAATCCATTTGTCATTTTATATATAGATCCGTTTATATTATCAATGATAATAATGATATATACATTGATTATTGCGTACTTGTTAACGCATCCGATTAACTAAGATTTTATGTAATATTTACATTGATGAATTAAAATTTAATAATTTTCGTGTAAATTCAGATTTAGTATGACAAATATTACAAGCTTGTCGTTCGTTGCTTTGGATATTTCTGGCGATAATTATTTATCATGGGTACAAGATGTAAAGTTGCATTTGGGTTCAAAAAAATTAAGTGATACAATAAAGGCAGAAAATAAATCTACGGTTGAAGAAAACTTTACCTCTATAATTTTTCTCCGACACCACATGCATGAAGATTTAAAATCTAAGTACTTGGAAGTCGAGGATCCCTTTATTTTATGGGAAAATCTAAAGGATAGGTTCGATCACCAGAAATTAGTTTATCTACCTGCAGCTGAAAATGATTGGGTTAATTTAAGACTTCAGGATTTTAAGAGTGTCCGAGCATATAGCTCTGCTTTGTTCAAAATAAGTTCTAGGCTTATTATGTGTGGTGCGAAAGTTACGGAAAAAAGAAAAATCGATAAAACATTATCAACTTTTCACTCCAACAATATCAACTTAGCAGAGATGTACAGGGAGCGCAAATTTACTAAGTTCGGGGATCTTCTATCAACTCTCCTCGTTGCTGAACAAAATCATGAATTGGTGATTAAGAATCATCAATCCTGTCCAACACGATCTGCCCCATTACCTGAAGTAAATAACATGTCATTCCAGCAGAATGTACGTGGAAAAGGGTATAGAGGTGGACGGGGTCAAGGGCGGTACCGTGGACGAGGTCGGAGCCACGGGCATTTTCGTCCATATAACAACTCTGGTCACCGGAAGTGACAATCTGAATCACAGAGTAAAAGAAAGGCACCACGAGGAGGAAAAACTAAAAATGTTTGTTATAGGTGCGGCATGGATGGGCACTGGACACGTAATTGTCATGCCCCGGATCATCTTGTTAAGCTATACCAATCTTCTCAAAAATCAAAAGAGAAAATGGTAGAAACAAATTTCGCCAACAATAACATAGATGATTTTCCGAGAATCACAACTGGAGGAATAAGCATTAATAGTCCGAATGAACCTAACGAAACTCCCATATGGGAGGCTGAAGATTAGTTTCATATAATTACTATAGTAGTATGTATTGTGTGCTTTATTTTGTTTGAACTATGTAGTGTGTTATGTTCTTATCAAATAAATTATGTTTCTTAATTATATACAGAATGGATTCTGAAGATATATGCATTGATGATTGTGGTACAACTCATACGATTCTACAGAACCAAAAATATTTTATCCAAATAACCAAAACTGAAGCTCAAGTCGGAACGAATTCCCGCGTATCTAATATAATCGAAGGTTTTGGAAAAGCTAATTTCGTCCTACCTAATGGTACCCACATACACATTCCAAATGCATTATATTCTAGTAAGTCTACTAGAAATCTTCTTAGTTTTAAAGATATCCGACTCAATAATTTTCACATCGAAACTACCTCTGAGGCTAATAGAGAATATCTTCTTATTACTTCCGTTAATCCTAGCAACAAGAAAATCTTAGAAAAGTTTCACTCACTTTCCTCAGGATTATATATGATGAAAATTAGAACTATTGAGTCGCACAATAGCATTGCTTCCAAACTCATAGATCCAAAATCTTTTACACTTTGGCATGAAAGATTAGGTCATCCTGGCGTCTCTATGATGCGTCGTATTATAGAGAATTCTACTGGTCATCCTCTTAAAGATTTTAAAGTTCTTTCCAACAATGACCTTCCATGTTCAGCATGTTCTTTAGGAAAACTGATTACTCGACCATCCCCTACTAAAGTTCAGCTTGAAAGCCCGACTTTTCTAGAAAGGATCCAAGGCGACACATGTGGACCTATACACCCATCATCTGGCCCATTTAGGTACTTCATGGTATTAATCGATGCCTCAACTAGATGGTCTCATGTTTGTCTTCTCTCAACTCGTAATGATGCTTTTGCAAAATTACTTGCCCAAATAATCAAATTACGAGCTCAATTTCCAGATCATTGCATCAAGTCAATTCGTTTAGATAATGCCGGCGAATTCACATCTGCAACTTTTGTCGACTATTGCATGTCTGTAGGAATCTCATTTGAACACCCATTTCCTCATGTACATACACAAAATGGGTTAGCTGAGTCTTTTATCAAAAGAATCAAACTTATTGCAAGACCGTTATTGTTAAAAGCAAAATTACCTACATCTATTTGGGGTCACGCAATACTTCATGCTGCTAATATTATTAGGATTAGACCAACTTCCTACCATTCTCCGCTACAACTGGTACTTGGTCAAGTTCCTAATATTTCTCACTTCAAAATTTTCGGAAGTGCTGTATATGTACCGATTGCTCCACCACAAAGATCGAAGATGGGAGCTCAAAGAAGAATAGGTATCTACGTTGGTTTTGATTACACATCTATAATTAGATATATAGAACCTCTAACTGGAGACTTGTTTACCGCAAGATATGCAGATTGTCATTTTGACGAGTCTATGTTTCCTCCCTTAGTGGGAGATAAACATTCAAATAAAGTTAATCCTGACATAACATGGAATGCATCAGGATTATATTTTCTAGATCCACGTACCAGTCAATGCGAACTTGAAGTTAAAAGAATTATTCATATACAAAATATCGCAAACCAAATGCCTGGCACATTTAATGATTCTAGAAATATAACTAAATCTCATATACCTGCAGTAAATACTCCATCTAGAATAGATATACCAATTCAAAAATCAGATACAAAAGAATTGGTTACAGAATCAAAGCCACGCCTGAAACGCGGTAGACCGGTCGGTGCAAAAGATATTGCACCACGAAAAAGAAAAATAAAGAAAGTTGCCCCTGAAGTGGCACATGCTCCAGAAGAAGCAAATACCCCTGAAGTGGTATTATCTCCTGAAGAGATTCCAGTCCCCGAAGATACGGGATTAAACAATCATGAAATTTCAATAAATTATGTGCATGATATGAAATTATGGGATCGAAGTAAAACCATAATCGATGATGTATTTGTGTATTCTGCGGCATTGGATGTCGACATAAATTGTGATCCTGAACCACAAAGTGTAGATGAATGTCGTCGAAGAAAAGACTGGCCAAAATGGAAAGACGCAATCCAAACAGAATTAAATTCATTGCGTAAAAGAGAAGTATTTGGACCTGTTGTCCAAACACCAATTGGTGTGAACCCTGTTGGGAATAAATGGGTATTCATAAGGAAACGAAATGAAAAGAATAAAATTATGAGATACAAAGCCCGACTTGTAGCACATGGATTTTCTCAAAGGCCTGACATTGATTATCAAGAGACATACTCACCAGTGATGGATGGAATTACCTTTCGTTTTATATTAGGTATGGCATCTAAAGAAAATTTGGAAACACGTCTTATGGATGTCGTTACTGCATACCTATATAGTTCACTTGATAGTGAAATCTTTATGAAAATCCCAGAAGGGTTAAAAATGGATGAGTTCAAGAAACCTCGTCATATATACTTCATTAAACTTCAACGATCATTGTATGGACTGAAACAATCTGGTCGTATGTGGTATAACAGACTTAGTCATTATTTACAAAAGAATGGGTATATTAGTAATCAAATTTCTCCATGTGTTTTTATCAAAAAATCACAATCTGGTTTTGTGATTATTGTTGTATATGTGGATGATTTAAACCTTGTAGGAACAACTACAGAGGTCGATGAAGCTGTCATATATCTAAAGACAGAGTTTGAAATGAAAGATCTTGGAAGGACAAAATATTGCCTTGGTATACAAGTCGAGCACTTGTCATCGGGAATTTTCCTCCACCAATCTACATATACAGAAAAGGTTTTGAACAGATTTTACATGGATAAATCTCATCCATTGACTACTCCAGTGGTGGTTAGATCTTTAGAGCCTGATAAGGATCCATTTCGACCACGAGAAGATGATGAAGAGGTTCTTGGTCCTGAAATCCCATATCTAGGTGCAATTGGTGCACTTATGTATCTTGCAAATAATACAAGGCCAGATATTGCATTTACTGTGAATTTATTGGCTAGATTTAGCTCTGCTCCGATGGACAGACATTGGAATAGGATCAAACATATATTCCGTTATCTTCGTGGAACAACAGACTTTGGATTATTCTTCCCGAAAAACTCGACATCTCAGTTGATTGGATATGCAGACACTGGATATTTGTCAGATCCTGATTTTGGTAAATCACAAACAGGATATGTGTTTACATATTGCGGTACAGCCATTTCCTGGAAATCTACGAAGCAAACTACAGTGGCAACCTCAACAAATCACTCAGAACTCATTGCAATTCATGAATCCAGTAGAGAATGTGTTTGGTTGCGATCTATCATCAAGAATATTCGAAAATCATGTGGATTATCAGATATCACTAGAAGTCCTACCATTATGTTTGAGGATAACACTGCATGCATTGATCAACTCAAGGAATGATATATCAAAGGAGATAGGACGAAGCACATTTCACCAAAATTCTTTTACACTCATGAGCTTCAAAAGAATGGTGAAATTGACGTACAACAAATTCGGTCATGTGACAACCTTGCTGATTTATTCACGAAATCATTACCAAATTCAACATTTGGGAAATTACGACAAAAGATTGGAATGCGCCGACTCAAGAATTTGTTTCAACAAAATTCAGAGAAGGATTAGTTTTTCAAGGGGAGATTGTACTCTTTTTCCTTCGTCAAAGTTTTTATCTCACTGGATTTTTCTTTGACAAGGTTTTAACGAGGCAGTGTATGATCCATACCACAATGACAATCAAAGGGGAGTGTTGTGAATTGATTTTGCCATGTGGTCAAATATTGTAATAGTAAGGCTAAGTTCTAGGTGTAGAATTGTTACTATATGAATTAATTACATGTCCCCTTTCACTTGCTATAAATATAGTTTGAATTTGTGAATGAGAATGTCACCCGAGCATTCTTTCTCTGCTCTTTCTCTTACTCATCTTGCTCTCTCTCCGATCAAATATAGTAGTTCTTTTAGCAGCTCTTTTATTGTTACTATAGCCGGTATTTTATAACAATTTTTTATTTATCCTATCATATTACAATTTCAAAATTATTTATATAAATATATAATAATAAATTAAAAAATAATAATAATATGATAACCCGTGGTCGTATTTTAGTAGGATAAATATACTATATGTGGTAGTTTAACAATTTATTAGTTTAGTGGATATATAACACTACTTTTTTATTTATTTTTTAATAATATAAAAAATTGTGGTTGTAGTTTAGTAGGATAAGTAGATCATGTGTGTGGTAGTTTAATAATTTAATAGTTTAATGGATATATAATACTATTTTTTTAATAACTAAAATTAGGGAATAACCATTGAACCAAATTATAGTTCATTCCGGTTATTATAAATAAAAAATATAATTTATATTATCCGCTTCTTTAATTTGGTTATTTATTAACCATGTCTTCAGCGAGAAGGAGAATCTGAGAACCAAGGGAATCGATAAAGGTGACTCAGGCAGGGCGAGCATGTCCTAGCAGCGGCGGTTCTATAGACAAATAATTGTAGAGTATATATTTTTATATCAATTAAATGAATAGAAAAAGTAGAACTTGACTTTAATATTAATTAGTTTATTAAATATATTATTTAGGATAATTAAATAATTTCAGCAAGTACCGACCGACCGACTACCAAACTTTAAATGTTTTGTCTATTATAATATAGTGTATAGATTGATGTGGAAGTTTATTATTATTATTATTATTATTATTATTATTATTATTATTTTAAATCATATGTTAGTCTACTTTGTTCGGTTCATTTTCTGAAATAACAAACTTATATATTTTTTATTTGAATGATTTTTTTTATATAATTAAACCGTAAGTATGGTGCGATTTATGCCATTTCTCAGTCAGAATACCAAGGTAATATGAGAATTAGCGGAGGCCTGCTGAGTGCTATTTTGCTAAGCTAATAATTTGAAACCCAACGTGAAAAAAGTTCAACTTAAATGTAATCACTAGAAAAAAAATTACTTTTAGCGTTGACCAGAATGGGCTTTAAATGTCGATTTTTCAGCGTATATATGAAGGACACGCTAAAATAGAATTAGAGTTAGAAACTTTATTTTGGAACAAGAAAGAATGTAGCATATGAAGGGGATACAAAAATAATTTTGAAGTTGAAGTTTAATTTTAGCACTAAAAATGTATTTTTTTGGTGCCAAATAGTAATTGGACATAGCCCTTATGAAAGGAGAAAATAAAAGTTTATATTTGAAAGAAATCACACCTGCAATTTATCTCAATCCCCAATAGTAGAGCCTAATAATTCCAAGGTTTGATGATGAGAATTTTGTAGGTGTGATGATTAAAAAATGAATATTACGATATAGTCATTGATATATATGATTACACGGAGGCTTGATTCGAGAGGATAAACGTAATGTACATTGGCATGTGAATCGAGATTTTTATACTAATTACTTATCACATTTATTTACACAATAACATGCATGAACTGATCTGCAATGGCATTGTTGGCATTGTTGATACAGCATGAACCAGGTAATCTCTTCTAGAACTAACATGTCAATCTTCGTTTATTCCTCAACTTGTGAAAAACATAATATACAACCAAAATCATTCTAATAACCCCATTAGAACTAGTAGGGATTTATAAAGAAAAAGAAAAACCAACTTGTTTTTCAAGATTAGCAGAGACTCTGAAGAAAATATCAGTTGATTTTACTAGCCGTCCTTCATTCTGTCCAACTACGTAGTCTTAAATCTTCAGTCTAAGCCGGGTACAAACAAATTCAAAATAATAAACATATAATCAAATAGGTTCAACCACGAAGAACAAAAGTTAATGTTTGTACAATATAAATTGAGAACCTTTTTTCCCAGCAAGATCTAATAAATATAACATCTTTATGGTTGATGAGAGTTTTTTTTAACAATTGGATCTTGGAGAAATACAGTGAAGGTGTGGCTGTACTGATTAATTGAGTAAAGGAGAGCACACCAAAAAAAGGTGTTGGGGAATCTGCTCTGGCAGCTAAACTTGAGCATAGCAGCTGTCTCCAACTTTTTTCAACAAAATTAAGACACACCCACAATGTCTCACCTCCTGTAACTGACTAATTACACATGCGGCTGTTTTTGTTGTCTAAACATTGCCTTCATCATTACTTCTTTTACCTTTAAAATTTGATCACCACTTCTAAGTTCTAAGTTCTCTATACCTAAAACCCATAATGGCCATTTGGGACAAATCCTACTTACATTTTTCAAGTACTTGTGTGATTTAATATCCAAACATCCAACATATCACCGTTTATAGAGACGAAACACAAAAATAACACCGACACAACTTAAATAAGCCAATCTGACCCAAAATGACTCGATTTAAGAACCCGAGCACAATCACAAACTCGAATTTGCCACCCTATTTCAACATAGATGAGCAATCTCAAACCCAAGCATTAAGCAAGGTAGACATCTACAATTAAGTTAGCAAAGATAGTACACATCTTTACACATTCCAAAAAGTTGCTGCCCTTAAGAATAAGCATACAACCTGTCTGCAATTCTTGTCATAAGATAACCATATTATAAGATAGCACTGTTAATTTGGCTTACATTAGGATACTTACAGGAGCTAATGCGGGCATAGACCAAAATCATAAGCATGCCAGAGCATTAACAAAGAGCAGCTTATCTCAACTGACAAGCCCATTGCCTTGCTACAACAACTCCTCGTGGTAAAGGTGAAGCCCAAGTCCAAAACGTGCACAGGCCCGACGAAATGCCATTCCTTCTGCTTTCTGCACAGGATCTCCATACCCCACTGCCTCGTTTACAGATGCAGTGCCAGTGGATTCACGAAAGATCTAGTTAAATTAAGAAGACAAAGTCCAAAACGAAGTTAGCAAATAATCATAAAACTTTTAGGTTATAACTAACGATTTAATTAAAATACGAACCAACTAAGAGACTGAATCAAGGCACAGTTGCAATTTTGTCATATCTGTGTACCGACAACACTTGCCTTTTACCAATACTTTCGATAGTAATCAACCAGGTCAGATATTGATAATACTAACAAATCTTCATTAGAAACTGAAGGATCTATAAACTAAAGCACTACATATCCTTCGTTTTTACATATTTCATCTCATTTTATATTTTCAAATAACATTTTCCCGTGACATTCTGAAAATGTTTGAAGTTGGTCATACATCTGTGTTTGGACAACAAATGACCAGATTTCTGGACACAACAATTTTCGAAGATACCAAACTGTGATCAGATTAACATCTCCTCTTAAAAGCCACTCTAAAAAGTTTTTTCCCATTCGTATGATGTATGAAGTCATAATACGCGTCAAAACAGTCCCAGGGCTCTTGCATGTTTATAAGATTTCATGTAAAAGCTACAGAGGTAATTTATGAGATGTGATGTACTGACTACTGATTGTTCTATTTTTTTTGGGGGGAGGGGGGAATCAGATTTCCAGACAAGTTATTAACATTAGCGACGGAAAACCTTTGCGCTATAACAGTAACGGTTTGTTTGTAAACATAGAGCACGGCAGCACGCAACAAGACAATGTTTATTAAATATGCTATTATGCAATTAAGCATGGAGGTGAGTATATACCTCTGCATCAGTCCCATAGAGCGTTACACGATAAACAACAGATACAGATTTTCCATCAGCGGAATAAGTGATGCTCCGTACTTCACCAGACCATTCTGCAATAAGTGATTGAAATATTTTGATCAAAAACACCAAAACTGACTTGGTAACACAGGCGTACAATGACATGTAGGTTTAATGACATACCCGGGGCATGCAAGTTTAGAATTCTATTTACAATATGCCTGCAAAGAAAAAACATTGTGAATATTCATTTTAGTGTCCAATCAAACTTAGTTCACTTTATTTAAGATCATAGCAGATATAGCAGCTTTAGGGATCATAAAGCAACAACTTAAACCAAACTCAGATTTAAGTTATCAATATATTCCAAAATCAGGCTACATAAACAGATGACATATTGGTTTCTTAAAAACAAGGTATATCATAGTTGCGCAAAAGCGTGCTTAGTCTCTCTATTGAGCCTGAAACACAGTTTGAACCCGAGTTGTTGCGTTGCTTTGAATAGTCTCAACAACTTATAAGAAGCACTGCTTAATTAGTGATAAACGGGAAGGGGGAAGCTAGCGCTTTTGAGAACAAGGAGCTGACCAAATCTGATCTATTTTTTAATACATGCCCGGAAATTTTAATCATTAATCATAAATAAGATTTTTATACTCTTCTTGTAGACAAAGATATTGTTTAAGAATGAGCACAAATTAATGTAATTAGTATTTAATTTTTTTTACAAATATAAATCAGAGTTTTGCATTGTGACTCCATACTCCTAAAACTTGTTTGTCTTGGGCAATGTAAATTTCTACTTAATTATGTTAGTCATTACATACTATGATATATATCGGGTTTTTTTTCTTAATCGCGCTCCTGTCGATGAAAAGAGCTTCGCAGCTTTGGGAGGACCTTGATCAGTTGATCTTTTCAAATATGACAGCTATATGGTATCTTAAACTCTGAGATGGTTGTCACTTGTCTTGATAATGTTAAGCTTAATGCCTTAACCTACTCCCATTGCTAACTATTATCATTTTGCTAAATCAAACCATATTAACTAACAAGGGAAAAAACATAAAATTCTATCCATTATTAGGTAGTTTCATAAATCGGACAAACGGAATCACTAAAAGATTCAGTGACATCCCTCCATAGAAGTGTGGTACATACGACATGTATATATCTGCTCAAGGAGACGAAAGTGAACTACTACATAGTCCACATTCACCGCTAAAATGTGACAGGTTCTCCTTGACAATCATCAACAGGATTCAGCTAGATTAATTTCTACAATTGTCACACACGATTATTTTAACATGAGCGCTTGTCATACTTTGTCGTCCTCTTCTTAGATTTGTACAGATACCCATACCAATAGCTTGTATTTTTAACCATCATCATATAGAAAACCAACACACTATGTCTAGTATTAGTTTCTTTTTGCAAGGCAAAAATTCATTCTTAGTTACTCAATATTCCAATTCAGAGTAAACCTACATACATTTTTTATTTGGGCTCATAATATAAGCTAGATTGTCACACCTTTACCAAACCTAGCACCCTCGACATCTCATCAACAAAAAAATGAATATCCCCTAGGCTAAAATGCTCAGAATTGTCTAGCCTAAGCAAAATAAAAAAATTAATAAAAAAGGTACCAAATTCTGATAGTGGCACCGGAGCACCCCCAGCTAGCAATATTCCAATGTACTACATATAAATAAACATCATAGCTTATTATAGCTTAGCTAACAACCATACAATCACATATACTACTCTGCACCAAGCTCAAATTCTAAAAACCCGTTAATCTTGCAACTCTTAAATTTAAAACCACAAATAAATCAAACCCGCATATTCAATCTCAAAAAGATAAAAACAACTCACATCTTAAAAAAACAAGAAAAATGATATACAAAAACACAACAAATAAATAAAAAATATCTTAAAAAGCGAAATAAATAAAAGAGGTATATAAATACCAAGGGATGTATTTAACGGAAAAGCCATTAGGTTCAGTGCGAAGTTTAACAAGAGAATCAGGGACTCTCTTGTTAATCTCTTTCAGTATTTCTGACAGTGGTCTGCTTATTCCTGATGTCGGAACGCCGTCGTTGTACTCAGGTAATGACACTTCTGCTTTCTCTTCTTTCACCTTTTTTCCGGCGAACGTCCGGTATATTTGATGGTGAAACGGTGCCGGAGAAAAGGTTTTAACGGCCGCGCTTGATTTTATTAGGGAACGAAACGCCATTTGACTTGGTTTTGTGACGGCACTGTCTAAACCCACTGCGTTTTAAGGGTTTAAGACAATTATCATTGAGGCGTTTGGGTAAAGTGGAAGTGGGGAACTATTTATTTCCTTTCGTTTTTTTTGTCGAGAATGAAAAATTCATTCATAAAATTTCGAAATACAAAAGTGTATATCTTCCAGTCAGCAAGTTCATAATCTAATCGAAAGGCACCTAAATTACCTCCGGATATTTAGACAATAAAAATTTAATGTATGAAATAGATAACCGAGGAAAAAGAGTGCCCTCTATGACTCACATTTATACAAAATTAATAATAGGATTAAATCTCAAAGTGGTCATTGAACTAAAGAGCATATATCAAAAAACTCACTCCACTTATCGGGAACTCATTTGTATCACTATAGTAACAAGTAATGATAGAGCCGTTAGTCAGCTCCATTGACCTAACAAATTTTTTTTTTTACGTTAAGAGACTTAAACGTGTATTGACGTGACACACCTGATATGATACGTGGCTTCCAAGAACCCTGCTAAAATATATTAACTGAATTAAGCACACAAACATATATATATACATATATACATTTATATATACACACAAAAATGAAATTTAAACAATTTTGAATATTCGGAAGAAGAGAATAAGTTGCAAAATGGGTTTGATGCATAATCAACATAGATGGTATGTGTTTATAGCATAATATTTGTGATGTTTTACATGTAATCATCGATTATTAACAGAGTGAGCCATGTCCTTTTTGCTTCTGTGTACATGATCTTGACTTATTCTTTTCTTAATATATTTTTTGTGTTTTAGTAACTTTTTCATTTTCATTTTTATATCCAAATTATATTGTTTATTTTTTTAAAAAAATCACTGATCTCCAAGTAATCTAATGTCAAAAGTTATTAATGTTAGAATTAATTAAAAAATATGAACAATTCTTTTTGTTTCTTTCATTATTAATAATTAATTCAACATTTTTTTTGAATTTTATAAATTAAAAGAAAATTATAGAAATATATATATATATAATCAATGTTAATTTTTTAAAATAAACCTGAATATTTTTGTAAATTAAAAAATAAGAATTTTTATTGTCATAATTCTTTTTTTAAAATTTTGTGACCAATTTATAAATTTAGAAAAAACAATTAACATATTTCTAATTTTAGAATATTATATAAACTTTTTATAAAATTTGATTGAAGCATTTTGAGTTTTAAGAAATAAAATTGATTTGATATTAAAAGATTGAAAACAACAGGGACCTTCCATGTGGGTTACGTCATTCCGGCTATTACTTTTGTCAAAGTTAATGTTTCTTCCGTCAAGTCAAAATGTAAGGTTAACGGTGTTATCATTACTCTCAACTGGTGGTGCAAATGAGACGCCAATAATTAGGATGAGTTTTTTGATATGTGCCTTTCAGTTTAGTGACTACTTTGAGATTTAACCCATTAATAATAACTATTGTTTTCCGATAAGTACAAGAAACTCTCGTATCATCATTTTGAAACTAAATTATTATGTGCTTTAAGATCCCTTGTTAGATTATTGTGACATAAAGTCTGAAAAAAAACCAAAGTACACTCTCCCAATCATCCTGAAAATAAGAATAAATGAAATAAGGAAAATATATTAAAAATAAAAAAGAATCTACATAATAATACGATATTAAAATAAAATAAAATCTAACCAAACAATATATTTGGTTAGACATAAACTATTTCTAAATATACTAAAATGCAAGAAACAAAAAATTTCAAAAAAAATTCAAAAATCGAATTGCATTTAACTATTTGCACTGTTGGAAAAAACCTGACCCCGGAGTCGGTCGGTTGAGGATTTAGAATTAATCGAAAATCGAGAATTAATAGGAAGTATTAATTAAAAAAGTCAGATATATTTTAATATTATTATTTGATATATTATTTATATTATTATATCTATATAATAGATTAACATGGGTCATTGGTGATTGGTTAAAATTTTTTTCTATATAATAGGTGAGACAAATTATTCATTTTAAAATATCTAAATTACTCTTATATTAGTGACGCATTAAAAAATTGTTCCTCATAAGAATCGAACCTTAATGTCACTATTGCTCTGCTCTGCACATTATCATACTACTAGGTCACTCCGCCAAATATTGCATTGGTAAGACATTTTATTTCATTTAATTAGTGAAACGATTTATTAAATTTAAAATGTCTAAATTACGCTTATATTTGTGATGCATTAAAAATTATTTTTCATGAGAATCGAACATTGATATTACTATTGATCCACACTTTAGCATACCATAACCACGTGAATCGTGCACGTATTAGGTGTGCTTATGTGTTTGTTTAAAGAATAAATATTTGGTACCAATAATTCTTAATCATTTTTTTTCTTTTAACATTTTGTACTTGGTATTATATTATTATACAGTATAAGTTAGTAATGTAAAGTAATTAATATTTTATTAGATTCTAAATTCATCTGAAATTTTAACCATTTTACTCCATGTTTATTAGTTATTAATTATTTTAAAAAAATTGTTAATAGGAATCGAACTCGTATTAATTAGTTTATTCAACTTTATAGCATTGTTCCACTGAAGCATATGTGTCTTCATCGAGACACATAATATGACTGTGTGATATGAATGGATCAATATTTAAAATTTAATTATTGAAACTATTTAATTATTTTTGTCATATTTTATTTTTACATTTACAGATTTTGATGGTACAATATTGTAGTATGAATTAATGATCTGTATCATATGTAATCAACTTTTACACTTCTAAATTATTCATATTAGTAAAATAATATCAGTAGTTAGTCTTTTTAATAGACAATTTTTTTAATGTCACTTTCAGTATTGATGCTTGATTGACTAAAATTAAATATTAATCGTTTGTCATTAAGTATATAATAATCGGATCACGTGACCATCAATCATGTATTTGTAATCATATATACGATACATAAGTGTGTGTGCACGTATGCCGCGTAATGGAGAAATGATAATTTAATGATTGCAACGTATCAAATAAAATTAAATATAAGGATTTGACAAATGTTCACAAATACCTAGACAAATCATAATTATTCGATATGTATTTAAGTTATAATTTGTGATATGAAACACATTTAAGAATTATTTTGCCTACTATTTTTAATTCTCGTATGAATGTGCATTACTAAATTATGCACTAATTGAAGTAAAAATATTATAATAACACATATCATAAATGAAAAAAATGATAAAAATAATAAAAATATATTTCAAACACATTGATACACAATTTTCTACCAGGGCTATGTGTTAGGAATATGTTGTGTACTTGATGATAAACTAAACAAAACACCTTAGTAGATTTAACTTAGTGAATTTTGTAGCACCCGACGGATGATCAATTATAGTCCCGACGGATGATTCAATATAGTCCCGACGGATGATTCAATATAGTCCCGACGGATGACTAATTGATATCCACCGGATGAGTAGCTTATGTAACAATAAGTAATGTAGCACATTTCTGCAAACAACTTTGTGTAGATTCTGTAGTAGCATATGAGTTATGTTGATTACTAGTAGATATGCAGAATAGGTTGATTAATTGTAAATATTAGATGTCTTGTAATTCTGCATAAATGAAATGGAGTCAAGTGTCAAATAGCTACTCGACGGATGATCAACATAGCTACCCGATGGATGATCAACAAGGCTATCCGACGGATAACAAGCATTTACCTGACGGATGATCAATTCAAATATATGTATATGTTGACAGTGACAATACAGTCACATGCGTTGGGTGTTTGCAAAAGGAATGTGGCGGCCTGTTTAGCAGGGTTTTGAGAACAAAGAAGTATTACCATTTCCATGCTATTATGAAGTTATTCAAAGATGCTGGAATAGAGTAATGAAGCAGCATGGAGTTAGACTTGATAGGTTTTGTTTTATTATCCTGTCTTATTACCATGTAAACTTGGTGATATATAAACAAAGTGTAACTAGTAGAACAAACAACTAAGCAAACACATTTAGAAGAGAAATAGAAAAGGCTGTAACTGTTAAGAATTTCTCTGTAGTTTGTTTGTTCACTTGTAAAAGCAGCTGTGAGCTATTCAAGCTTCACAAGGTTCTCTTAATATATATATATATATATATGGTGGATAGATTCAAATCCACTAGAAAGTTTAAAGACTCGTATTTTTATTACTTGTGTTTTAATTTATATAATTCTTTCATTCCACACTTTGCAAATCAAACACTTATATATTATTGAGTTAGAACAGTTTTAAAAATCTCAAAAAGAAGCCAAAATTATATTCAACCCCCCTTCTTTAATTCTTGTTGTATTATTAGGGAATAACAATTGGTATCAGAGCAAGCTCTTGAAGTACAAAGAGTTTAAAGATCACAACAAACAGCAAGATGAACAAGAAGGATGTTGGAGTTAAGATTCCATTTCTGGACAAAGACAACTATCAACACTGGAAGGTGAAAATGCACCTACATCTCCTCTCTCAAGATGAGGCCTATGTGGATTGCATAGAGAGAGGTCCTCATGTACCAATGAGAGCTACAACAGGCAATGAACCATCTATTCCTAAGCCTAGGCATGAATGGTCAAATCCTGATATTGAGCAAGTCAGGATAGACAAGAAGGCCATGAATATATTGTTCAGTGGAGTTGATGATGATATGTTTGATAACATCATTAACTGCAAAATAGCCAAGGAGGTTTGGGACACAATTCAAATTATCTGTGATGGTACTGAGCAAGTAAGGGAGAATAAGATGCAGCTGCTAATTCAGTAATATGAGCACTTTCATTGTGAAGATAGTGAGTCTCTCACTGACATTTTTAGTAGATTTCAAAAACTAATTAATGCTCTGAAGTTGCATGGAAGATTCTATCAGACAAAAGACTCCAATCTCAAGTTCCTTAGATCTCTTCCAAAGGAATGAAAACCAATGACAGTCTCATTGAGAAATTCTCAAGACTACAAGGAGTTTATCTTGGAGAGACTGTATGGCATCCTGAAAACTTATGAGCTTAAAATAGAGCAAAATGAGAGGATGGAGAAAGGAAGGAAGAAAGGAGGGTCCATATCACTGGTTGCTGAGTCAGAGAAAGAGAAAGAGATGAAGGTAGAAGCTGTTGAGTCTACTTCAAAGGCTTGTGAGAACAAGGGTAAAGGGCTGGTAGCTGAAAATGAAGACAATTTGAGCCAAAATGACATGGATGATATTGATGAGCATTTAGATTTTCTTTCCAGAAGATTTTCCAAGCTCAAGTTCAAAAAGAACTTTGGAGCAGCCAAGCCAAATAGAAACATGGTGGATAAATCTAAATTCAAATATTTCAAATGTGGCTTGGCAGGGCACTTTGCCAGTGAGTGTAGAAAGTCAGATTCCAGTAAAAAGAAGTTTAAACCCGTTGATTATAAACAGAAGTATTTTGAGTTGCTCAAGCAAAATGAAAGAACTTTCATTACACAAGAAAATGACTGGGCATGCTGATGGTTTGGATGAAGATGAAGATGTGAGCTATGTCAATCTAGCCCTGATGGCCAAGTCTGATAAAACAGAAACAAGTTCTTCAAGTAATCAGGTAATCACCACTAACCTAGCACATTTATCTAAAGCTGAGTGTAATGATGCCATAAATGACATGTCCACAAAATTATATCATTTGTGTGTTACACTTAAGTCTCTCACCAAAGAAAATGCTAAAATCAAAGAAAATAATTTGTTTTTAAGTGAGAGGAATAATGTGCTAGAATCTCAGTTTATTGAATTTGAAAAATTGAGAATTGAGTGTAAGATTGCTAAGGATGAATTAACTGAGTCCTTGAAGAAAGAAGAGATCTTAAAGAAGCAGTTTGAACGAGAACAAGAAGTGATTAAAGCATGGAAATCATCCAGAGATGTCCATGCCCAAATCACTAAAGTTCAAGATATTGAGTCCTTTTGTGATGCATATAGGAAAAAGAGTAAGGAGAAGATGAAATCTAATTTGGTTGAAGGATTGCTAACAGATGTGGACTCGACGGATGATGAGAGTCATCCATCGGATAATCAAAAGGATTATCCGTCGAGTGACACAAATCCTTATCCGTCGGCTGTAAGCAAACCTGTGAGCAAAGCCAAGCTGGCCAAGCTGAATGAGAAATATGGATCAGTTTCCAAAAACTTTATTTCAGGAGAATCAAGTCAAGTGAAGAAGGAGAAGAAAGTGAATGTTGGTCATCAGTCCATCAAGCAATTGAATGACAGATTAGAAAAGATAGAGGTTAAAATAAAAATTAAAAAGAAAAATAATAGAAATGGGAAAGTAGGGATTAGCAAACATAACAACTACACACCCGATAAGTATGCTCCAAGAAAAATCTGTGTTAAGTGTGGTAGTGTTAATCATTTGTCTGTTAACTGCAAACTTGCCATGCCTACTCATATATCTGTACCCTCTCCTTTTCCCACCATGAATGCCATGCCTTCTATGCCTGTGAATGCTATGTCTGCTCAGAATATGAATGCACAATTTGCTAATATGCCATTTGCACCTAATCCTTATTATACTGCATTTAGTATGCCACAAATTCCATTTATCATGCCTTACTGGAATAACATATTTACAAACAATCATGCCTTTTCCTGTTAATCAAAATGTGCATGATAATTCTGTTTTAATGACTGGTTTCAAAGGTCCAAATCAAATGACTAAGGATGAATCAGAAATTTCCAAGTCAAATGAGGTCAAACCTAAGAAACCAAAGAAGAAAGCTAACAAGGCAGGACCCAAGGAAACTTCGGTACCAAAAAAATCAACTTGATTTGATTTTGATGTGTGCATGGAAACATAAAGAATCTTTGGTACCTATATAATAGTTGTTCAAGGCACATGACTGAGATTCTACCCTGCTCACAGAGTTCAAGGAGAGAGCTGGCCCAAGTATTCCCTTTGGAGATGACAGCAATGGTTATACTGTGGGATATGGCTTGATTTCAAAAGACAATGTCATCATTGAGGAGGTTGCCCAAGTGGATGGTCTCAAGCATAATTTGTTGAGTATCAACCAGCTTTGTGATAAGGGCAATTCTGTAACCTTCAACTCAGAAGCCTGTGTTGTGACAAATAAAAGGAGCAACAAAGTGGTTCTCACTGGTGTGAGAAGAGGAAATGTGTATCTAGCCGACTTCAACTCGTCAAATGCAGAATCTATTACTTGTCTTCTCAGTAAAGCAAGTCAAGATGAAAGTTGGCTATGGCACAAGAAGCTGTCCAATCTAAACTTCAAGACCATGAATGAGCTTGTCAAGAAATAATTGGTTAGAGGTATTCCTCAAGTAGAGTTTTCTAAGGATGGACTGTGTGATGCCTGCCAAAAGGGAAAGCAGATTAAAGCATCAATCAGAAAGAAGCTTGATTCAACAATTGAAGAACCTTTGCAATTGCTTCACATGGATTTGTTTGCACCAGTCAATATGTTGTCCATCTCAAGGAAAAGATTTTGCCTAGTTATTGTAGATGATTTCTCAAAGTTCTCTTGGACATATTTCCTAAAGTCTAAAGATGAGGCTAGTGAAATCATTATCAATCACATAAGGCAAGTCAACAATCATCCTGATTTTAAAGTAAGGAGAATCAGGAGTGATAATGGAACTGAGTTCAAGAATTCCATGATAAGATCATTTTGTGAAGAGAATGGGATAATGCATGAGTTTTCTGCAGCAAGAACTCCACAACAAAATGGAGTAGTGGAAATAAAGAACAAATCTCTTATTAAAGCTGCAAGGACAATGCTTGAAGAATCAAAGTTACCAACATATTTCTGGGATGAAGCTGTGAACACTGCCTGCTACACTCAGAATATTTCTTTGGTGAATCAAGCAAAGTGCATGCCACCATACCAATTGTTCAAGAACAAGAAGCCAACTCTAAATTTTCTTCATGTCTTTGGCTGCAAATGTTATATCTTGAGAAGTCAGACTGATCAACATGAGAAGTTTGATGCTAAAGCAGATGAAGGAATTTTTGTTGGATATGCTGTGGGAAAAGCATATAGAGTCTACAATCTAAGATCCAACATTGTTATGGAATCAATACATGTTGTGTTTGATGATAAAGAGATTGAAGGACTGCAAGATGAAGATTCTCATGAAAGTCTCAAATTTGATAATGTGGAGATGGTTAGTGATGATAGTGATGATGAAAGTGATCAGAAAACAATGGCAAAGGATAATGCAGAAAAATCTACTACAAATGAAGCACAAAATTCAACATTTGTCGAGTTACAAAATGCTTCATCCGTCGGGAGATAATTTGCCTTATCCGTCGGGAGACAATCAACACCAACTGTCGGGTCATCGAAAGAAGCTGAAAGTCAGAATAGATCACTTACAGAAAATTCTCCTTTCTCAAATCAAAGATTCACAAACTCAGGGAGTTTCTAATAATCAAAACTCAGTCACACATCAAGACAACAATGAGGCCTCTACATCTAGAGCTAATCTACCTCAACAAAGAAAATGGACAAAAGATCACCCCTTTGATCTCATCATTGGTGATGTGTCTTCTAGAGTTCAAACTAGGAGAGCAACTCAAGAAGAATATCTATACAGAAGCTTCCTATCTAAGGAAGAACCAAAGAAGGTATAAGAAGCTTTGTTGGATCCTGATTGGATTTTAACTATGCAGGAGGACCTAAACCAATTTGAAAGGAATAAAGTATGGAAGCTGGTACCCAAGCCTAAAGGAAAGAATCCAATTGATACCAAATGGGTATTCAGAAACAAGATGGATGAAAATGGCATAGTAGTAAGGAACAAAGCTAGATTGGTTGCGAAGGGCTATTGTCAACAAGAAGGAATAGATTTTGATGAAACTTTTGCTCCTGTTACAAGACTTGAAGCCATCAGAATTTTCTTAGCCTATGCAGCTCATGCCAATTTTAAGGTCTATCAAATGGATGTCAAAAGTGCTTTTCTGAATGGAGATTTGGAGAAGTCTATGTTAGTCAGCCTCCTGGTTTTGAAGATCCAAATTTCTCAAATCATGTCTACTATCTTTTGAAAGCACTTTATGGACTGAAGCAAGCACCTAAAGCCTGGTATGACACTTTATCAAAGTTTCTTTTGGAAAATCACTTCACAAGAGGTACTGTTGATAAAACGTTATTCTTTAGAAATGTTAATGGCTCTAGTATACTTGTTCAAATTTATATAGATGATATTATATTTGGCTCTACAGATGAAAAACTTTGTAAAAAGTTTGCCAAATTGATGCAAAGTAAGTATGAAATGAGCATGATAGGAGAACTAACTTACTTTCTTGGTTTAAGTTAAGCAAGTTAGTGATGGAATATTCATTAGTCAAACTAAATACATTCATGATCTTTTAAAGAAGTTTGAACTAATGGATTGCACATCTGCAAAAACTCCCATGGCCACTACAACTAAGTTTGAATTAAACACTACTGAAAAGTCTGTGGAAATTTCAAGCTATAGGGGCATGGTTGGCTCACTTTTGTACTTAACAACTAGTAGGACATATATAATGTTTGCTACTTGTCTTTGTGCTAGATTTCAGGCTGATCCTAGATAATCTCATTTAGTAGCTATTAAGAGAATTTTCAGATATCTCAAGGGAACACCAAAACTTGACATTTGGTACCCTAGAGATTCTGGTTTTGATCTAACTGGTTATTCAGATGCAGATTATGCAGGTTGTAAAATAGACAGAAAAAGTACAACAAGAACCTGTCAATTTCTAGGGAACAAGCTTGTGTCCTGGTTCAGTAAAAAGCAAAATTCAGTTTCTACTTCTACAGTTAAAGCTGAATATATTGCTGCTGGTAGTTGTTGTGCACATATTTTGTGGATGAAAAACCAATTGTTGGTGTAACATCCGGGATATCGCGTGTAATTATTTTTATCAATAAATAACTTTTATATGATTATTATGTGATTTTTGATGAATTATCTGATGATTGGTGTGGATATGTGAATGCTTATATTTGATACAGTATAAGTATGTTAATTTTATTATGACCAGAATAAAATATAGATAATTATGGAATTTTTCTGGTAATTTTTGGACTGTTATATGATTTTATACTGATTTGTGAATTAATTAATTATTTTCTGAATAATTATAAAATTATTTTATAAAGCCGGGAATCGTCCGACTTCAACCGTTTTTACATTTTTACAAACCGAAACTCTTCCGTAAACTCCTTCATAACCTAATCTGGTAATTCCGGACATTTTCCGTATTTTGACTTTTTCGATCCGGATTACGGTTTGACCCGTGCGCGGCCCGACGCAAGATTTTCGATACGATAATCATTTCGGTGAATAAAAAAAACCCGTATTCTCGAAAGACGGGATATTATTATGTTATTCTCATATATAGTGTTTTATAAGAAGCCCGGTTTGGATAATTATCCAATACGGGTATCAAATCGGATCGTTTTTGCAGTTACTTAGCGGCTAAGTAACTAATTTAACGATCCAAAACGATCCAACATGATCCAATATTCCATAAATATATATAGCCCTTTTATTATTTTATTTTATTCGTATAATCATAACCAGTCAGTAAAATCCCGTAAAATACAGAGAAAATGTCGAATTCATGTCGCGTTCTTGAAAATCAAACGCACGAACGAAGGCGTTATCGAACTCCGATTCAAGCGTGCAATATATCAAAACGAAGCTCTCGAAAATACCTTTCTGAATCAATCAACCATTTTAGTGCAGAAATAAGGTGATTTTCTGATTTAATTATTTTATTTCGAATTATTTATAAATTAAAATATGAATTTTTGTTCTTGATGTTATTTGTATGATTTGATGGCATAATCATATAGATCTTTTCTTCCTGGTCATTTTGGTATATTATATGTCAAAAACCAAGTTCAATAACATAGAGAAAATGATGTTTGATTCTTGAAAATGAAAATTAGGGTTCTTAATATGAATGTTCTAAATCAAAAATTGGGTATTTCTTTGTTAAGGTTTATTAGTTGAAATTAATGGCACCATGTTGTAGATCATTTAAAAACAAATCGATTGGTATAAACGTGATGAACAGAGGGTTTCTGGAACGGGTTGGCCGGAAAATCGGGCTGGGCGGCGGCATAATTTTCAGGCCCGTTTTCCGTTTGATTCGTTCGTTGTTTGATCGATTTGATAATAGGGTCGTGTTTTTGGAAGCCTAAGGATCATTCCCTGTGAATTTGGTCCAGTTCCGGGTTGGTTTTCCAGTCGCCGGAAAGCTCGGTGGTCGCCGTTAATGGCGACCAACCGGCGGCGACTCACCGGAGAAGGTGACGGGGAAGGAGGGGCGACAATTGCAGATTGATCCCTAATAGTTTCATTTGTTTACAAATTCTATATTCCTATTTTAAAAATCTACAAAAACATGATTTCTGTTTACTTTATTTTAAAAATGATATTTCTATTATTTTAAAAATCCGAAAAAATTGTTTATTTAATTATTTTTAAATTCAGAAAATTGTTTTAATTATCTATTTATTCAAAAATAAATCGTAATTAGTTTATTAATTAATTTTATTTAGTTTTTAATTATTTTAATTAATCAATTAATTTATAATTAATTGAGTTATTAATTATTAATTAAGTTTAATTGATTTAATAATTAGATTTAATTATTTAAAATTGATTTAAAAATTCCGAAAAATAGTTTTGAACTTTGAAATTTTTTATTTTAAATTATTTTCAAGACTCGATAATTATTATGAAATTATTTTAACGTCAGATTCGGGCGTTCGAACCCTATTATTTAATTATAAAATAATTCGAAGACTCATTTTAATTCCAAAAAATGTTCAAAAATTAATATTAAATACCTGGAAGATAATTTTAACCCCGAATCTTCTTTGGAAAATTATTTTGATCAAATACCTTACGTGTTATGTGCTACGTGCTCACTGATTGATGCGTTATATGCCTATTTGGTTGAGATTTGACTGTTTTAGTCATAACTTTCAATCCGTAAATCAGATTTGGGTGAACGAAGGTTAGATAAAAGTTTATGACGTCTATGTGACGATTAGAATAATATGAGTATGAATAATTAATAGATACTCGTGATGCCTAGCAGAGTTAGCAAGGCATAGAAGAGGAAACCAGTGATCCATAAATAGATTCGAAGCGTAGAAAGAGAAGGCAAGTGATTGATAAAGAGAAGCAAGGCATAGAAAGAGAAGGAAAGTGGTTGATGAGTAAAACTATTAGATGAGTACGAGTAAAGTGGAAGTCGTCGATGATAAGGCAAGTACTTCTGAACCTTTTTTAAGATATATTGCAAATATTTTCGAACTGTTTCATAATATATCGCTATTATTCAAAATAACTCTTGTTTTATATTGCAAGCACTTTAAACTATTTAACCTTGAACCCTGATTCTTATTGATCTTGAGCCATAAGCCTTATTCTTCATAAACCATTGATTATTGAATTCCCAGATGCGAGCCATACACATACGATACTACTCCACAAATACATATCTACCACATACTGATTCTGATATTGAATTTCTTAACATACCAACCCTTATTCCTTGTCTAATAGAAGACCAATTCTTGGAACCCTTGGATCCTTGGTCTTCTACTTTCTGATTCTTTCCTTGATTGAAAGCCAATCATTTTGAATTCCCTGTTATGCCTTCATGGTGTTATGAATCACCCTATACTTCAAGATAAATGTTGCTTATGATTCAGCTTATTGATTTACATTGGTTATCATATTGAATTATTTTAGAATTGGATGGTTTTATAAATGTGGACCAGATTCGTGGTCAGACCAAATTCGTGGTCATAATAGGCCAATGCGTGCCTTGGATCCAGTATATAGAGCAAAGATGGGAGCCTTGCTCGGGGTTAGTGCGTGACTGATCAGCAACCTAATCTTGGTTTTTAAAATGAAAAGTGAATATCCAATTCTGATCATTGCTTATTCAGAAACTTGATTTTTCTGAATCATTTTATTCGGTGATTGTTTAACCTCAATTGCTGCTATTATTACTTGCTGGGCTAGTAAGCTCACTCTTGCAAAATTTTTATGTTTTCAACAGTTGAAAAGGAAATTGTTGGTAACGAGGAATCCATGTCCAGTGTGCGAGCTAGGATTTCCGGTTAAGTTGGATCAAGTTAGCAGGAGCTTTATATTATAGATGAGTTGTGTAAGATTGTAAGTATGATATCCTTAGCCATTGTAAGTTGAATTAGTTGAAATTTGGTACGATGTAATAAAAGTTAAGATTATGGCTTGTTTTCATACTTTAACCTGTTGCGATCCATGGTTGTATAAAGAAGGGTCAATGCATATAATATTTTATATACCGGTTTAAATATTGTGGTGTGTGTGTTGTGAGCCCCAAGCCACTTGATGAATCCACCTTTTCAAGGTTGGTAAGTGAGTTAGGTATGCTCAATTATTCTTGAATCATTTCAGATATTTTGCAAGTTGTTATGTAGTTATAAATTTAATTGATTTTTCTGTTTTGGATGAAATTTTGGCTAAGTCAAAATTTACATCCCGACGGATGATCATTATCCATCGAGTTTGATCATCCGTCGGAATACAATTTGTCAATAAAAATTAATTATTTTTCTGGAATTTTTTATAACTCGACGGATAACTGTTTTATCTTCATCCGTCGAATTGTCTCAATCCTTGCCGTTAATTCTTTGAACATTATCCATCGAGTATACTTACAGTTTATAAGCATGACACGACGGATAAGTAACGGAATTTTTACAGTTTATTCATTTTTTAAGCGGCTATTTTGGGCAATTTTTATTGGTCCTTTATTTCACTTTATTATTTTTGTCATTTTATCTCTGAGATAGTATAAAAGCTAAATTCTTTTTCATTCTTTTCTTTTATCATTCTCAAGATTCAATTTCTGTAATTTCTTTCTTCTCAAAAGCAAACTCTCTCTGCAAACTTTCAAATCTTTAACAATGGCACTTGTAGTGAAAATCATGTCTCAAACCGGCTATATCTATGAGAAAAACAACTTCTCAGCTTTAGTAAACAAGGAGATTCAACAGTCTAGTGACTATCACAAAATGACGGATTTTGTGAAGAAATGTAAACTCAACTATGCCATGCTGGAATCACCCGCTATTTACTGTGAGGTTGTAGAGGAGATATGGACAACTGCAGTGTACAACTCAACAGATAAGACCATCACTTTCACTCTAAAAGGTAAACAATTTTGCATAAATAGTGATATTGTCAAAGCATGCTTTAAAATCCCTGATAACAATGTTACTACTCCACACACAGACACTGATATTGTTAACATGCTTAACTCTATGGGCTATGCACTCACTACCTCTAAATTAAGTGAAATTAGAAGGTTGGGTTTTAGAAAAGAATGGAGTTATATGTGTGATGTAGTAACTAAAGTTTTTTCTGGAGAGGTTAGCAATTTTGATTCTATCAATATATCCATGCTTAACATGCTAGTTACTGATAAGTATTTCAATTTCAGTGACATGGTTTTGTTTGAGTTAGGCTTTAAGTTGAGAACTTAATAAGAGAGGTAAAAGTGTCTATTATGCTAGATTCTTTATGATGCTTGCTAACCATCTTATTGAGAATATTGTGATTGAGAACCCAACCAAAAAGTTGAATTGTTAGGTTCAAGAAAGAAGAATAATTGCAGATCTTAATAGAGCAAATCATCACAAGGAGGTACCCTTATACTATTTTCTAATAATGGATGGACCTCAGGCAAGTGAGGTAATTTTTACTGTCTCTACTCTTCCAACCTCACACATTTCTTTACCTTCTAGTGTAGCTATGACATATGTGCCAATAACCAAACAGATGCCTACCCAAGCTGCCAAAACTAAAATTCCAAAATCCAAAGCTAAGAAAGCCCCCTCTAATTTATTTTAAAAGAAATCAATTATAAAATCTACTAAACCTAAAGAGGGGAATGTGAAGGAGGGTAAGAAAGGTGAGGGACAGGGTGAAAATCAAAGAAGCCCTAAGAATAAGGTTGAAGAGGTTAGTGTCTCCCAGCCTAGCCATACTGTAGTTTCTCAACAAACTGCAGTGCTTAAAAAGGATTTAAGCTCATTACTAGTTACATCCTCCCAAAAGGATGCGACTATTGAACAAATCTCTCAGTCAAGAGCACAGGCCAAGAGGGTAAGGGACACAAGCTCACCCCAAACCTATATCAGAAAGAAGAAACCAAAAACCCTTGGGGATGCACAGGGCACACACTTAGTGCAAACTGGTGCTAAAGACCTAATCACTGCACCTTCTCAAAGTCAGGTTGATGTGGCTCCAATAAATGTGGAGTCACAGCCAAAATCTCTCATAATTGAAGCACCCGATACACCAAATTCTCCCACACACTCACTGGATATTGACATGATCAATACATCACTTCTAAATTCTCCATCTTTAACTCTCTTGGACAAAAATCCAAGTAAGTGAGCATCATCTTTTAAATGATTTGTTGACTCATTTACCATTCCTTTTTGAGACTGTTGAGGCATATGTGCCAAAATTGTCATCAATCTGAACAGAGTCTACAATAGTCTCCACTCCAAACTCTTTCATTTCCACTATCTCGATGGATATTCATCATCCGTCGAGTAGTGATTGTATCCCGACGGATAAGCTTAACATCAGTCATCCGTCGGATAACTATACTACTAACCCGATGGATATTCATCATCCGTCGGGTGTCTCTGCACAACTTCAAATTTCTTCAATTCTTACAAGTGCAGAAGACGTAGTAGTAGTGCAATCACTCTTAGGACTGAGGGAATGGAGTGATTTGAGTGAGAGTCTGGGTTGCTCCTAGGAAAAAGGAGAGAAAAAAGAGTGAACAAATGCAGTCCATTTATTTAGGACTGGCAAAAGTGAGTGAGAGGAGTCTCACCTTAGATGGTGAAGGTGAGGGTGTGAGGGTGGGGATCCAAGGGGAGCCCTTGATGCAAAAAGAGAGAGAAATTGAGAGAAATGAAGGTACAAGAATAAAGGTGGATATCATTGCTAGTGAGTCAATGAATGCCAATGATGCAGACATTGAGAGACTATCTCAGCATAATCAAGCTGTTATAAGTTCCATCTCTTTGGATGCTGAGGCATTTACTCATCCGGTTCCAGCATATCAAATTTTAGCTGGACAGGGCAATGAACATGCAAAAAGAATACTGAACTTGGTGCACACCACCCAGTCAATGCAAAGAGCTAAGGATGCCATCACAACTATGCCACCTAGAGCTGATGATGATGTTGACTATGGGACTGGGGAATCTGCTGATTTCTTTGGTGATGCAAGTGAAGAGGGGTCACTGGACATAGGGGGAGCAGTAGGCCCTAGTTCCAGATCTGGTATGCCATCTTGGGCATTTTCAAAGCAATGTGATGAACACTATTTTAAGACCACCCTCATTCAACTTATAAGTCAGACACACTCTGCTCTTCAATCCACAACAAATGCCAGCACCAAGAAACTCCTACAAGCACACATTGCTTCTCCTCAATTACAACAAATCCAAGGTTCTCAACACACTCAAGATGTCACTTCTATCAAAGGTGAAATTGATCAAATGAAAAGGGACATTTCTGAAAGGTTGGATTCTAAACTTCCAGAAGCTACAATGCTTGATATTAAGAGACAACTCAGGAAGAATTCCGTTCTTGCCACAAAGATAGATTTCTTGGATACCAGATTGATTGCAATGGAAGCTTCTTTAACAGCTATACATCTACATCAAGCTCAGCAAACTCAACTGCTATAACAACTAGTGGCTGCATAATCTTCATCCTCCACTCTACTTGATGATAAGAAAAAGGGGGAGAAAAGCTCAAGTAAGGGGGAGGGGGAGAAAGGCTCAAGTAATGGGTAACTACAGCTAAACATACAAGTCAACAGAGTGATTATGACAACAATTACTTTCACAAAGCCACCAGTATTGGATAGCATTGATCTAATCTAAATAGCAGCTGAAAAGCTTGAGTCAAAGTCAAATCCTAAGATGCTTGATGTTACAGCTATAGAGAAGGAACTAGAAGAAAAATGAAGAAAGATAGATGCAAATATATAACAAAAGTTTGGGCCAATTCAGAAACCAGATAAAGTCTTCAATCATCACTCTCAAGTCATGAAAATCTCTGTGAATGACATAAGTATGAACTATCTAGAAAAGGGTCAAACTTCCTGCATAAAATCTCCAAAAGCAAATTTTATCATGAAGCCTAAAAGAAACTACTCCAAGTTCTCAGACAAAAATCCTATGAATACTGTGTATGAGACACCTAGGCTAGATGAGAAGAAGATGTTGGCTAGGTCAATTGCATTTTATAAGGATCCAGCAGATTCAGCACTTAAAAAGAGAATTGCAAAGATCTACATAAATGGTAAAGAGATATGTGTGCTGGCTGGACACCCTCAGTTTGTCGAAGCCAAAAAGGAAGAGAAAGAGAGAATAAGGCAAGAAAAGAAGCAAGCTGCCTTAGATGCTAAGAAGCTCAAACAAAAGAAGGAGCAAGCTGCTATCTTAGCCAAACTTTAGGATGTGAAGACTTTAACTGAGATCTCTACACAACCATATGTGATTGTTGAACCTCAAGATCAAAAAATGCAACGGGAACCACAACAAAAAAGAAAATTCAGATACAAGCTCCATTCCAAGAGAAAATTGGACTTTAATGATGAGGAAAAGGAAGACCAAATTCCCAAAAAGCCTACAACTATAACTCAGACATCAAAACCCTCAGTGGTATTTGAAGAATTCAAGGTGGTTGATCCAACAAGGAATATTCATGGTGAGCCCATAATTCCTAAGGATGAGCCAGTAGACTGTGATAGTTTACCAATTCCTGAGCTAAATTTTCTTATCTTCAAAAAGCAAAAGAAGACAGAGATAAGAGCAAACAAGAAAGTGAAGCTTATGATTCTCAAATCCAAGACCCCAATCAAAGCTAAATCTACAGTCAACAAGGGAGACATATTGTACATCTGTGACATCAAGGAGTTTTCTGACATAAACCTTTACTTAGATGAATTGGATGAAGTTAGAGGAATTGATGCTCACAGACATCTTCCTGAAAGATTGGTGTTTAAATATAAGGGGGGAAAAGAGATCATATGGCCACTTCACAGGATCCTTCTAGAAAGCCAGTCTATTTTTATAAAGGTCTACTCTTTATTCAAAAAGAACTTTGATTACAATGTAACAACAAGAAGATTAGTTCTAAAGAAGATTGAGGAGCTCAGGAGTAATAGAGCCAAAAATGCACTACCAAAAACTCTGTCAATTCCCTTCACAGGAAAGAGAGTGCATCTGAGGCCCTATTGGTTGATGGAATTCAAGGATGAAAAAGGAGTTGGAAGATTCTTCAGATTGGAGGACCAATTGAGTATTTCTAGTAATGAGACTCTTTTGGAAATGCAGGGAATGCTAAATCTCTCAGAAGCTGATGAACTTGAATTCCACGGACAACTCTAAAACCAAATAGAAGAAAACAATAGAAGGTTTGGAAAGAAATCCATACAATCAAGGAAATAGATCCATATGCTCAGACTAGAGGAACATCTTGATAACAATTGTGAGCAATTTTTTTGTGTACTTTGCATTGGTCAATTTTCAGTAATGTTGTATCAGTTTTATCTACTATTTTTCAATCTATATTTTTAGGATGTTTTGTTATCATCAAGTTTCTCTTAATTTATGGCTACAATTTCAGTAGACATAAATTGGGGGAGATTGTTAGGAATATGTTGTGTACTTGATGATAAGCTAAACAAAACACCTTAGTAGATTTAACTTAGTGAATTTTGTAGCACCCGACGGATGATCAATTATAGTCCCGACAAATGATTCAATATAGTCCTGACGGATGACTAATTGATATCCACTGGGTGAGTAGCTTATGTAACAATAAGTAATGTATCACATTTCTACAAACAACTTTGTGTAGATTCTGTAGTAGCATATGAGTCATGTTGACTACTAGTAGATATGCAGAATAGGTTGATTAATTATAAATATTAGATGTCTTGTAATTCTGTATAAATTAAATGGAGTCAAGTGTCAAATAGCTACGCGACGGATGATCAACATAGCTACCCGACAGATGATCAACAAGGCTACCCGACGGATAACAAGCATGTACCCGACAGATGATCAATTCAAATATCTGTTGACAGTGACAACACAGTCACATGCGTTGGTTGTTTGCAAAAGGAATGTGGCATCCTGTTTAGCAGGGTTTTGAGAACAAAGAAGCATTACCATTTCCATGCTATTATGAAATTATTCAAAGATGCTGGAATAGAGTAGTGAAGCAGCATGGAGTTAGACTTGATAGGTTTTGTTTTATTATCCTGTCTTATTACCATGTAAACTTGGTGATATATAAACCAAGTATAGCTAGTAGAACTAACAACTAAGCAAACACATTTAGAAGAGAAATAGAAAAGGCTATAACTGTTAAGAATTTCTATGTATTTTGTTTGTTCACTTGTAAAAGCAGCTGTGAGCTATTCAAGCTTCACAGGGTTCTCTCGATATATATATATATATATATATATATATATATCTGGTGGATACATTCAAATCCACCAGAAAGTTTAAAAAACTCGTGTTTTTATTACTTGTGTTTTGATTTATATAATTCTTTCATTTCGCACTTTGCAAATGAAACACTTATATATTATTGAGTTAGAATAGTTTTAAAAATCTCAAAAAGAAGCCAGAATTACATTCAACCCCCCTTCTGTAATTCTTGTTGTATTATTAGGGAATAACACTATGAGATAACACTTGTCTCTATTAGAGATCACGAAGTATGCGATTATATATGTAATTTGTTAAAGGAAAAATAAGGTATCTGGTAAATTTGTCCTTTTTCTTAACTTTTGAAATTTAATAAAAATGTGCAAAACACACTGTTAGTATAATGAATAACAGAGTTTTGCAAAAAAAACATTATTTAAAAGGATAAAATTTGAAACTTAGATTCAATATCGTTTGTTTGGGGAACACTTTTTAGGGGGTGGGGGTTTTTTATTTCAATTTTTGTAAATTCTAACGAATATTATTACAGATTCTTTTGTCAAAAACTTAAACCTTGAACGATGGACATGTCGGTGGCCTCTTACAACTTGATGTTGTAGAAAACATTAGGCAGTTTGCCAACTCTTAATACAGTCTCAATTATTTTTGATGGTAAACATATTTGTGGGTGTGATGTATGACAATTTTTTTCATAAACTAATACAAATTTACTGTAAAACAAGAAATTTAGATTAAAATGTAAATAGAGCCCGCCTTTAGTGAAATTGAAAACTACATTTTTGCAGCTTTTAAATCAGTAAGATTATCGTAAACACATCAACACATGTACAGAGGAGAAAACTCTACATGCACAACCAATGAGAGTATCAGCCAACCTAGTGCTTATGTATTCTGCACCACATGCCAATGCACATTTCACACCAAAACCAATATACATGGATGAATTACGTTAGTTGAAAGAAACTTTTCTTTTTGGGGTTGGTTACATAAGTATTTTCTTTACATACAGTTCAGTCATTTATGTTAATATAATATTGAGTTTAACCTTCTTGACTAATGAAATATGAATGATAATTTGCATACATTGAACAAGAATACAAGAAAGTCAATTTGCGCTTTTTATGAATATTGTACATAATTTCGTACACGAGCGCACAACAAAAACAAAGTTAAATAAAAAATTGAATAAATCTTACACACACCAAATATTCAGTATCAAGGTTACTCAATTCATAACTAAAAAATACCTCAATTATGGACGATAACAATGTAACAAGGTTAGACACGACAAATTAATTTGTTATCGGTAACAAGGTAACTAAATAGCTAAAGTACAACACTACTAGGGAGGAGCACGGTATGGATCAGTTCGGTTTTAGGTTAAAACTGAAACTGAAATCGCGTACCCTCAAATTTTAAAATAAAAAACTGAAACTGCAACCACATTTGTCGGTTCGTTTCACTTATAAAATAACCAGATCAGTTATAATCGGTTTAGTTTTGATTATAAAACCGGGTCAAATATAAATGATAAAAAAAATAATTTCTAGAATTTCTAAACATACAAGCCATTTGTTCTCAAATAAATAGCATCAGTTGAAGTTTATTTTTAATTATAAAATTCCCTTTACCATAAATCATATATCCTCCCTTACATCGAATAAAATTGATAAAGTCACAAGGCATATGTAAGAAGCACAAAGCAAAGATTTGTGAATACTCAATGTTTGATATATTACAATTTGCTAAGAAAATTGAGAAGAAATAACTACTCACTGCATGTTTCACAATCAATACAAAACTTAGTGTGCGAAAGAAGCAAAATAATATATACTACAAGTACTTGGCAAAAATAGGCTACAAATATCTTAGACCCAAAAGAAATATATATTTAAGATAAATTATAAATTATAAAATATATTTGTCTTTTTTATTTAAAATTTTTTATAAATTATTTTAAAATATTAATTAACTTATTTTAATTATCAGAGGGTTTTTTCAGTTCAGTTTCAACCTATAACCGAAATCGATATTTGGTTCAGGTTTTGTTGTGCAAGACATGCTTATACATAACAAGACTAAGTCACTCTGAAAACCCTAAGAATCAATTGTATGATAATCTTATTGTATTTTGTATTTGTATTTCTTGAGTCTGTAAAAGTGTTAAGAAGATTAGATTGGAGGATTTTTCTATGAACAACCATCAAACTAAGGAATAAACTCTAGAAGAAGAACAATCATGATCATGCCTCAGAGAGAAATGTAGAAGCTTGGAATTGAATAATATTGTTCTTGGAAAAATGTTCTAAGTCAGATATCGACAAGTCACAGATCAAGGAGTGTAGAGATGTGTGTCGAGAAGTCAAAAGTGACTTATAGAGAAGTCTAAAGAGATATCGACAAGTCAATCTGCTTGTAGAAAAGTAAAGATATCAACAAGTCAAAATCTACTTGTAGAGAACCGGAGATATCGACAAGTCAAAATCTACTTGCAGAGAACTGGAGATATCGACAAGTCAAAAGCCTATATAGAGAACTATATCGACAAGTTAATCTACTTGTAGAGAATTGGAGATCTCGACAAGTCATAATACTTATAGAGAAGTAGAGATATCGATAAGTCATTCTACATATCGATATGTGACTCCTCCATACAGTAAAATAGATCTCGACAACAGCTTCAAAATTCAGAATACATATAACTTGAAAATCCAAGATTATCAGTCACCAAATAATTTTATCACTGAATTGGAAAGTCTACAAAAGCAGCTTGAAGAATGCAAGATCAAGGGCCAAGATGAACTGACAAATGAGGGTCACATACCTGTTAGATTATATAAAGATTTGCTGTACTAAAAGTGGAAGTAGAGAAATAGACTTTAGAATATGTGTTAGTCCATTTTTATGTAATCTTAGTAAGTTGTGCATGTTGTTCTATATAATATGGCATGGGTCTTTTGTTTAGAAGTAACAAAAATAGATCTAGAAATCTTATATTCTCTCAAGAGAAGTAGCCGAGTTTTTATTTTCAAGAACACAGATTTGTAGCACAAATAAATTTGATTTATTATAAATCAAGTGAGTTTTGATAAATTACTTGTATTTTTACATCCAGTTATTTATCGCTACAGTGTCAAATCTGGCTGTTAAGTTTCAAAAGCCAGAAACCTTATCTGATAATCAAGAAAATAAAGAAAACACATTCACCCCCCTCTTTGTTGCACTTAATACCTAACAAGTGGTATCAAAGCAAAATCTGAAAATAAATAGATTAGATCTTGGAAGTATTAGTGCATATAAGCTTAGCAATATCAAGATCCCTGTCTTCGACAAAGTGAACTACACCATATGGAAGAAGAAGATAATGTTGTTCATCAGGATGGCCAATCCACTATATATTAAAATTCTCAATCATGGACCCTTCATTCCTATGGTGAGGGTACCTGAAGCAACTGATGGTGATATGGTAATTCCTAGTAACTTTGCTCCTAAAGATCCAACTACATATACTGAACCAGAAAAAGAGAAAGTTTCACTTGAGAGTATCTTGCAACTCATTCTCATTGAATCTCTTGATAATGTCATGTACAACAACATTATCAACTGTGAGTCAGCCAAGCAGATCTGGAAAAAGATAGAGATTCTGTGTGAAGGTACTAAAGAAGTGAGGTCAAACTAAAGAAGGATTCTAGTCTCACAATATGAGGAGTTCATGGTTAAACCTAAAGAAGGCCTTACTGAGGTTTTTGAAAGGTTCAACAAACTGATAAATGATTTGTAGCTGCATGACAAGTATTACAAAGATGAGGAGGTCAACCTAAAATTCTTGCTCACTCTTTATAACCATCTAAAACAAAAGATCTTTGCAATAAGAGAAGGGAGATATCTAGGGAGAATATCTTTGAAGGTTTTATATGGCATTCTTAAAACCTATGAGCTAAAGATGATGCAGAGAAAGTCATTAAAGCTAAGTCAAGGACATGTTGAAGATGTGTCAAGTTCCTTTATAGCTAATGACAAGAAAATACCCGAAGACAAAACTGAATCCCAAACTCAAGTTATACAACCTGTTGAGCAGAAGAACAAGGAACCTAAAAAACAAGTCATTTTGGAGTTAGAAAAGGATGAGTACTCTTGATGAGTTGGATGAAATGGACCATTCTATGGCCTACATGGCAAGAAAGTTTTAAAATATAAGAATCAAGAAGCCTAGGTACTTCAAGGGTAAAGGTCAAATATCCTACAATAACAACTTGAAAGGAAAAACTCGGACAAATGTAACTGGAAAAGGTGGCTATAAGTCAGGATCTGTGGACAAATCAAAGATTATATGCTATAATTATGATGAACTTGGTCACTTTACCACATAATGTATGAATCCAAAGAAGGTGAAGAAAGACAAGGCATATTTGGAGCTTGAAGCTAAGTATGAAGCATTTCTGAATAAACAACAAGGAAAAAATTATATTGTTGAAGGGAAGAGTTGGAATGACATAGATGATGAAGATGATGTTGAAGAATATGGAAATTATGCTCTCATGGCTGTGGAGAAAGGAGATTCATCTGCTTCAAATTCTGAGGTACCTATCCTAACCACCATTGATTTGAATGATTTACAAGATAAGGAAACTGTTGAAAAGATGAGTCTAGAATTGTTTCATATTCACACAAGCATGGTGGTTGCTACTGAGGAAATGAGTAGGTTGTCAAAAGTGAATGAAAAACTTGAAATTGAGAAACAAGAATTAGAGCTGCATCTTGTTAGTCTGGAAGCAGTTAGACAAGAAAATGAATATCTCAAAAATAAGTTGAAATGTGCAGAGGAAGTGAAAACTGTGTTGAGAGACAAAATATGTAGATGAAGTGGAAGTTGTGTTCTTGAATATGTTATAAAACAGCTACTTCTTGCGAGAATACAAGAATTTCTAGATCTGTTTTTTATTGTTGAATTAAGGACCCGTGATATGTTTTATAAATCAACACGGAAAGTTTAAAGAACTTGCATTAAAATTGTTGGGTCCCGTAAGAGGGCTATTTTAAGCTAGAAGGGGGGTTGAATAGCTTAATTACCAATTTAAAAATTGTTATGGCATTTTAAAATGATTTATCCCTTTTTAAAACTTTACCGAGTGGTTATGCAGTTTATATGTGCGGAAAAATAAAATGCAAGAAAAGAAAATACCACACGGCGATTTTATCCTGGTTCGCGATGGTGCAACCTCTAATAGATTCGCTCACCCCTACTCCAGTCCCCGAGCTCGTCTCCCGGGCTCGGGGTTTTTCCTTATAATAAAATCGCTCCTTTAGTAGGCGGAGAAGCCTTTACACCCTTACAAGTATTTGTCTTGGTGCGTAATACAAGGGTCACCACCTCAAAATAAATGTAATATCTACACAACTTATCTTAGACAATAACTCCCCGCTATTTCTTCAAAGTTCTTGTAAAACCTTTGTGTGGACTTGGCTTCCTTAGCTTTTGTCGGTCTTGGATCTTAGTGATCCGGTCTTGGGTCTTTCCTCTTCCTCACGGTGTGAAGACTACTAACTTCCCATTAGTACGTCTAGGACTAGTGTCTTAGAACAAGAATCACCTCATGTCACTTCACCTCACTACAAAACTAATAAGACAATCCACGAAACAAAACAAGCAGAGAAAGATTTATTTTGAACTAGTATGTTACGGTAATAGCCCACAAGTAGTATAATATCCAAATAAGAATATTAAAACTAATTAGTTATACTTACTTAGGATAATACAAGATAGTCAAGTATATTTATAATTACTCCTTTATAGATAAATTAGATAGGTGGAGTAATATGAGAAGTCTTTTATATAAAGCACTTATGGCTTATGACTTCTTTAGTATTCTTCTTCTTTCGATTATGTATTTATATATTGAAGAATAATTTTATTTACAACCTCGGAGTTGTAATTTACCTTTACGTATATCAACTTAAGGTTTTAAGGTATACTTGTATATCGACGATTATAAGGTCAAAGTATACTCTTTTAACTTCAAGCACAGTTTATAAGATTTATGAGTCTTAACCAAGATCCAAATAAGTTACGTGCAAATAATTGGCTTAAGATTGTGCTTTCGAAGTTTGGACGAATAATTACGAGTATTTTATAGATATCGTAGTATAACCCCGCGGAACACTGAAGATGTTAGAAGGGGCTTATACGATATGACTCATAATTGTTTATATAAATGATATGTGTTAGCCAAGTTCCAATTAAATAGTGTGAAATTAATTGGCTAACTCGTGGATTTGATTCGTCCTTAAATTTAACGGATGATTACGAAGTGTTTATAGATCAAATTATAATCCCTCTGAACACTAAAGATGTTAGAAGGGATTAAAACTATGCTTTGTAATAATTTATGTGCATGATATGTGTTAACCAAGGTCCAATTAAATATGTGCAAGTAATTGGCTAACTCGTGAACTTAATCCGTTTTGATATTTGACAAATTATGAAGTGTTTATAGATCGAGTTATAATCCCCCGGAACACTAAAAACGTTAGAATGGATTTAACTTTACTTCGTAATATTTTATGTGCACGAATAATTGTTAGCCAAGATCCAATAATAAAAATAATTGGCTAACTCGTGAACTTAATCTGTTGAAAGTATTTTTGTTTATAGATCTTCTTCTTGAGATAATTTATGTGAAGATCAAGTACTTATTCGAATTCCGAGTTCGAATCTTTGTTCTCATGAGAACTTTATTTATAAGAGATCTTGTATTAGAGCTTAAGATGAAGTAGAGAAATTAAGATGAAGCTAAACTTGGGTTTCAAAAACCTTGTATATATGTAAGTATATAGAAGAGAGAGAAGGTTTTTGAGAAGAAGTGTGTGTATAGAATTTGAAAGAGATGAAGAGAAGCACTTCTTGAAAAACTCCCAGCAACTTTGTGGCTCTTTAGCTTGAAGAAAATGGGTTGGGGTGGGGGTTTATTTATAGGAGAAGTTGGGTGGATTGAATGATGGAGATTTGAGGAAAATGGATGGTGGATGATGTATGTCACTTGGATTGATGACATGGAAAACAAAGTGTGTTTCTTTGCAACTTGCCATATGAGACAAACAACTTTATGGGTTCAAAAATTCAGCTGATATATTTGAATAAATATATATTTTCCTTTTCTTTTAATCATTGTTTAATCACTTAATTAAGGATTAAACACCATTAATTATGACCACCTTAAAAACTCCAAAATCAATACCATAAAAAATTATGATAATTACTTAAATAATATAAAATGATGTCCTGCAAGTTTTGATCAAATTTTGTCAACGGTAGCTAGGTCAAACTTGGTCAACTGTCGGACCAACTGCCTCGATTTTTGTGCCCGGAAAAAAAATCACTAAATGTTATGAAATTTTACCATACTTAGAAAATACCATTTAAATGATCCATACCAAATTTCAAGTCATTCTACCATGTGGAAGTATTTTATCTAAAATAAAACTGTTCTGTCAGCCTTTTCTTCTGAGTAAAAATATCATTGGTCATGAAATGAAGGAGATGGATCTTTTGACCAAAGTTTTGACTTGAATAAATACTTAAAATATATTTACTAACATATAAAATATATTTGGATGATAGGAAATGTGTTTGAGTATTTTTGAATAATTTTCTCCGATAAATGCTGATTTAACGAAACGGGAGGAAATTATTGTAAGTATACAGAAATGAGTTGCAGAACTGGATATTAATATTCCAATCATGAATATTAATTAAATTTGAATAAAAATCTTTTTGATTGATGTGAAGATATATTTTTAAGCGAAGAGTGAAATATTTTTGATATAGCACGAGACCTTTAAAGAATATTTATGATATATTCCTTATTTGAGCTTGTTGCCATATTCCTGTTACAACACAGATCTAAGAAATATCATATCTTGATATTTATTCTTTGATTATATTGCTTTAGAGATATATTCCATAATAGATATAATTTTGATATTTTGCAAAACTGGAATATCTCTTTTATATGTTTGACATAAATGATTTTGATAGTTTGAGTTTTTGACTTTGATCTGGATCAATTAAATTCATGTCCTAATGGAGAGGATCTACGTGTTCTTAATATTATGTTTAATCGTACAAAGACCAAAATAAATAATATATCGAAGATATCCTTTCAAAAATAGACTAATATATTGTAAAGCATAATGTAATGTAACATGTAATCGAGGATTTATAACTCAACATGAAAACATAAATAGATAAACAATATTAAACAGTGAAGTACATAAACCCTACAGATGAAGACATGATAAACACAAAGAACTAAATGATGTAATTGACTCTTTAAGTCCTCTAACAGATAATGGGAAGAAGTTTATTGTAATGTTCAAGCATCCATGAAGAATAAGAACAAGGGACTTTAAGCATCAGTTACATGAATTAATTCCAAGTGTTACAGATCAAGGGTTCAGTAATAGAAGCAATGGATAAACATCAATCTGTATCAGCTCGAAAACTCAAGTTAAATTGAATTAGAATTCTGTCAATGCTAGTTGTTTGTGAACCAGACCAGTGAACCAGACCAGTGCACCAAACATCAGTATTCAAGAAGGAATTTTGATTCAGTTATAGAAGAAAATGTTGATACAATGAAGAATAAATTTGGCAAAAACAAGAATACTCTAAGTCATAACAGTCTTCTACTTGGTCGCCACAGAAGTGTACAAGGTCTATGGTCACCACAGAACTGGTCGCCATAGAGAAAATCTCTAAGGCACCACTCAGGTCGCCATAGAGATTCTCTATGGTACCAGTGGTCGCCATAGGCTCTAGTCGCCACAGAAGCCTGTCACTACTTGGTTGCCATAGGATCTTAAGTTGATCTCAGAACAAGTAAATCTATTGATCGACACAGAATATTTCTTGGTCGCCATAGAATATCCCTTGGTCGCCATAGAGGATATGCAGTTGTCATAGAACTCTACAGAGATACAGGTCGCCATAGAAGGCTTCCATGGTCGCCATAGAAGAGTTGTATTCATTGATTTCATTGCAACAAAGTTAAATGGAATGTGTGGACACAAATATGCCACCTGTCCTTTGTATTTGGAAGTCTACAAGAAGCTGAATGAATGCATTTCATCTGAGGCAGTTATCTTCTTCAGCAAACATAGAAAGTTTACGGGAGCTCCATTAAAGCTTCACATTTACTACTCTTGTAAACATACTGTTATGCTGCTGAATTATTTGTAGCTAATAAATATCTTGATTAGATTGTAGCAACCTCAAGGTTTATATTAATAAAATAATATATTCCTCGAATTGTTTTGTGTTATTTTGATTCTGTACTTTTAACGAAGAACTTGAAACGAATCGAAAAAGATTGTAGGTATCGTATTCAACCCCCCCTTCTACGATACTTTGGGACTAACAATTGGTATCAGAGCTTGTTGATTGACCTACAAATCAAGATCCGGAGAAAGAAACAAGTTCTTGAAAATTTTCTTGAATTTTTTAATTTTCAAAAATTTTCATTTCTTGAAAATTTTGAACTTTAAATAATTTAATCCCGCAAAGATGATGAACAACCAAAGAATTGGAAGTATAAAGGTTCCCCCATTCAATAGAGATAATTAAAACTTATGGAAGAAAAAAATGATGTTGTTTATGAAAGCTTCAAATCCACTTTACATTGGGATACTACTGAATGGCCCTTGTGTTCCGATGGAAGTAGTTGCTGAATCCACATCCACAAATGGTGTGAGAATTCCTTCCTCATCCACTCCCAGGGATCTGTCTAAATATACGGAAACTGACAAGGAGTTGATAAATATGGACACAAGCCTTCAACTCATAATTGTGGAATCGACCGATAAAGATATGAGTCATCAACTTCTAGGATGCAACAGTGCAAAAGATATGTGGGATACCATTGAGCTTTTAATGGAAGGTACATAGGAAGTCAAAGAAAACAGGATGGATATTCTGACAACTCAGTATGAGGCATTCAAACTTCAACCCGGAGAAGCACTGTCTTCACTCTTTGAGAGGTATATAAGACTGTTAAGTGAATTAAAGCTGCAAGGGAAAGTTTACCCTATACGAGAGTCTAACAGAAAGTTTATGCTGACGCACCCAGTTCATCTAGAACAAAAGAACACTTCAATCAGGGAAATGGCAGATTTTATTACTATGTCCCTGGAAGTGATCTATGGTAAGCTAAGAACACATGAGCTGGAGCAAGAGCAGAGAGCTATTATCTATGGACCTGGTTCTATTGATAGTAAGAGTACGACACTTGCAAAAACCACCGCACTTGTAGTTCGTGAACCTGAAATTCAAGGAAGTAAGGTTGCACCCTCCTCAACAAGTAAAGAAATTTTCGTAGCTGAAATTGCTCATGGTAAGCCAGAGGATGAAAATGAGTTTTACACTCAGGAAGAACTTGAACAGTTGGAGGACAAATCTATGGCATACATGGCTGCAAAATTTAGTCATGTTAGATTCAGAAGAAAGCCCAACTATAAACCAAGGGGTTCATCAGGAAGATTTCAGAAAGGAAGCTACTCATCAGGGTCAAGCTCCAGAGGAGGCTACAAGTAAATTTGGATAGACAAGAGCAAAACTAGATGCTACAACTGCAATGAGTTAGGGCACTTTGCATCTGATTACAAAAAGCCCAAAGCAGCAAGGACTATGCTAAGTGAATCAAGACTTCCTACTTACTTCTGGGCTGAAGCTGTCAACACAGCGTGTTACACTCAAAATCGTACCCTGATTAATAAAGATCATGACATGACTCCTTGTGAGATAATGGCTGACAAGAAACCAACACTGAAATACTTTCATGTGTTTGTTGTGAAATACTTTGTGCTGAAGGAAGGAAATGTGCATCTAGGAAAGTTTGATGCTAAGATAGAAGAAGGCATATTTCTTGGCTATTCTCTAGAATCTAAAGCTTAAAGGATTTATATGATTACTAATCAGAAGGTTATTGAAAGCCTTAATGTAACATTCGACGACACCAAGTTGGCAAGCCTGCAAAGAGAAAAGGATTCTGAATCTCTGGAATTTGAAAATCTATCAGATGATCCTTTGGATATAATAGAACCTGAGATTGCTAGAACTATATCTACAGTACATGGCAATGCTGATTCAGGATCAAGTGGTGGTAATGGTGGAAACAATGGTTATGATAATCATACATGAACACCTTCAAGAACCACTACACCAAGATCAAAATCATCCAGTCTGGTGACAACAACTCAGGAGGAGCAGGAAGAGGATCTACAGGTCACACTCAACATCAGACTGAATAAGGGGAACATCAAGATCATACCTGCCTCGTCAAAGAGTTTGGAACAGAGACCATCCCTTTGAGTTGATCATTGGTGATCCTGACACAGGAGTAAGAACTAGACATGCCACTCAGAATGAATGTCACTTTTCAGGGTTTCTTTCATAAATAGAACCTAAGAAAGTGGATGAGGCACTGGAAGATCCAGATTGGGTTATTGCTATGCAAGAAGAACTCAATCAGTTTGAGAGGCAGAAGATATGGAAGCTGGTACCCCGACCAAAGGACAAGTCAGTGATAGGCACTAAATGGGTATTCAGGAACAAGCTAGATGAAGATGGCATTGTAACGAGAAATAAGGCCAGACTGGTAGCTAAAGGTTACTCTCAAGAAGAGGGTATAGATTATGATGAAACCTATGCACCAGTGGCTAGACTTGAGGCAATCAGGATGTTTCTGGCATTCGCAGCACATTCAGAATTCAAAGTTTATCAAATGGACGTGAAGAGTGCATTCCTGAATGGGGAGCTAGAAGAAGAAGTGTATGTGGAACAACCTCCAGGTTTTAAAGATCCAAATCTGGCTGATTTTGTATACTTTCTATTCAAAGCTCTCTATGGTCTTAAGCAAGTTCCAAGGACATGGTATGACACTCTCTCCGAGTTTTACTTGAAAATGGTTTTACTAGAGGTGTCATAGATAAAACTCTGTTTCATAAATTGCATAAATCTGATATGATATTAGTTCAAGTATATGTTGACGATATTATATTTGGTTCTAATAATGATAATCTTTGCAAGAGATTCTCTAAGCTAATGCAGAGTAAGTATGAGATGAGCATGATTGGAGAGTTGAACTACTTTCTTGGATTATAAGTGAGTCAAAGGAAAGACGGTATATTCATTTTTTAATCCAAGTATATCAGAGAACTTCTCGAAAAGTATAATGTGGAAGATTCAACTCCAGCAAAGACTCTCATGCCAACAACCTCCAAGCTTGATCAGGATAAAACTAGTAAAAAAGTTGACATCACAAGCTACAGAGGTATGATAGGCTCATTACTTTATCTCACAGCAAGTAGACCAGATATTATGTTTGTAACTTGCTTATGTGCTAGATTTCAAACTGAACCAAAAGAGTCTCATCTTATAGCTGTTAAAAGAATATTTAGGTACCTTACGGGAACTCCAAATCTTGGAATTTGGTAACCTAAAGGTACAGGTTTTGACCTAGGTGGCTATACAGATTCAGATTTTGCAGGTTGTAAGATTGACCGGAAAAGTACATCAGGAAGCTGTCAGTTTCTTGGGAGAAGATTGGTATCCTGGCATAGCAAGAAGCATCACTTAGTATCCCCATCAACTGCTGAAGTTGAACTGTTTTGCTCAAATCTTGTGGATGAGGAACCAACTCCGGGATTATGGTCTGTTGGTATCAAAGATCCCAATATTTTGTGACAATACAAGTGCAATAGCAATCTCAAAGAACCCAGTTCAGCACTCAAGAACAAATCACATTGATATTAGGTATCACTTTATCAAAAAGCCTGTCATAAATGGCACTGTGGAGTTACACTTTGTACCCACAGAGGATCAAATTGCAGACATTTTCACAAAACCACTTGATGAAAACACTTTCTCTAAGTTGGTTAGTGATCTTGGGATGTTAAATCTTTCTAATTAATTCTAGAAGTCAGCAACTGTAATTTATCTTGGTTAAATTCACTTGTTATTTAATTTTAATATTTTAAGGACATCTGAATTTACATGTGATAAGTGACATTTTATACCACTTAGAACGTCTTATAATGGCTTGAATTGATGTCTTAAAATCAAGTATTTTGTGTATTTGACGCGTTTTTCTAGTGTTTTTGCATTTCAGGGTATAACTTGCTTATGTAGGAAGAATTCATCATAATAAGCCTAGGGAAGTACTTGGAATCGGTTGCGTGGAGTTGTGCGAAGAAATCAACAAAATCAGGAGCAAGACAATCATTTTTCCAGAAGCATGCCAGGCGCCCGCCTGGGATCTGGGGCGGCCGCTTGGAAGCTGAGGCGCCCGCCTGGGATCTGGGGTGGCCGCTTGGAAGCTGAGGCGCCCGCTTGGAAAGCTGGGGTGACCGCCTGGGGTCGAGAATTTTAATGCTGGATTTTTAATTCGTGTTCTACTGGGCTTCTGAGACTGCTGATTCTTGTAGACTTCTATATAAGTAATCTGCAGAGACGTTTCATAATAAGAAGAAACAATCAAGTATCAATCAAGCAAGGAGTAAGAAGAGAAGATTAAGAATATCGTTTTAGCACACCGTAACGAAGAAGAGTAAGCATACGTTATCTTGTGATTCTTTTATTCGTTATAACAGTGGATGCTAGTTTTCTTTAATTTCAACCTTAATACTCCTGTGACGTACTCTGGTTTTAATAAGTATTTTATTAGTTTATATTGTCGTGTTATTATCATGTTTTCATATGAACCCATGGTGACGATGAGTTCTATCATGGGCTAATTGTGATCATGGGGTCATAGCGGATTTACTATGGATATCTTTAGTTAATTGTTTAATACCTTGGTATGTGATGATTGTATGATATCTAGCATAGGTTGTGCTTATTCGTCTTATGTGCGTCGCGAACATATAAGATAGCCTGTTAATCTCTTGTGAAGCGACAGTGAATCTTGAGATTTAGAACTTGCCATGCTAGCATAAGTTCGTGTATTGTATGCATAATTAGTGGGTAACTCTAACCGTTTTACTTGCCCTGTGTAATCATAATGAATAACTTGCGCTTAAATCGTTGTGTTGTCAAATTCTGTAGACATATAGGGTCTCAATATAATTGATGCCTATTCAACTTCTATCTTAATTGTGGATGCTTGGTAGAATGGTACTTGTACAATGAAAGTTGGCTTTTATCAGTTTCGTGTTGTTCGATTAATATCATCACCGTTACATGCTAAGGGTAATAACAATAACTATTGAATGAAGTAGTAATGAAGTTATGATCTCATGTGTGTTTAATATTGGTAATTCAAGAGTTAATTTAAGTGTTCTATTCTCGTAGTTAATCGTAGTTAATAATTAGTCAATCAACCTTAAGTGTTAGTGACTTGACATTGAGAAGTAATCATACATTGGTGAGCAAGTGTTAATTAAATAAAATTAGTCTGAGTCTCTGTGGGAACGAACTAGAAATCATTCTATATTACTTGCGAATGCGTATACTTGCGTGAATTATTAGCGCATGCTTTATGCCTAACATGTTTTTGGCGCCGCTGCCGGGGACTTCAGTGTTAATTTGTTTAGTTTATGTACTTGCCATCAGTGGTCATTAGGACTCATTGATTAAGACTTGTTACTTATTATTTCTGGTTGTGTTTCAGGTACTCTAGCGAGCGTTTATGCAAACATGTTCTCGCACTCACAAGAGGACTCTAGATACGGCTGAGGAGACAGACTCAGTTCTTGATATTCTGGAGAAGATAGATTTTGAAGATTCAGATAAAGAGAGTGAGCAGTAAGAACCGGTAATCATGGGTGATCGTATAGTTCCAGCAGATCCAGCTCTTATGGACTTTTCTCGGCCTAAAATTGATGACATTCAGTCAAGCATCATTCATCCGACTATTCAGGCTAATACTTTTGAAATCAAGCCGGGCACTATTCAGATGGTGCAGAATTCTGTTTCTTTCGGAGGTGCTGCGACTGAAGATCCCAACATAGTATATCAGGAATTTTGTTGAGATCTATAGTACTTTCAAATATAATGGTGTTACTGATGAGGCTATCAAGCTGAGGCTTTTTCCATTCTCTCCTGAGGGATAAAGCTAAGGACTGGTTATATTCTGAACCAGCTGGGTCCATCACTACTTGGGAAGATCTTGTACAAATGTTTCTGGTGAAGTTCTATCCAATGGCCAAGACTGCAGCTATGAGGAGTGCTCTTACTCAGTTTACGCAGTAACCAACAGAATCTATGTGCGAAGCTTGGGAGCGCTATAAGGAGATGTTTAGAAAGTGTCCACATCATAGTATGCCTGACTGGATGGTGATCACTGGGTTCTACAATGGTTTGGGGGCCCAATCTCGGCCCATGCTCGATGCAGCAGCTGGAGGCGCCTTGTGGGCCAAAAGCTATATTGAGGCCTATAATCTTATTGAAACTATGGCTGCAAACGAGCATCAAAACCCAACTCAAAGGATGATGCCTGGGAAGGTAGCTGGTATTCTGGAAGTTGATGCAGCTACAGCTATTGCAGCACAGAGGTCGATTCCTTAGCCAACTATGGAGTCAATCAGATAGTTATGGTCTGTGAGCTTTGTGCAGGCTCTCATGCTACGGATCAGTGTTCTCTTGTTAATGAATCTGTTCAGTATGTGAACAATTATCAGCGACTACAGCAGCTTGTGCCAGCTACTTATCATCCTAATAACATAAATCATCCCAATTTCAGCTGGAGCAATACTCAGAATACTGTTCAGGCAACCATATCATCAAGGTGTAAGTAAATAGTTTAATCCACCTGGATTCCCGCAACCTCAACAATATGCTCAAAGGAAATCATATCCTCAACAAGGAGGTGTTGCTCCACCTTCTAGGGCTGATTTCGAGGAGCTAAAGCTGTTGTGAAAAAGTCAGGTTGTTTCTATCAAGACCTTGGAGAATCAAATAGCCAATAGTCGTGCTCAATCAGTCAACCTGGCACACTTCCCAGTGATACTGAAGTGCCAAGGCAGGAAGGAAGCTAAAGAGCAAGTCAAAGCTATTACCATTAAGGTCTGAAAAAGTTGCTGGTGCTGAAAAAGCAAAAGATGGAGTAGCTGAAGTTGTAGATAAGAAGAGAAGCAAAAGGAGAAAGAGGCAGAACCAAGGAAGACAACTATTGAACACACTCTTCCTGAGGGTAATACAGGGGAGAAACAACTCTATCCTCCACCACCTTTTCCTAAGAGATTGCAAAAACAAAAGCTGGATAAGCAATTTGGTAAGTTTCTGGAGATGTTCAAGAAACTTCACATCAACATACCCTTTGCTGAGGCTCTGGAGCAAATGCCTAGTTATGCAAATTTCATGAAGGGTATTCTTTCAAGGAAGGTGAAACTGGATGATCTTAATACCGTTGTTCTAACGGAAGAGTGCAGTGCTGTGCTACAACAAAAATTATCTCCAAAGCTTAAAGATCCAGGTAGCTTCACCATTCCTTACACCATTGGCAAGTTGTTATTCGATAAGTGCCTTTGCGATTTGGGAGCAAGCATCAATCTGATGCCGTTGTCTATCTTCAAAAAGCTGAATTTGCCTGATCCAAAGCCCACCTACATGTCTCTAAAATTGGCTGATCGTTCTATTACATACCCACGAGGCATCGTGGAGGACGTGTTAGTAAAGGTGGATAAGCTCATATTTCCTGCAGACTTTGTCATTCTGGATTTCGAGGAAGACAAGAAGATTCCCATAATCTTGGGAAGACCTTTCTTGACTACAGGCCGTACCTTGATAGATGTGCAAAAAGGTGAACTTACTATGAGGGTGCAAGATCAGGATATGACATTCAATATATTCAATGCGATGAAATTCCCTACAGAAGATGAAGAGTGCTTCAAGGTGGATTTGATTGATTCTACGGTAACTTCAGAACTTGATCATGTGCTAAGGTCTGATGCCTTAGAAAAAGCCTTAGTGGGGGAATTTGACAGTGAAGTTGAGGAAGGCAATGAGCAACTATAATATCTAAATGCTTCTCCTTGGAGGCGAAATCTAGTCATGCCATTTGAATCTCTTGGTACTACTGATCTCAAGAATGCTGAGGGAAAGCTCAAACCATCTATTGAGGAAGCACCTACTTTGGAGCTTAAACCATTGCCTGAACACCTGAGGTATGCTTTTTTAGGTGATGCATCTACTTTTCCTGTTATTATTGCATCTGACCTTTCAGGTAGTGATGAGGACAAACTCTTGAGGATCTTGAGAGAATTCAAATCGGCCATCGGATGGACTATAACAGATATAAAAGGGATCAACCTTTCGTATTGCATGCATAAAATTCTGCTAGAGGAAGGTAGCAAGCCGACTGTTGAGCAATAACGAAGACTTAATCCTATTATGAAATAAGTGGTGAAGAAAGAAATTCTAAAGTGGCTGGATGCATGAATCATATATCCTATTTCTGACAGTTCCTGGGTGAGCCCAGTGCAATGTGTACCTAAGAAAAGAGGTATTACTGTGGTAGAAAATGAGAAAAACGAGTTCATCCCCACTCAAACAGTCACAGGATGGAGGGTATGCATGGACTACAGAAAGTTGAACAAAGCCACAAGGAAGGATCACTTCCCTCTTCCATTTATTGATCAGATGCTTGACAGGTTGGCTGGTCATGAGTATTATTATCTTCTGGATAGCTATTCGGGTTATAATCAGATGTGCATTGCACCAGAAGATCAAGAAAAGACTACTTTCACTTGTCCATTTGGAACGTTTACTTTTCGCAGAGTTTTATTTGGCTTATGTGGTGCACCTGCCAATTTTCAGAGATGCATGATGGCTATATTCTCTGATATGATTGGAAATAATGTCGAAGTGTTCATGGACGACTTCTCCATCTTTGGACATTCGTTTGATGAATGTTTGCATAATCTTCATTTGGTGCTTAAAAGGTGTGTGGAAACTAATTTGGTGCTCAATTGGGAAAAATGTCACTTCATGGTGCAACAGGGCATCATTCTTGGGCATAAGGTCTCTAATAAAGTTCTTGAGGTGGATAAAGCCAAGGTGGGAGTCATTGAAAATCTTCCGCCACCTATTTCGGTCAAAGGAATCCGTAGTTTTCTTGGTCATGCGGGTTTGTATCGGCATTTCATCAAGGACTTCTCTAAGATATCTAAGCCGTTGTGCAACTTGCTCGAGAAAGATGTGCCTTTCAAATTTGATGATGAATGCTTGGCGGCATTCGAGACTCTCAAGAAGAGTTTAATAACTGCACCAGTTATTACGACACCTGATTGGACAGAATCTTTTGAGATGATGTGCGATGCGAGTGATTATGCGGTGGGAGCATTTCTTGGGCAGCGCAAGAATAATCTTTTTCATGTGGTCTACTATACTAGTAAGATGCTTAATAGAGCTCAAATGAACTACACCACTACTGAGAAGGAGCTCTTGGATATAGTCTTTGGTTTCGAAAAATTTCGACCTTATCTGCTTGGGACAAATGTGACAGTATTCACAATCACTGATCACGCTGCTATTCTCTATATGGTCTCAAAGAAAGATTCGAAGCCTAGACTTATTTATTGGATGCTCTTGCTACAGGAATTTGAGTTAGAGATCAAGGATCGAAAAGGTACTGAAAATCAAGTTGCTGACCATCTCTCTAGATTGGAGAATCTCGATTCTACTTCATATGATAAGACATTGTTCAACGAATCTTTTCCGGATGAGCAGTTATTCGCAGTTCAGGAGGAAGAGCCATGGTTCGCAGATATTGTGAACTATCTTGTCAGCAATATAATGCCTCCTAATATGAATGCAGCTCAAAAGAAGAAGTTTCTGTATGAGGTGAAGTGGTACATGTGGGATGAACCATATTTTTTTAGACAAGGAGCTGACCAGATCATCAGGAGATGTATCCCATTCTGTGAGACAGAGGGATATTACGAGAATGTCATTCCACAGTTTATGGTGGACATTATGGTGGTGAAAAGATAACAGCTCGTATTCTTCAAGCAGGTTTTTATGGCCTATGTTGTTTAAGGATGCACATCAGTTCATTTTAAGGTGTGATCGTTGCCAAAGAGTTGGGAATCTTACTAGAAAGGATGAGATGCCTTTAAATGTGATGCTTGGAGTTGAGGTCTTCAATGTTTGGGGAATCAATTTCATGGGACCATTTATCTCGTCCTGCAATAATCAGTACATCTTGCTGGCAGTCGATTATGTCTTGAAATGGGTAGAAGTCAAGGCTCTACCGACAAATGATGCAAAGGTAGTGTTAAGTTTTCTTCATAAGCAGATATTCATAAGGTTTGGAACGCCACGAGTAATCATAAGTGATGAGGGGTCGCATTTCTGCAATCATAAGTTCACTTCTATGATGCAGCGCTTCAATGTGAATCATCGTATTGCTACTGCCTATCATCCGCAAACTAATGGTCAAGATGAAGTGTCTAATAGAGAGATCAAGCACATTCTAGAGAAAGTTGTTTGTCCGTCAAGGAAAGATTTGTCTTTGAAGCTCGATGAAGCTGTTTGGGCTTATAGAACAACATATAAGACTCCACTTGGGATGTCCCCGTTTCAACTTGTCTATGGTAAGGGATGTCATTTACCTGCGGAGCTTGAGCATAAGGCTTATTGGGCATTGAAGAAGTTAAACCTTGATCTAGATGCAGCTGGGAAGTAGCGAATGCTTCAGTTAAATGAACTTGATAAATTTCGACTGCAAGTGTACGAGAACAACAAAATGTACAAGGAAAAAGTAAAAAGGTGGCATGACAGGAAGCTATCTCCTAAGTCATTCGTGCCGGGGCAACAAGTTCTTTTATTTAACTCTCGTCTCCGACTTTTTCCTGGAAAGTTGAAATTAAGGTGGTCTGGACCATTTATCGTCAAAACTGTGTTTCCACATGGAGCGGTGGAGATTTTTGAGAATGATCTGGGCCAAGCATTCAAGGTTAATGGTCAGAGATTGAAGCACTATTATGGGGACACGGCAAACCGGGAAGTGGTTAGTGCCGTTTTATTGTCAACTTGATCGAACTATTCTACGTCAACCTAATGACGTAAAAGAAGCGCTTCTTGGGAGGCAACCCAAGATTTGAGACTATAGGAACCTTTAGAAGTTAGTACTCTATCCAAAACCCCAAAAAAAATCAGAAAAAAACAAAGGCAGAAAAAAATTTCAAGAGACCTCCCGGGCGCCCGCCTGAGATCTAGGACGGCCGCTTGGGAGCTGAGACGGCCGCCTGGAGCCCGTCTGTTTGAATTTTTTTTACAGCCTTATAAAAAAACATAAAAATCACAAAAACAAAAAAAAACACACCCATAACCCCATTAACCCACGAAATTCCTCCTACAAACAAGCCACAAACCCCACTCCAATTCAATTTCTAAACCTAAATCCTGTCCCATATATACACACAACCTCCCCATATACACTCCCATATACTTTCAACTTAAAAACTCTCTCCTACACACAAAACACAAATCTCAAACACCTATTCTCAGTTTCAATGGCCCCTAAGAGATCTCGAACTGTTGATAGCAACATCACCATTCCTACTGCTGATTCTTCGAGGGGTACTGCTGCGAGACCCCGATTGGTGGAGAGGGCTGCCGAGGAGGAGTATGCTTGGCTTCTGACGAAGTCGATTCTGAAGGAGAGGGAGTTTTTGCCATCGGGGAGGGATGGTGAATTATTGCGGATGATTGCAGAGAAAGGGTGGATTACTTTTTATGAGTCACCAGAGGCGGTCCCAATGAGTGTGGTTCACGAGTTTTATGTGAACGCCAAGGCCGACAAGAATGGGTACACTGTTGTTAGGGGGCTTACGATTGATTACCAACCCGAGGCGATTCGCCGTGTTATTGGGCAGCGACAAAGGAAGCCCCAAGAGGAGAATTGGAACTGAGAAGACCCCTGAGGATTTTGATTTGGATTTAATTATTGCTACTCTCTGTCAGCCGGGCATGGTGTGGAAGTTTAAGATGGGATCTAACGAGTATCATTCTTTTCCGGCCGTTGCGATGAACAGGTATGCCCGTGCATGGAATGCCTTTATTTGTGCTAATATTTTGCCTTCTTCGCATGCACATGAGGTTACAGTTGAGAGAGCCGGGTTGTTGTGGGGGATTTTGAATGAGGAGTATTATGTGGACCTTGGTGAGTTCATCTACCAAGGGATTTTGAAGTTTTTGAGGGGGAGGTCGCATAGCGACATCCCTTATGCCTCTATTGTCACGAAGCTGTGCAAGGCAGTTGGAGTCCACTGGCCTTCTTATGAGCAGCTGCAGATGCCTGCCGCTCCTATTGATTCATCGACGCTGAATGCGATGCAGGAGTGGACGGGTGGAGAGCCCGAGGAGCATGGTTTGGGATATCATCTTCCAGGAGGACGTCCAACAGCTGGTGCTACGATGGCTAGGCCCAATCAGGCTCATGGCGAGGCAGGTTCTTCTAGAGCCCAGGGAGGCGATGGTTCAGGGATGGCTGATGCCCAGTACAAGAGGCTTTCCAGGAGGATGTATGCGATGTACGAGTCACAGAGTAGGTTTGTACAGGAGCTCACCCTAGCCTTGGGACTACTTTCAGAGGCCTTGGAGCTGACATCCAGTGGCCCTTTTTGGTGAGGACTTTGCTTATCCGCCTCCTGACACTCCACCCTCTGAGGGTGATGATGATGATCTTTATGAGTAGGTATACCCTGTGTTCCTTTCTATTACCTTCACTGGGGACAGTGAAGATTTTAAGTTTGGGGGTGGTAGTTAAGGAACATATTTGTGTGCGTGTCATGTAGTTGCATATTCATGATAGTTTAGTTCATATAGTTGCATATTTTTTGCCATATAGTTTTTTTATTATTATTTTATAGCTTTATTTATCATGACATTTAACTCATGCATATACCATGATCCCTTTTGTGTTGCTTTACTAATTGATATGTGATATTGATGTGAGTGTATTGATAGCGGTAGAGTGATGTTGAATCTTGTCAGGTTGACATGCATGCTAGAAACATTTATAATTTCACTAAGTCTTAGAGTATGCTTAAGGACTAGATTGTTGTCATGGTTTGATGGTTTTTGAGGTTAATCTATTGATTATGCTTAGAATGCATGATAGGCTCTTAATGATAAAAGGCATGAAAAGATAAAATTGGAGTAAAAATTGGAATTCATTGCTAGTTGTGGCTAGGCGTCAAATGGCTAGTAACCGGCTCGTATTGTATGCGAATAGTCTAGGGTTGAGCAAGATGGAGCGAAACGCACTTGCTCAGAAATATAAAAAAAAAGAGAAAAAAGAGAAAAAAGAAGAAAAAAATAAAAAAATATGGTTTAATGCATAATTGATCACGAGTGAGCTATTTGGTATTCGAGTTATTAATTTCTTAGGGGACTTTGTGCCTAGTGACCTAAGGCTTTTATAGTCTGGGATCTGCTAACCTAACGCTCGTTAAACGGATGCCATTGCATAAGTATTTTATGGACCTCACTCATTGCACGATCAAATAATCATTTGTTTATTGTGTTGAATAAAAGCATGCTTCCGTAATAAGCTCCAGTGATCTTGAAGTGTTATAAGTCATTTTATGTCTAGAATTTATTCTTCGTATAATCATGTGATTGCCTTAAGGATAATTGAGTTATGATAATTGATCTAGCTTCGAAGCATATCTGTTAAGCATTTGCATACACCACGTTTCTAGTTATATGTTAGCTGGCGTGATTTGATTGATCTTTAGTCGCCTAATTGCATTTGTTGAGATGTCATGTGTTGGTTGGTTTAGTCATTGCGATGGGGATCGTTGCATTTCATTTAGTTTGCATTCATGCATGTTTTTATTTTGTTTTTGAATCTGTGATGCTTGAGGACAAGCATCGATTTAAGTTTGGGGGTGTGATAAGTGGCATTTTATACCACTTAGAACGTCTTATAATGACTTGAATTGATGTCTTAAAAACAAGTATTTTGTGTATTTGACGCATTTTACTAGTGTTTTTGCATTTCAGGGTATAACTTGCGTATGTAGGAAGAATTCATCATAATAAGCCTAGGGAAGTACTTGGAATCGGTTGCGTGGAGTTGTGCGAAGAAATCTGCAAAATCAGGAGCAAAAAAGTCATTTTCCAGAAGCATGCCAGGCGTCCGCCTGGGATCTGGAGCGGCCGCTTGGAAGCTGAGGCGCCCGCTTGGAAAGCTGGGGCGGCCGCCTAGGGTCGAGAATTTTAATGCTGGATTTTTAATTCGTGTTCTACTGGGCTTTTGAGACTGCTGATTCTTGTAGACTTCTATATAAGTAATCTGCAGAGACGTTTCACAATAAGAAGAAACAATCAAGTTTCAATCAAGCAAGGAGCAAGGAGAGAAGATTAAGAAGATCATTTTAGCACACCGTAACGAAGAAGAGGAAGTATACGTTATCTTGTGATTCTTTTATTCGTTGTAACAGTGGATGCTAGTTTTCTTTAGTTTGAACCTTAATACTCTTGTGACGTACTCTGGTTTTAATAAGTATTTTATTAGTTTATATTGTCGTGTTATTATCATGTTTTCATATGAACCCATGGTGACGATGCGTTCTATCATGGTCTAATCGTGATCATGGGGTCGTAGTGGATTTACTATGGATTTCTTTAGTTAATTGTTTAATACCTTGGTATGTGATGATTGTATGATATCTAGCATAGGTTGTGCTTATTCGTCTTATGTGTGTCGCGAACATATAAGATAGCCTGTTAATCTCTTGTGAAGCGACAGTGAATCTTGAGATTTAGAACTTGCCATGCTAGCATAGGTTCGTGTATTGTATGCATGATTAGTGGGTAATTCTAACTGTTTTACTTGCCCTGTGTAATCATAATGAATAACTTGTGCTTAAATCGTTGTGTTGTCAAATTCTGTAGACATATAGGATCTCAACATAATTAATGCCTATTCAACTTCTATCTTAATTGTGGATGCTTGGTAGAATGGTACTTGTATAACGAAAGTTGGCTTTTATCAGTTTCGTGTTGTTCTATTAAGATCATCACCGTTACATGCTAAGGGTAATAATAATAACTATTGAATGAAGTAGTAATGAAGTTATGATCTCATGTGTGTTTAATATTGTTAATTCAAGAGTTAATTTAAGTGTTCTATTCTCGTAGTTAATCGTAGTTAATAATTAGTCAATCAACCTTAAGTGTTAGTGTCTTGACATTGAGAAGTAATCATACATTGGTGAGTAAGTGTTAATTAAATATAATTAGTCTAAGTCTCTGTGGGAACGAACTAGAAATCATTCTATATTACTTGTGAACGCGTATACTTGCGTGAATTATTAGCGCATGCTTTGTGCCTAACAACATGCCATTAATTATTTCTCGTAATTCAATCATTTATGTGCTTGTATACAATATATATATATATATATGTTTTAGCACATTCATATTGGTAAAGCTATTTAATTTAATTTCAGTAAACTTCAAATAATTAATATTTAAAGGGGTTCATTGAAATTAATATTAGAAGATTGCAGCATAATCATTTTTCACAAAATTATAGTGTCATCAATGTAATGATAATAATTGTATAATTAGTGAAAGATAATTGTGATTTATTATTTTTTCTAAACATTCTTTTCAATGGACTAATATTTAAAAGATGTTTAAAATAAATTACAGCAGCACAGAGTGTGTTGGTCGCAATACAGGAGTTTCAGACTTAGAATTTTTCTAAGTAAATCTCCTCTATGTCGCCACAGAGAGATTAGAGTGCTATGTGGTCGCCATAGAGAGATTACAGTGCTCCGTGGTCGCCACAGGAGTACGTCGCCACACAACACTTTGTGAAAATATTTTTGTGTATTGCGAGTATATACACACAGATCGTCTTTATTCAGTTATATACACACACAGCACAAATCGCAGGAGAGGAAGAAATTTCACTTTGATCAAACCCTTAACAAAAATCTGTCAAAATTTGTAATTTTTGAAGTTTTTGAAAGCCCATATCACAAGGATTCGATTGATACCAAAATCAACAACTTTAACCGAGTATTTGTAGAGATCGAATTACTTAGTTGTTGCTTGTTTAAGGCTTTGTTTGGCATATTTGTTAATTGGTTTAATCTTAATTTAAATTTTTAGGCCTTGTTTGGTTAATACTTCTATAACAAGCGTGTTCAAATATTTTGGTCAATTTAATTTATCTTATAATTCGAAGGGCACAAATTTATTTGTTTTAAATCCAAATTTTATTCTCATTTTTAATTAAATGGCAAATAATATTCAGATTCCAAAAACAAATTTTGTTTCTATTATTGAACGTGATCCAGTTAAAATGGTACATTTTGAGACATGGATCCGTTTTCTAAATGAACACTCCATTGTGCGCTTCGCGTTATCTACTAATGTGAAATTGAATGTTGAGCTTCTCAGGCATGTGCTTAGAACATCTACAAACTCTTCTGATGATAAACAACTGGCTTTTTTCTTTGTTATTGGTGATGATACAATCAGAATCATAGAAGACGATTTGAATGAACATCTTCAGCTACCTCGTGATAATTTTGATGACATTCCAGAAGACTGGGAAT